>NC_056630.2:2652222-2982500 GCF_002870075.4 Lactuca sativa | reverse complement strand
GTGAGATGTATGTGAACGTATTCATAAGCATTATAGTGTTAAACCAGTAAACGAGTAAGAGATCCCGTATGTGCACACGACTTTATGAATGATATTAATAGCTATAAGTTGATGAAAATATAGATAATCATGTATAATGGAGGTGTGAAAAAAACGGAGCGAAAAAAACGACGTTTGAAGCCCGAAAAATCGAATATAAGAAAACTCCATAGCTAATTAGCTATGGAATTCGAACGGAAAGCATACTCCGTAGCTAATCCGTAGGTATTCCGTAGCTAATTAGATATGGAATAGCTATGGATTCGCATCCGTAGCTATTTCGTAGCTAAAGCTACGGATCCGCATCCGTAGCTATTCCGTTAGTAAACTAGGACATTCCATTCTGTAGCTGATCCGTAGTTATTTTCCGTAGGAAAACGCCATGTTTTCTAGTATTGTGTAATTAATTAATAGTAAAAAAACTATAAAAAAAATACAAAATGCAAGATAGTATTTTTATCTCTGCAACACTATAAATGCAAAAAGTTCGAGTGTAAATAAATACGAGGGATCCACACAATCAATGCGATAATTTGTTCTTATTTTTATTATTTTAAACTCATGCGTGGGTAATTTCACATTTTTTAATTTATCTAGAAGAATAAAATAGTAATTGAACTTGCCCACCAATCCTCAAGAAGTTGGATAATAATGACAAAGTTGCAACCACTATAAATAGTTTATATACCATATAACTAATAACCATCCCAACAGTCGACTACAACCAACCAATTGTCCTTCTTGCACCTGCTGATCATGGCGGCTCTTTACGAACTGGAAGTCACCCTTTCCTCCGCCAAAAACCTCAAAAACGTCAACTGGCGCCACGGTCCACTCAAGCCCTACGTCGTCCTGTGGGTCGACCCCAAAAACAAATGCTCTACACATGTCGATGAGGAGGGCGACGACGCGCCCTTCTGGGATCAAAAACTCACCCTCCCTCTCTACGATCACATTGAGGAGTCCACTCTCTACATCGACATCGTTCATGCTAACGCCCCCGAGGGCACAAAGCCCTTAATCGGCTCCGCCAAGCTCAAACTCAAGGATGTCGTGGATCAGGTCGGAATCGGTGAGTGTTTCGCTGATAGTCTAAAACTCAAGCGTCCTTCTGGCCGTCCCCACGGAAAGGTGGAGGTGAAAGTCTTCCTCAAGGAACCCCACTATCGTGCACGGGATCCTTACTACGCACCTCCAGCTTACGGTACTGTTCCCCCACCACAACAGTACACTGCTCCACCACCACAACAGTACACTGCTCCGCAGTCCTACGGTGGGGATCGTCCCTACGCTGCACCCCCCGTCAGGGTATCAGTATTCTCAGTATGGCGCCCCCCCTCAATACGAGCAGCAGGGTTATGGACAGCCTGCTTATGGTGGTCAACCGTCGTACGGTGAGTATAAGGAAGAGAAGAAAAGTAAGTATGGGATGGGGACTGGACTGGCAGTTGGTGCGGCGGCGGGACTGTTAGGTGGGCTGGCGATATCTGAGGGAATTGATTATATGGGAGACCAGATCGCTGAGGATGCCGCAGAGAAGGTTGAGGAAGATCTTGGTTACGACGTCCAGGACGACGAGTAGACCCTCGCATCGCACGTTTCGTATCATGTTTTGTGTTTCTCTTTTTCCTTTTTAAAAAGAATTGAAGATGCTTATTTAATTTGCTTTTAATTTTATTTAAATGAAAGTTTGTTTAATTTGAATTCAAGTTGCTTCGACGGGAAAATGATCTATGATACCAACTTAATTAATTACATGCATGCATTGGTTTGTAATCCTGTATAGTTGATTTTATTTAAAACTAGAGTCACATAATTTCATTTAAAAAAAAATCTATTTAGATTTCCGATTAACCAACAGATGATCACAATATTTGCCTACAAACCAAATCCTAGATAATTCAAAATTAAGGTGCAACATAAATCACAAAATTGAGGACTTTGCGTTGTTTAATTATTTTAAGAACTAACCCATCGAAATGGAATTTTTTAGAGGACGGTTGTTGGACGACGGCTTCTTCCCATACAAAATTAAATTCTCTAGTCCCTGATTCCCTGTTAAGCTTAACTTTTTTTTTTCGATGTTCCTGTTAAAACAGGGGCCGACAACACAAGTAAATTTGGTAGACAAATGTATCAGTGTTGATTATGCTTTTTGTCCCGTTTGTAAATTGGATATAGATCTAGATGGTTGACCATCTTTTTACAGGCGATGACTTTGCAAAGTGCACTTGGTTCTTGATTGAGAGGTGGTCGGACTTTGATTGTCCATCATTTAGTTCGTTGGCCGACTTGTATAAATTTCAAAGGCTTTGTTCCAAAATTAAATTGAGATGCATAAAAAGTTACTATAACATGATTTTAAGTAAATTTCTTATGACAAAACTGTGTGATTTACTCAAAATTGTCACTTTGGTCCAACAAAGTTTGGGCTAGCACCACAAAGTTTTCATTTTCTTGCGTCTTTTGGTCCAAATGGTTAACTTCCATCTATTTCCCTTTGTTAAGTTATGTTTGACTAGTCAAATTAGGGGTATTTTGGTCATTCCCTATTTATGCCCCTTATTTTATATTAATAAAAGAGAGTTCGTATATATGCATCGCCATACGGATAATATCGAGCCTAATTCACATTTATAGTCCTTAAAAACCGTGAGTCGATATAATTTCCCTCCTCATTGACTGAGGATCAAGAACCCTAAACTGATTACCAAGGTTGATAGCTTCGATCAGGCGACTTTCGTAGTGAATGCATATACCAATGTAGCACTTAAGGTTGTCAAGCACGTCATTCGACCCAAGGGTGGTTTATGGTACGTAATTTTGTGTTTTGGTCATGGATGATGTTGGTGTTGATATGATTGGTGGGAATAAGGATGATGCAGCTAATTTAGGGATTTAATGAATTTGATGAGGTAGCTAATGATATTGACCAGGGATTTAAGGAATTTGATGAGGCAGCTAATGATATTGACCATGGATTTAATGAATTTGATGAGTCAGCTAATGACGTTGATCTTGGGTTGTACTAACAGATTTTACAATCTAATGAACAAAATGTAGATGATGAGATTCATGAATGTGAGGACAATGCAGTTAATAAGGAAGTCATTGAAGAAGAGAATCATGAAAGAAATGAAATGAATGATGAGAATATAGAGATGAGAGATTTTGCAATTGATGATGGAAGTGAAGATAAGACAGAGACTGATGAAGAGAATCATGAAAGAAGTGATGAGAGTGAGGATAGTGATGAGAGTGATTTCTGGGTGGATGAAGACAACATAATCCCTGATGTAGAAGTAGATATGAGGGATTTTTACATGAATATAGATCTTGAAGCATAATTTCTTGAAAAAAGATTATCAAAGCATAGAGATAATGAGAGTGATGAGGTTAATGAAGAATTCGATGTTATAGATAATGATCAATGGGATTCATTGGATGAGGGTTCTGATATAGATAGGAAAAGAAGAGTTGTAATAAAGGAATTGGGGAAGGAGGCAAGGTGCTCTCAAGGTGAGATACACAAGGTAACTTTTAGGATAGGACAAAAATATAATAGTAAGAAGGAGTTAAAGGAAAAGATACCATTGCATGCACTAGAAACAAGAAGGAATATATTCTTTGTGAAAAATGAAAAAATGAGGTTAAGGGCACTTTGTAAAGGGACTGTAGCCTTTAATGATGGCCATGTGGGTGAACCCACCCCTTGTCCTTGGGTGATACAAGGTTCTAGGTCAGATGTAAATAGTACTTGGTTCACAAAAACTTACAACCATGAACATAGATGCCTCCAGACAAGAAAAGTTAGATCTGCAACCGCAAAGTTTATCTCTGAACAGATAATGGACCAGATTGAATCCAACCCAAAAATCCCAGTCAGAGCTCTTCAAGAACAACTTCAAAAGGAATATCAAGTTGGATTCTATATTCACAAGGTATTCAGGGCCAAATCTACTGCAAAAAAACTTGTCCAGGGTGATTACAAAAAGCAGTATGATGTTCTCAGAGATTACATCCTGGAGTTGCAGTCTACTAATCCAGAAACCACTGTGAAGTTAGAGTTCGATTCAGAATCCAACCTAAGTGCTACCTCAAGAAGGTTTAAAAGGATGTATGTGTGTCTCGGTGGAATGAAGAAGGGGTTTAGAGCTTGCCTAAGGGATTGTCTAGGTTTTGATGGGGCATTTATGAAGGGCCCTTTCCCAGGACAAATTTTAACTACATTTGGGGTAGACTCCAATAATGGAATATACCCCTAGCTTATGCCATTGTTGAGACTGAGAACACTGGTAGTTAGAAGTGGTTTCTTGAGTGTATTGGAGATGATCTGGACCTATATGCAAACTCAAACTTCACATTTATAAGTGACAGACAAAAGGTTTGTAATTTGTTGTTTATATTTGACATATTTGGATGTACTATATTAACTATGTTTTAATTCCTTTACAGGGATTGCAGGATGCCATTTCTCAGTTGTTCCCATGTGCTGAGCACAAATTTTTTTTTTCAGGCATATACATGACAATATGAGAAAAATATGGAGAACTAATAAGTACAAAGAACACTTGTGGAATTGTACTACAGCTACAACAATACCAGAGTTCAATAATATTATGAAGGAATTCAACTCATATGATATAGAAGCTTATAACTGGTTGAAGCAGATTCCCCCACAACACTAGGCAAGTAGCCACTTCACAGGTATATACTTCAGCTTCCAAATTTACCCTTTTTTGTGTAGTATTTCTTAGTATATGTTTGATCCTGGCATTATTGTGGTGTTTTCAGGTAGATCAGTTTTAGATATGCTTCTGAATAAACTTATGAAGTTTTTAATAGCAATTTGATTGAGGGAATGGACAAGCCACTGATAACCTGCTTGGAGTACATTAGGGAGTATATGATGAAAAGAATATGCAATGTCATAAAGGTGCAAAACAAGTGTGTTGGTCCACTAACCCCATCTGTAACAAAGATCATGGAGAAGAATGTCAATTGGTCATCTCGATACACAACTAGGTGGAATGGGTCAGATAAATACCAAGTGCAAGGGCCATGGCAGGATCAACATGTTGTTGACATGGTTGAAAGAGTATGCAGTTGCGGGAAGTAGGAATTAACAGGACTCCTTGTAAACATGTCATTATAGTCCTAAATGTCAAAGCAGATAAAGGTGAGGAGGTTGGAGAGCCACACAGTTATGCCCACAGGGTGCACTGGCTAGAAACATGGAAAAAAACTTATGTGTACAAGGTGGAGACTATTAAAGGTCGAGCAATGTAGACTATAAGTGAATGCCCAATTAAAATCACCCCTCTACACCATAATCAGCCTGGAAGGCCCAAGAAAAAAGAGGAGGAAATCTATTGAGGAGAAAAGCCAAAAGAAGGGAGACAATGGTGCTAGTGGGAGTGGGAGTCAAAGCCATGTTACTAGTGGGAGTGGAAAGTTTATCAAAGTAACTTGCAGCAAGTGTAAAAATAAAGGGCACAATGCTAGAACTTGCAAAGGACAAGGGGTAAGTTATGAGATTTCAAGGGATTTTGATGTATGTAGGGGTATAAGTGTCTTTTTGGGATAATGTTATGTTTATGTGTATTGTATGTTTACTACTTTATGTGTTTTGGGGTTTAAGCAATTTGGATGTTATTTTTGGTACTTGATAGTATACCCCTGTGATGTATGGGAACAATTTAGATTGGATTTGATGTAATGGATTATGTTATGTTTAATGTCTTGATGTTATTCTCATGTATAATTTCATGTTGTTGTACTTGACCAATGTGCCCTTTTAAACAAAACATACAATTGTCATTGATAATGTGTAAACCACAAACAAAATAGAATGGTCAAAATGTACATACCAAATATAATTACCATTGACAAATTCTTGCAAAACATGTCTTACATTGCTTACATTTTAACCACAAAAGACTACCACAAAGTACCGCCCAAAAGATTACATTGCTTAAACAAAATACTACCCAAAACATTAAAACATTACCCAAACCAGTACACTTCAATCTACCACTTAGAAACCACCCAAACCATCACACTTCAATCTACTTCTTATAAACCATAACAAACACAAACAATATCCAACTACATAACAGGTAACACTTGAGTCTTGTTTTTTGTGACTTCAATTTGTTGATTGAACTCAGCAGCCTAGGTATAATAGCTCTTGAATGTGCACACATTGGACCATCAAACCACCCAGTAAATCGACATTTGGATCCCTTCAAGATTGAAGAAACGAAAGAAGAACGTAACATGTAATTGGAGATTTATGCTGAAATCCAAAAAACACCTTTGCGTACCTTAGTAGGGCATCCCCAAAAGCGTCTACCTGGATTTTTATCAGTCCATGCGGTGTGAACTATAGCCATTTTACCACAAAAACAAAGCACCATTTTTTATTTTGATTTCTTGAAGAAATCGAAGACGAATGCTTTGTTGAAGAAGACATAGCTGAGAACGACGACAAAGAGCGATTGGGATTTGTTCTTATATGACTCTTTTATTAATATAAAATAAGGGGCATAAATAGGTAATCACAAAAATACCCCTAATTTGACTAGTCAAACATAACTTAACAGAGGGAAATAGACGGAAGTTAACCCTTTGGACCAAAGACACAAGAAAATGAAAACTTTGGACTTGTGGTGCTAGCCCAAACTTTTTTGGACCAAAGTGACAATTTTAAGCAAACAACATGGACCATTTGTGCAGTTTTGTCATTTCTTATTGTTAAATTTAAAATTTAAAGTTATTAACAAACAATCTCTTAATTCTTTAAAGTAATTCGTACACAATAATTTTTTACCATATACAACAGTTTATGCATTATATAATTGTACAATACAACATTTTAAAATACCATTTGTTGTGTATGGATAAAAAAATTGTTGTGTACAGATCAGCTCACATTCTTTAAACGCTCTGTGTGAAAACCATACATGGGTTTCACTCATAAGTTATAAAATTGAAAAAATAAATAGAAACAACCAACAAATACTATTTCCTAACATTTGAATTTTTAGAAGCAAATACATATATTATACTTTCATAAACAATAATCATAAAAAATTCCTTATTGATAGAAGTCCAATCCAAAATGTTTTTTTCTCTCTTTATATAAATATAAAAACTCTAATCCAAAGAGTCTCTCTCTCTCTCTCTCTCTCTATATATATATATATATATATATATATATATATATATATATATATATATATATATATATATATATATATATATATATATATATATATATATATATATAATGCAATTATAATGGAACTGATGCATAACAATTTGTATGATAGGCAAGAAACGGAAATGTATTTATCTTTTTTAAGAAATTTAATATTGTGATAGATGCATTATGTTTTCTTGGTGTTTTGTAACAATTTCGTTCAATAAACAAACCATGACAATCAATGTCTTAGATAGGGTGAGCACAAATCGAATCGACTAAAAAATCCGATGAAACTGTAATAAACCGCAACCGACAAACCAAAACAATGCAAAAACCAATGGTGCTGCTTTTGTTTTTCCTAAAACCGAAGGTCAACGGTGCGGTCCAGTTTTTATCCAAAAACCGATCCACCAAAACTGAATCGCATTGTAGGTGTGTGTGTGTGTGTGTGTGTGTGTTTAAGTTTGACTGTTTGACGTAAGTTTGGTTAAACCCAAAATTTAATCCATATGCATATTCCACATATTGCAAAAAGAATTTGATTTACCTCCAGGGCTCCATGCGACCAAGCCTAATCGGCCGATCACCACCATTTTTTACTTCTTTTATTTTTTTTATCTTTTCCCTTACCGCTTCTGTTACACGAAATCATAATAGTCACTGTGCAATTGTGCATCTTGCGACATCACTCCCAGCCTCCGACCATTCTCCATCACAACTCCAAGCTCCAACGATAGTCATGACTTCATCACAAAGGTTCTTTTTCTGAGTTCGCTAATCTATTGATGAACCCTAACTCTTTGTTGAATTGTTGCGGCTTGCACTCAAAGTCTCGGTCCTAACCCTTTATCATTCAATGTATTTTTTCT
Organism: Lactuca sativa; assembly: GCF_002870075.4. Classification (NCBI taxonomy): domain Eukaryota; kingdom Viridiplantae; phylum Streptophyta; class Magnoliopsida; order Asterales; family Asteraceae; genus Lactuca; species Lactuca sativa. Next base: position 2,974,385 of record NC_056630.2, on the reverse strand, counting down.
GAATTTTTATTTAGTGACTTTTGTTGATGGATTTTTGTAATTCTCTGAATCAGATAGTAGAAAATAGTAGTGACTAGTGATTTTTTTTCTTTCTGTTTCAATGCAATGTTTTTGATTTTTGTAGATGAATTTTTTTTCAGACCAGCGTGTTAAATTTGTCAATGTAATTAGTGAAACGTAATAAGTTGCATGTGTTTCTAATTTTTTGCAATAAGCGGCAAATGAATCACATGGTGTAAATTAGCAATGTTAGTACTCTGTTTTTGTTTCAATGCTATTTGTTTAATTTTTGTTGATAAACCTATGTTTTAATGCAATGTGTTTGATGTTTTTATTGGTGGCATTCTATTTCAATGCAATATGTTTAATATTGGTTTTCTTTTTTTTTTTTTAGTTTGGGACTAGAAAGTAGCAATGTCTAGTGATGAACCTATAATTGATTTAGATATGGATAACCAAGAACTTGTTACAGTTGAAGAATCACCGACAGATAAAGTTGACAATGAAAAGGAAAATATGCCTACAAATAGGAAAACATCCATTGTTTGGGATCATTTTCCAAAAGTAAAAGGCGCGAAGAAATCAAAATGCAAATATTGTGGTACATTAATGTCATTTAATACTAGAAATGGTACTTTAGCGTTGCTCAGTCACTTAACAAATGTATGTAATAACTCCCCTATTTATAAAAATCCCGATTTAAAGAGACAATCAACTTTGAGCTTTAAGCCGACAAATAAGGGGGCGAGTGGTAGTGGGTCATTGGCTACACATTCATTTAGCCAAGAGAAGTGCATACTAGCCCTTCTAAAAATGTGTATTAAGGACAATCGGCTGTTTAGTGTGGTCGATGACGAGGGTTTCTGGGAGTTTGTTTGGGAATAGAATCCAAACTTCAAGTTTGTATCAAGATGGACTATAGCTCGGGATTGTTTATCCATTTATGAAGAAGAGGCAATAAAGGTAAAAGACATGCTTAAAGGCTAAACAATGTGTCTAACCACCGACACTTGGTCATCAGTTCAGAATTATAGTTATATGTGCCTTACGACACACTGGATCGACGATGACTGGGTTTTACAAAAAAAAAGATACTTAATTTTTGTCTAATAGAGAACCATAGGGGTGAAACCATTGGGAGTCTTGTATATGAATACATAAGAGAGTGGGGACATTAATAATGTGTTTACTATCATGGTGGATAACATATCTTCTAATGATGGAGCTATTTGGTTTTTGAGAAGGATGTTAAAAGTGTTGGATTAGTGTCTAAGGTTGTAACTATATTTGGTAAGTACTTGACCCGATTGTGCATAGTCCTTTTGGGTTGCCTTCACCATAGCAACTTGACAGGGTGATTTAGAGAAAAGAGATATTATAATTAATATATTATAAGAATAATATATTAAAAGAATAATATTATTATTTTATTAATATAAGTCATAAATTAATTAGGAATTAATTTGGTGACTTAAAGAGATTAATTAAATAAAGGGGTATAAACTGTCAAATGTATGAAAGTTGTATTTTGAGCTAATAATCCTTATGGATATGGGGTTGGACGATTTTAGGGATATGGATCACCTAGAAATCGTCCAAGGGCTTATCCAGGAAGGGATTTGGATTGCTTTGAGGCTAAGTTATCCAATTAGGGTTTAAGGGTGAAACCCTAGGAGCTCACAGTATAAATAGACCCATAGGGTTGAGGAAATCGGATATCATTGTGATTAGAGAAACCCTAGAGCCGATTTCCCTCTTCCTCATCACTCTCAAGTCACCTTCTTGCTAGTTGGTGTTTGTAAGCCATTAGAGGAGTGACATTTGTGACTCTTAGCTCCAAGAAGAAGAAGGTTTCAAGCAAGTAACTCAAGGTATTATTCTAGATCTCTTTTCATATGTTTTGTTCTTAGATCTAGCCATGAAAGTCTTGGAATTATTTCATGTTCAATTAGTGAAACCTAGATCCAAGCTATAGGGTTGTATGTGCACATAGGTAAAGTTCTTATGTCCAAAACCCATCAGTGGTATCAGAGCCATGATTGGTTTCAATTGAATATGATGCTTAACTGTTTTACATGCTGAAAATCGTTTTTCTTGCCCTCTATCGACTCAACTCGGCGAGTCAGTTTTTGGACTCGGCGAGTTGGCCCTACTCAGCGAGTGTCACACCCCCAAACCTGAATGGCGGAAACGTTCGGGGGCGGATGACTTCATGTGGTAGCGTAACTAGATCGGGTGTGTGGTGATGATATTTTTAAAAGTAAATTCCATTTACTATTTGAATTGGAATATGTGAAAAGATGTTTCGTTACTGAAAGGGTATCTGACTCAAGATTCACCTAAAGTTGGAAATCACCACTTAGAGGAAATAACGTTCTATCGGAACTTTTGGAACTATGCTCTATTCTCAACAATATCAGAATCACACCCAATGTGATGGGGTTTAGATACAATCTCAATGCTGATGGTTTATACATGGTGAACATATTAAGGAAGAAAATTGATTCCATGTCAAGTTCATACAATGACCCAATAGTTGAATAGTCAAAAATTATTCCTCTCAAAGTGCGTTGTTCCGTGTGGCATGTTGCCTTGAGGAGAGTACCGGTTGCAACAAAGCTTGTTCAAAGGGGTATTAATGTCCAGTCCAATTTATGTACACTCTGTGGAGTTGAATCAGAGACGGTGGACCATCTGTTTGTAACTTGTAAATTTGCAGAAGATACGCGTGATTGCATTTTAAAATGGTGTGGCATAACTGGTGGGAGATTTTCCAACATGGAAGACTATATTGACTTTGCTGCGTCTTGGGGTAATTTCCCTAAGAAGAATTTGATCCTCATTTCAGTCTTTTATTGCATGATTTGCTACATTTGGATGGCAAGGAACAACAAGGCATTCAACAAGGTGATTACGACTCCGACAAAGATTGCGGATGATATTATTTCCCAATCATTTTCGTGGTTTAAATACCGAAGCTTTAATTCGTGTGGTAGTTGGATTGATTGGTGTATTTCACCTTTTAAATTTTTTTAAGCATGTTCTTTGTAATCTCCTAGTACCTTGCCCATGATTTAGTCACTTGCTAATCATGTGGCTTTTTAATATATTTTTCGTTTCCAAAAAAAAAAACAAATTGTCTTTATAACAACAAAGCGTAGGAATGTTGATATCTTTAACAAGTTGGTCTCGTTTTTGTATTTATGGGTTTGTAATGGGAATAGAAAAATATTTTGAATTTGTTTGGTTGGTTAGTTGCAAAATCATATACATGTTAGTTTCAAAATCGTTTTTGTATTTATGGGTTTATATGGTATTTTGTTTTTCCAAAAAAAAAAAGAACTAATTCATTGATTTCACGTCAGATATCCAATGAGGTTGAGAATGATAGTTCTAGATCAATGATTTTATTTCCAATTTGACTTGATTTCGTTTTATCCCTCTTTAGCATCACTCCTGTCTGCAAATGTAATTCCACATTTTTGTGTCATCCAAGTCGTTTTCACAATATTAAGTTTAATTTGTTGATATATGTAACACCCATAAAATTCAAGTCAATTTAAAACTTTTCAAAACATTTAAAATTAATAGTTATTACAGATTTGTTTTCAAAATGTATAATATCAAAGTTTTCCCATAAACAAATCATGAGGAGCTGTACGATCAAGCCTTCGCCTTGCCGCGATCCCCTGATGTACCTGAAACAATAAACTAAAACTGTAAGCCCGAAAGCTTAGTGAATTCCCCCAAAATACCAATCTCATATAACCATAATCATAACACAGCCCCAATACAAATCAGCATTCATAATGATCCTTCAGCCTGACTAGACTGTCACGCAGGGCCTACAACCTATCTGGACCGCTCCCGAGCCTTCGGCATGACTGGACCGCCTCACAGGGCCTACAGCCTATCCGGACCACTCACCGGGAATGTTGGCCTTCAGCACAAAACAGGACCGCCTCAACCCAACCCCTAAACAAACAAACATGTGCACATAAATATCATACGCTATCTCATATCATATAACAGTTAAACCGATCTAACATATCACTAATCATAACAACATCCCAATAACCGGGATACAGACCTAACCGGTCACCAACATAACATCATCCTATAACCAGGACACTGACCTAACCAAGTCACTAAGCATAAGCATATCACCATCCTAACTACCATGATGCAAACCAATAAACATATCATGCCATAACCGAATACAATCCATAAAGGGTCGGCCTTGGTGCCTTAGACCCTATTGATATAGTGAGGATCACTCACCTCACAAGTAGTGCTGAATTACTGCAAATCTCTGACTGCTGTCTCTCCGGAAATCCTATACTATCACACCATAAAAAATAAGTTAATACCCATCATGACCTTCTTGACTCAATGTCCCCACCATGCTCATAATTTCCCAAAATACCCCAAAAGTCCAACAGTCAACCTTTGGTCAAAGTCAAAGTCAACTATCAAGGTCAACAATCCATGTTGACCTCAACTCGTCGAGTACCCTCAGCTACTCGTCAAGTTCCTAGCATAACTCGCCAACTTGCCGAGTTACTTGAGTGACTCGTCGAGTTCCTAGTGTCAGTAGCCGTAACTCCTTGACAAACTCGCCAAGTTTCCCCCCTTACAACTCGCCGCGTTCATACATGTCCAAAGGTTGGGAAACCCTACCCGACTCGCCGAGTCACTCATCTGACTCGCCGAGCCCACAACAATCTTCATCGGTCTCGTCGAGTCGACCGTGCGACTCGCCGAGTCCCTTCAGTCCTTCATCCATACAGAGGCTTTTTAAGCCATGGTAAGGCTCCAAATTGTAGATCCAGCTTCCCAATGCATGTTTATCACGTAATGTTGCAAAGTTTACGTGCATGCAAAGCTCTAAAGTCTTAAAATGACAACACCAAGCTTGTAAAGAAGTCGCACACTTGAGGGAAGGCTCATACTTGTCAAAGCTGATAACTTTATGGATCTAGAGGCCAAAGGGAGTCCAAATCTGAAGTTGCAACTTCAGATCTTGGCTCAAACACAAGAACCCTTTCCTAAAACCCACCTAAAAGAGATTAAAGATGAAATGAGCCAAGGAAACAACCTAATACCTTCAAGAGAGTGTTAACTGAAGTAGATCTTTACATCCCACGAGTTCCTTGCTTCAATTTACTTGTTTCCCCAAGTGTTTCTTCACCAATATCTCTCTTCTAAGCTTTAACACACCAAATAAACACACACACGATTTAGGGTTTAGCGGTGCCAAGGAGCTGTAAAGGGGAGACTGGGGGAGGCCAATGATCATTTAAATAGGGTGCAATACCCCGAAATTTAGGGTTTCATCTGCCAATTCCTACTCGTCGAGTCCCTTCTTGGACTCGGCGAGTAGGTCACTAAAACTCGTGGACCAACCCGCTGCTACTCGACGTGTAGGGCAACCAACTTGTCGAGTAAACCTTGAATTCAAGAAAATTCTTATATAAAATCAATACCTGAGAATCGGGGCGTTACAATATATATGTGTACTCATCAAGTTATAGGATTGGTATATGTCTGTAATTAGAATATCCACAATAGTAGCCTCTTTTCAAGAGCTTATTGAGTGAAATAAGATCGTAAAGTCAAAAACCTTATTGTAGGAGCATAGAACATCCATAATAGGATAGTGATTTTATAAAGTTTTTTTTCATTAACGTGTTTAAAATGAAATTTTTCATTATATTTGTGTAGTATGCGAGCTTTTTCAATTTGCTTATTTATATGTTATTTGTATAAATTATCTATTTACAATTGGTTGAAAATATATGCAGACCCACCGCATCATTAAAAAAACTCATGACAGGAGATGACAAATTTACAAGATCTTTGAAAAAACTTTGGTTTAAAAGATTTCCTCTAATAGTGTTCTCAACTTTCCAAGAGTTTATTTATTTATATTTTCACTAGGTGTGACACCCATTTATTACATGAGTTTATTTAAAAAAAATTAAATATGAAATTTTAACAATTTGAAAAGTTTGAATTTATAAGAAAAATGAGAAAAAATTTGAATTATTAAAATTAATGAAGCTTTAATGTATTGAATACATTACATATATAAACTATTTCTAATAAATACCTTACATATATATTACCTTACATATTAAATGGAAAATTTTAATTTAATAAAATGAAAATTACAATAAAATGACAAGTAGAAAAATAGAAAATTCTAAAATTCTAAAACATGACGTGTCCAAATAAAAGAGAAGAAAACATGTGGCAAATTTTTTTTTTATTTATTATGGATGATTTTTTTGAACCGGCGAGTTAGTATGCAATATATTGATGTTCATATATATATATATATATATATATATATATATATATATATATATATATATATATATATATATATATATATATATATATATATATATATATATATATATATAACCTTTTTTTATCCATGTAATAGGAGCTTAGATGTTAGAGGTGCAAAATTTTCTATATGAGATCAATGAATAAATTCCAAAATGCTAGTTTTGATCCGCGATTAACCATCCACACATTTAGCCTTGATATGAGTTTGACGTAGCCGTTCAAATGGTGCATTTTATCATTCACGTCGAGTATTTTAATTCTATGTGTTTTCATTAATAAGTTCAACCAAAAAGCTCTAATATTATTAGTATAATTGAGTAATTAAAGCTGAAAAGAATCAACGAATATATATGTTAATTAATAATGTATTCAAATATTTATCATATTTTTAAATTAATTATAACTTATACATGTATGAAATTTGATGGGGGTTATCATAAAAATAGAAAAAGATGGTCTCATTTAACAAACTCTCTACACTTTTGACATTTTTTGCAAAATTTTAACCTAGCTCATCCGTACACAACAATATTTTTTGATACACAACAATTCATTCTTTAAAATGTTGTACAGTACAATCCTATAAAACATAACTTGTGTACGGACAAAAAGTGTTGTATACGAAAGGTGTGTATATGTCGTTAAAAAATAATGAAATTTTAAATAAGGGAAAAAATGACACAAATGTCCTACGAACTTTTTAGAGTTTATCCATTGAGTCCCTAAAATTTTTGTCGGACTTTATAGGTCCCTAAACTAGGATTTGACATGTCCTTTTAGTCTCTGTCAGCCTGTAATAACTGATTCAGTGACCTTTTAGACCCAAAAAACTCACATTGTGCCCCTATAAATCCAAAAAAATAAGTTCGGAGATCAATTCGTACAAAAACATTAGGGACTCAACAGGTAAACCCTTGAAAGTTCGTAGGGCGTTTGTGTCATTTTCTCTTTAAATAAATATGGAAAATTATTTTTACTAACAAAGACTAATTCCTTTTATGAAATAAAATGATTACGTTACAATAATCTTTCACAGAGTATGGTCTAAATCCAATGTTGTTTGCTCCGAGTGTTTTATTGTTGTGGAAGGAAACTAGATTCCTACTAATTTGCATATGTTACTCATTTCTGTTTATGCTCCTCTAGAGATTGTTGCTAAAAGGTCTTCATGGTCTCAAATTATTTCTCTTATCAATGGTTGGAATGGTGAAGTGATTGTGAAGGGTGATTTTAATGGGGTCCGATTTGAGTACAAGAGACATAATTTAGGTTTTGATAGTTGTCATGCAAAATATTTTAATAAAGCTCTTAGACCTGATGGTTTTACTTTCGAATTCCTCAAAAAAAATATGGTACCTTACTGAAGAGGATGTGCTTCATGTCGTGCTAGAATTCTTCAATTATGGAGCTTTCCCTAAAGGGTGTAATCCCTCTTTTATTGGCTTGATCCCAAAGGTGCATGACGCGAAGCTAGTTAGTATTTGTTTTCCTATTAGTCTAATTGGTTGCCAATATAAAATTATTGGTAAAAGATTAGCTAATAGAATTGCCATGGTTATGGATTCTATTGTTAGCCATGAACAGTTTGCTTTCATTAAAAGCATATAAATTTTAGATGGTCCTATGACTCTTAATGAAGTGTTTTCTTGGTGTAAGTCACGTAAACATCAGGCTATGTCTTGAAGGTTGATTTTCAAAAAACTTATGATTCAATTTGCTGGGATTTCCTGGATGATCTTCTATCTAAATTCGATATTTATTCTAAGTGGAGAAGTTGGATTCGGGGATGTTTATTTTCTTCTATGGGTACTATCTTAGTGAATGGGGCTCCTTCTGATGAGTTTCAATTTCACTATGGCTTATGTCAAGGAGACCCACTCTCTCCTTTCCTATTCATTCTTGTCATGGAATCTCTCTATATTGCTTTTCAAAGAACTATTGATCGAGGCTTGTTTTTTTTTTTTTTTTTTTTTTTCAGATTGGCATTTCAACCTGGGTTACTCTTTCTCATTTTTTCTATGCCAATGTTGCTATCTTTATAGGTCAGTGGTCTCGGGCTAATGTGCTTCATGTGTTTAGACTTCTTCACTATTTTTTCTTAGCATCTAGCCTCAAGATTAATGTGGATAAGACTAATATGATGAGGTTTGGAGCTCAATTTTTGGTTACGGAGGAGGTGGCGATTTCTATTGGGTATGTTCCCAACAAAACTCCTTTTAATTATTTAGGGCTCATAGTTGGTGGTAACATGTCTCATATTGCTTCTTAGAATGGCGTGATACGAAAAATCACATTTAAACTTTCACACTAGAAGTCTAAAACTCTTTCGGTGAGGGGAAGATTGACTTTGTTAAAGTCTGTTTTGGGTGCAGCCCCGACATATTTTATGTATATCTTTAGAGCTCCACAGTTTGTGATTAATCGTTTATAATCCTTTCGTAATGCTTTTTTCTTAGGGGCTGATTTAGAAGAGCACATTATGACTTGGGTTAAATGGAAGAAGGTGTTAGCGCACAAGCGATATGGTGGTTTTGGGGTTAATAGTATTTTTTGCTTTTAACCGTGCTCTTCTCTTTAAATAGATTTGGCGGTTTTTGTCATTCCCAAATGCTCTTTGGGTGAAAGTGATCAAATCTATTCATGGAGAAAATGGGTTAATCGGCCATTTTTCTTTGAGAAATATAAGAAACTCCAATCAGGTTTCGATTATTAATACTTTTCATTCCTTACACTCTAAAGGTGTAGATCTTATGTCTTATTGTAAAAGGGTGATTGGAGATGGTAAGCTTATTGGTTTTTAGGAGGATCATTGGATTGGTAATGACCTTTAAAAAATTATTTCCATAGATTATATGCCCTTGAGCTAGATAAACAAATTCACGTTGTTGTGAAGATGATTCAACCGAGTTGGGATACCTTTTAGAAGAAAACCGAGAAGGGGGCAAAGGCTAAGCAATGGTCTAATTTCTCAGACTTGATGTCCTCGATTTTACTTTCTTCGTCTGCAGATAGATGGAGTTGGTCGCTTGATGGTTTCGACTCTTTCTCCGTGAGCTCGGCTAGGTCGGAAATTGATGAAAATCTTCTTATTGTCTCGGATACAATGATTAGATGGTGCCACCTTACGCCTATTAAAGTTAATGTTTTGGTTGGGCGTCTTTTTTTGAACAAATTACCTTCTCGGTATAACTTATTTCAAGGAGGGCTTGAGACTAATTCTATTTTTTGCCCTATTTGTGAGAAGGAAGTTAAGACTAATACATACTTGTTCTTTAAGCGTGACTTGGCAGGGACTTATTGAGTCTTGTTTGCATATGGTGGAATGTTCATATGCCTATTTCGTTTTTTCCAAGATTGGTTTACCTAGATTGGCTACTAATGTTGTCTTCAATTTGTCAAGATTTTCTAGAGGCGTTTTGTTTCACTCTTTGGTAGTCGATTTGGTGTTTTAGAAATCTTTACTTTTTGGTAAAGCTATTTGCTATTTGATTAAGTGATGACTCAAAGTTTCATTTGGACTAGTAGTATGTGTCATAAAACTACAATTGGATTGCCTGGTTATATGAACCTATTTTATCTATTACTTCCATGTATCTGTTTTTCGTTATAGCGTTTTGCTAGTTCTCCTTAATAAAGCTATTGTCTTAAAAATATATTTCAAACATTATGAAATTTTACATATATAATACACATAGTAAAATATGATTTTTAATGAATTTATTAAGGTCATTGTTCCTTTTTGTGTTGAGGATTATTCAAAAACAATTTTGTAGTTGTACGAATTTAAAGGTACTTTTATTAAAAATATCAACAAATAGGCATCTTGTTAAATCAATCATACTATTTTGATTTGTGATTATCTCGTTATTTACTCATATTTATAAAATTAATTGTTAGAGTATAAAACAACTCAGCAGCCTATGGTTCCTAATGTAGGCCATTGTTTGAGAGAAAACTAGTCCCGAAAAAAAAAAACAAACAGAAAAAACTATCTTCTTTGTTAATCATGAAAGGAAATAAGGATAGATCTTTAATTCTAACTAGAAAAGATTCTTCAGCGTTGTCGGGGTCGGAAGGTACTGCTTTGTAAAGTAAAGTAGCATGTTGAATTGCATTGAGATAATCTAGTAAATGAAGATAAACAATGTCATCTAATTACATAAGCAAAGAAATCTAAATCATTATTTCTTGCAATAAATGAGGAAAATAAAGAAATGGTCTCACAAATTGAACTTTATTGCCATGTATGACAGTGGTCGGAAAACCAATCCGGAAAATATAGACCGTTGTTTTTTGTCCGTTAATGTGAGGGTAATTTGGTCTTTTCAGGTAGTAGGGACTGAATTTGTCACCATGGGTAAACTATATGGATCATTTATGTAATTTTGGCGGTGGTGGTAGTGGTGGTGATGACAAATGGTGAGTGGGTTTATGATATTGAGCGGGTATTTTCTAATAAATAAAATATGAATTTAAAACCAAAAAGAGAATGTTAAATCTGGTAAACCACATGGACCAATCGTGTAATTTTGCCTAACAATAATAATAATGATGATGATGGACTATTTCTGCCAAAAGACTAAATACTAATAATATATAATAAAAGGCGAGGGTTATGAAAAATTCAAACCAAAGTGAAAGAGATATTTGTGAACAAAAGCATAAAGGTGAAGGGTCAATATTATAAGTTGAAAGACCAAAATTGACAAAAAATGTATCACTTTAGTGTTAAAATTTTTCAAAACTTTAATATATATTATGTAATAAAAAGTGAGGGTTATGAAAAATTCAAAACAAAGTGAAAAGGTTGTTTGTGAAAAAAAAAAAACATAAAAGTGAAAAATCAATGTTATAAGTAATGTTACAAGTTGGAGCACTAAAATTGACAAAAAAAGATGTTAAATCTTTCAAAACTTTAATATATATATATATATATATATATATATATATATATATATATATATATATATATATATATATATATATATATATATATATATATATATATATATATATATATATATATATATTCAAAAAAGAATAATCCTGGAATATGATGCTTTTCTCGTCCACTTTATCGGATAGGGCGATTGGTTGGATACTACGAGGCACTATGACTTCTTTTGTTTTCCACCAATACTAGGTTTCATCTTCAAGTTTGTTCACACTACTTGACTTTTGACTTTATCGCATGGATTGTTCTTTTGTGCCTTGCAAAAGTTATTTATAATATATTAATCTTGTCTATGGTTTAATGTATTATGTATGTTTAGTTTTTAATTTTATTTTAAGTTGAATCATTCATAAAAAAAAAATTATTTTGTTTTGGTCTAGGGTGGAATAGTTTAAAACTATTGATTCGGGAACGGGACCAAAACCAAAATAAAAAAAAAACAAAGTAAAGAAAGCTTTATGAATGACTCAACTTAAAAAAAATTAAAAACTAAACATAGGTAATACATTAAACCACATAGACAAGATTAATATATTATAAATAACTTTTGCAAGGCACAAAAGAGAAATCCATGTGATAAAGCAATGTGAACAAATTTGAATATATATATATATATATATATATATATATATATATATATATATATATATATATATATATATATATATATATATATATATAGAGAGAGAGAGAGAGAGAGAGAGAGTTAGTTATGTTCGATATGTGAACATACATTTATTGTACGAATGTATATTGACAATGTTATTCTATAAGAAAAAATAAGTTGTTCGGTAACATAAATACATTCAAACTCACATAATTATTATCATTATCACACATTCTCATTAATTAATTTATCTATAAAAATGGTATGGATGTTTTTTTTTTTATGATTCTCGTTCTGTCAGAATGTTGTTGTCAGAATGTGCTCTTGATAATAGGGTTATTTTAGGTTGCCTTCAAGAAACAAATTAGGAATTAAAAGACGAAGACATATGGAGAAAATAAGTTTATTAATTTATTATGTTTAATAAATTAATCAGAAACTATTTTGGAATTATTTGGGAATAAATATATTCAAAGGGTCGAATATTAATTAGTTAAAAGATTGACTAATTAAAATATTTTTTAGCCCTTAAAAGGTTAGAAGAATTTGAAATTCTCCATCCCATATTGGATGAGAGAACATTTCGAATTGTATCTCCATCCCACATGGGAAGGGAGATAAAACTAAGGAAATGATCCAATGCTATAAATACGGCTCTAGTGATCTCAGAATTCCTTGCACCTTGGTTTATAATTTTCGCCAACTTCTTCACTTCCTCTTTATGTGACGAATTTCTTAACCCTTCTTAGGGTTTGAAGAAATTTGACCCTCTCCGAGTTTTCTTTTGGTTCTCTTTATGAAATCATTGAGTGTGATTCCATTAGAGTGATTCTACTTTGGGTCCTCTCATCCAGGCAACATGACTAGATCAAGAAGTGATCAAAAAGCTTCAAGAAGGGGTCAAAATGATCAAGATCGAGCTGCATAAGAGCTTAGTCATTTTGTCTTTCATTTGTAGATTTACAGTATTAAAGTAGCTTGGTATTGTTAGTAAAACCTAGATCCTAGGGGTGTATGTACACATAGCTAAATTACGATTTTTACCGCTACCTTGATTGATTGTATTGATACATAAAATAAACCCAACAGTGATATCCAGAGACTTCGATATGTTGTACTTGAGCAGCAGTGGAGACTAGAATCTTGGAAAATATGGTAGTCTCTAGTGAGTCAAAAAGAGTGTCATAATTCACTTCTATGATGTTGAGGGGTTTGGATTGAATTGGAATATCATTTTCCATGATGAATTTGTTTCCTTTGAAGGAGACGATTTCCAGGCATAAAAATCATCAAACTTCACGTCAAAGCTTTCTTCTATGACTCTTGTTCGTTGGATCAGAAACCTATAGGCAACCTTGTTGATGATGCTTCGATTATGAACAAAGCAGCTTCCACAAGAGTTATGTTCCTTTCTTCTACCATGTCATTCTATTGTGTATGGTGTCGAAAAGTTATGATTGATACCCTTGGATACCAAGAAGTCATTCAGAACAACTATTCGTTAGACCATGAGGTGAGTTTTCCTTACTGTACTTACCAGTCGAAGGCACCAAAGTCGGGCCATTGGATTGATATCCTGGTTTTACCGTTGTTGTTATGTTGTAGAGATCTATTAGATATGTATCCTTGTATATAGAATGTTGTTATGTTGTAGTGATTTGTTAGATTTGTATCCTGGTATATAGGATGTTGTTATGTTGTAGTGATCTGTTAGATCTGTATCCTGATATATATGATGTTTCTATGATGTAGTGATTTGTTAGATCTGTATGACCACCTATATATGCTAGTTATTGAGGTAGTCATGCTTTGTGCTAAAGGCCAAGATACCTAGGGCGGTCCGGATAGACTAAAGGCTTGCGAGGCAGACCATTCAGGCCGAAGGCCCAGAGAATGGTCCATATAAGTTGTAGGCCCAGTGAGGCGGTCCAGTCATGTTCAAGGCTCTGTATGCATGTTGTTGTTTGTTATGTTTATGTTGTGGTACTTTGGGGGAACTCACTAAGCGTTGGCTTATAGTTTTAGTTTTGGGTGTACACATCCTTGGTTTCATGTTGTTGATCTTGGGAGACTTTGTTTTTAGATAATGTTTTGGGAACAATGGTTTTGTAAACACTTCTTTTAGTAAATGGGTTGTTTTAAAAAGTTTAAATTTGTTATGATTTTTGAGATGTTACACCCAATTTAAACACCTCACTAAATCTAGCCTTGGCATCGTACCCGTAAGTAGATCAAACATTATAACGGCTTGGAATCACTGATAAATCTTGTTTATAGATTCATAATAACAATAATGAACTTAAAGGTTAGTTATACGTAAAGCACGGTAAGCATAGGTCACCTTACATGTTGTTTAGCGACAAACCAGACTTTACGCAGGTAGAACTTCTAAACCGAAAGATCTATTTCTTGGGTCTTTATGACGCTCAACCATTAGGAACTACTAGAACAAGGCCTAGGGACATTGGGGGGGGGGGGGGGGGGGGTTAGGAGAGATTGGAATGAAGAGGTGTGAAGAAATGGGTGAAATTCTTTTTCTATTTATATGCTGTCAGGAGGCCAGTATGCTAGTCGTACTCCAAACTACGTTGGTCATAATGGGGCCTAGTGTCAGCATCTTGTGGCAAGCCATGGGGAAAAAGGTGTGTGCCAGATCGCGACACTTGTCGCTCCATCGTTAATCTGAAAACTAATTGTCTTGTAAAATTCATAAATTTTGAATACAAGCTCCGTTTTTTGACATTATTTATATCCATGCGTAGCTATCAAAGAGATCTAAATCTTTCGTTTAGACTCCGTTGACTAACTTTGAATTTATTTTTAAAGTTATATTTTAACAGACTTTGATTGTTAAAGTCCATTAAAAATTTATCACTTTGTCATCCGACGTCCGTTTTTTACTATCCTTATATCGTTAAACTCCTATTAACAAGATATTCAACTCTCAATTAGATTACTCCGGATAAAAATTGACCGATCTAAAATTTGATTTCTGAGTTGTGTACTAATACGTTGAATCTCAGAAAATTTGTAACTTCCTCTAATGAGGTCAGATTTAGATGTTCTTTATATGAACGCTTTCGGTTTAACGAATACTATGACTTTAATTTAGATGAGTAAGGCTAAAAATTATTTTATGAAAATCTCACTTTTTACGATACACAAAGTTGTGTCGGTTTAATCGCGAAACTTCGAAGAAACATAACATCTTTATACAAAGTCGGATTTCAGCGTTCTTTATATGGACGGAATCCTTGTGACGTATACTATAAGCTCGGTTAATATTATTTATCCTAAATAATTTTCAATCAAAAAGTCATTTTTAACGCTTATTATATCTTAATTGACTAGCCCGAATTTGCAGACATTACAATTAAAAAGCAACCATTATGGCTCTGATACCAATTGTTGAGAGAAAAACTTCAGTTGAGATATTGATTTGAAAAAATGTAAGTTAATATAAAGGGATCTTTTAGTAAGCTCAACAATAAGAAATATGTGGAATGATAAGGAAGAATATAACAACAAGATTAATCAGTAAACATAAACAAGTAACAATACTTTAAATAAGGAGTAATACAATGAAAGTTTGAGAAGTGGTGAGAAGATCGATCAACATGATCATCTATTTATAGTAAAGTTGAGTACATGATAAATAATAGAATACTCCTAAGTCATGTGACCATGCTTGTCACATCTAGACTGACAAAACTATCTAACACACAATGTCAGAAATGGTGAACATTACTTTTCTGACACTTTGGCATACAGAAGAAAAAACATAATCACCTTCAGGTTAACATCCTTTACTCTGATATTCCAAGTCTCCAGTATCAAATATCACAACTCCTCGTAACTGATCAACATAACAACAATACTACAACAGCCAACAAACAATTCTTCGGATCTTCAATACACTTCATAGTTTTTTCGGGTCACTTCCTTGCATCAACACTTTGGGTTTTTCTCAGTCTGAGGTAGGAACTTTCCTTGTGCTTGTGCTTCCATTTTGCTCATAGAGTTCGCGAGTTGTGATATGCTCGAGATTTTTGATACTAGACTTGGTCTCATTCTGAAAGGCTTGGGTACTGGTAGCGATACTTTTAACAATGTCTTCTAGAGACATGCTGGAATGGATAACTTGCTGTTGAATAAGCGGTTGCTGAAAATTGGACCAATTTTGATTTTGCTGAAAAGATTGTTGCTGAAAGCCAGGTAGATGGTATTGATTTCTATGCTGAAAGTTTTGTTGGGGTCTTTTCTAAAAGTTGTTCTGGAATACTACCCAAGCTTTATTGTTGCGTGGTTAATCAGAATGTATTTGTTGTGCTTGATAACCTCCCATGGCCTAGATAGCTTCAGTGTGTTCCTGAAATATTGGGTGCATGTTTGTTGGTTGCCCATGATGGGTTTTGAGCATTACATCAATCCTACGGTGCACATGCAACCCTAAAGCTTTGGATCTAGGATTTCTCTAATTGTACCATGTAATAATAATCATCCAAAGCTATAACCCTAATCTACCATGCATAAATCAAAATTTATATCTAAAACAAAGTTCGAATCTTACCTTTCAATTGTAGCTAGCTTGATCTTCAACCTTTGAGAATTTAGCACCTCAAATGTGATACCTCTAATAGATCACAACCACCACAAGCAATGGAAGAATATTAGAGAGAGAGAGGGAGAGGCACAAAATTGGCTCAAGATCCTTCTAGGGTTTCTAGTGTTTGATTTTTGCATGCCCAAGGGTCCCTTATATAGTTGAGCAAATAGGGTATCAGTCAAAACCCTAATCCAGTAGCTTAGTCCTTAGGCAGCCTATAGGATCTTTCTTGAAAGCCCTTATAGACGAAATCTATACGGGTTATTCATAAGATTTCATCCATCCCTTTCCTTAGGGATCCTAAGCCCAACTTTGTAACTATCTTATAATTACAATATCAGTCCCCTTAATTTAATTAATCTCTTTTGATCACAAATTAATTTCAAATTAATTCTTGACCAATATTAATTAAATAAATACGATTTCTCTTTTAATATATTATTCCTATAATATTAATAAATCATGATTAACCTCTTTCTCCATAATTCATCAAGTTGCTATAGTGAAGGAAACCCAAAAGGACCATGCTACTATCGGGTCAAGTACATACCAAATATAGTTGTGGCCTTACACACCTAATCCAACAGTCTCCCATTTGGATAAGTCTAATAACTATATATGCAAGTACAACTTCAAAATCCGATTAGCAATCATAGCTCTTAAAAGCTGTTGTCGAACTCTGACACGTCCTATAGATAAGGGATCATGTAGTCCTCCGTTCTCAAGATATTATGCCGAAAAATACATGGAACATAGTCATACTTATTGTCCAACAATTTGTTTCCCGATTTCTGATTTGTCTGACATAGAACTTAATTTAACACATCAATTTAGTCCTGACCGGACCCGACACATAAGTCAACACAAAATCATCGAGGGGCCTAATATATCGCTTTTAACCTCTTAGGATAAAAGGAACAGATAAAATTTGACATATATGATTGTACTATTTACTCATTAAATCATACACAACAATACGTTTTATAACATCGATTTACTGATGCGTTTACGCATTATCAATGCCCAACCAACTTTTAAACAACAACTCATATATCTCTGTTTAAAGACTATACGATATTATCGTCTCACAATCACTCGTGATGAATTCCATGAAGTGATTCATGTGAGCGCGGGTTTAATCCAATACTAAAATCTTATTTCAGGAGCACTCAAGATCGTTGCAGCAAACCCTTGCTATGTCTAAACGCTTAGACAATCTACAAGCCAATTAATGACAATCTTGCCTCAATACCTACTTCCAAAGTATGATCAACTATGGATTGTTTGAATAATCATATTATTCTAGAAGTCAAAACATGCAAATTTTGAAACAATAGTAAACTATTGACACAAGATAGTAACTTTACTTATAAAAAACTCCTTTATTTAATCATCAAATGTCAATTACATTTTATCTATTACAAGTTTCTAAAAGCTATCTAATCACTACAACCAATATCGTCCTTCAGCCCAATACTCCTAGCATATTGCAAGTGCTTAACCCTACTCAGTCCCTTCATAAGGGGATCTGTTGGGTTCTCCTCTGATGATACCTTCTTCACTATGAGGAGTCCATCTTCTACTCGATGTCTGATGAAGTGGTATTTTATGTCGATGTGTCTAGATCTACCATGATCCCTCGGTTCCTTGGTTAAGGCGACCGCACCTTGGTTATCACATAAAATCTCCATAGGCTCCTTTATGGTAGATACAACTCCAAGGTCTTCGATGAAGTTCTTTATCCATATCGCATCCTTCGACGCTTCGCTCGTTGCTATGTACTCTGATTCACACGTTGAATCAGCTATGGTCTCCTGCTTGGAACTTTTCCAAGTCACTGCTCCTCCATTTAGGGTAAATACCCAGCCCGACTGAGAGCGGAAATTATCTCAGTCGGTCTGAAAACCGACATCACTATACCCTCGCACTCTCAAGTCATCACTCCCACCGAGGATAAGAACCCAATCCTCAGTCCTCCGTTGGCACTTAAGAATGTTCTTTACCGCAGTCCAGTGAGCTTTACTAGGGTTCTCTTGATATCGACTAACCATGCTCAAAGCGAAAGCCACATCAGGGCGAGTACACGACATAGCATACATGATCGAGCCTACAACATAAGCATAAGGTACTCGACTCATTTCTATTATCTCAGCTTCAGTACTCGGACTTTGAGTCTTACTTAACTTGGTATTGCTTTAAATTGGTAACTCCCATTTCTTAGAATTCTCCATGCTAAAACGTTTCAACACCTTGTCCAAGTAGGTACATTGACTAAGTCTTATTAGTCTTTTACTCCTATTTCTCAATATCCTTATCCATAGAATATAAGCAGCCTCTCTGAGGTCCTTCAAAGCGAAGCACTTCCCAAGCCAAGACTTAACCTCCTGCATGGTTGGGACGTCCTTTCCTATGAGTAGTATGTCATTCACATACAATAAGAGAAAGTTAACTATACTCTCACTAGCTTTGACATATACACAGGACTCATCCTCGCTTCTCGAAAACCAAACGCTTTGACCTTTTCATCGAAACAAAGATTCCATCTGCGAGATGCTTTTTTCAATCCATAGATGGATTTCTCAAGCCTACACACTCTATTAGGATGCTTCGCATCGACGAAACCCTCTGGCTGACTCATGTAAACATCTTCAGCCAACTTCCCATTAAGGAAAGCGGTTTTGACATCCATCTGCCGTATTTCATAATCATGAAACGCGGCTATGGATAACATAACCCTTATAGATTTAATCTTCGCTACTGGTGAAAAGGTCTCATCATAGTCAACTCCAGGAGTTTGAGTAAAGCCCTTTCAACCAATCGCTCCTTATATGTGTGTAATTTCCCATCCATGTCGGTCTTCTTCTTGAATATCCATTTGCACCCAACCGTCTTACGACCTGGTACATTGTCAACCAAGTTCCAAACTTGATTGTCATACATGGACTGAATCTCGCTGTCCATAGCCTCTTCCACTTTGCATACTTCGGACCTGCCATGGCTTCCTTGTAGTTGTTAGGTTCATCCATATTTAATCGTGTACTATCACTAATAAATGTATCACCCTCAGCAGTTATATGCAAACCATATAATACAGGCGGAACACTAACTCTATTGGAACGTCTAAGAGGTAATGCCTCGTCAATCGGTTCAACAGGAGTTTTCTCCTCGGGTTGAGTGCCAGTGTTAGAAGTTCCTTCATCTCTTGATTCTTGAAGCTCTTCAAGATCAATTTGCCTCCCACTGTCCTTTTGGCATTTGAGTTCCCTCTCTCAGAAAACTCCTCTCTTTGTAACGAAGACAACATTGCCACTCGGTCTATAGAAGAGATATCCAAAGGACTTCTACGGGTAGCCGATGAAAATACATCGCTCACTACAAGGTTCAAGCTTGTTGTGAGTCTCTCTTCTTATGAAAACCTTGCAACCCCAAACCATGATATGTGCCAATGAGGGAACCTTCCTTTTCCACATCTCGTGAGGTGTTTGGGCAACCCTCTTAGTTGGTACTAGGTTAAGGATATGGGCAGCAGTCTCTAAGGCATACGGCCACAAAGTTGAGATAGGTAACGATGATCGACTCATTGTGGAATGAACCATGTACAACAAGGTTCGATGTCGCCTATCATCCACACCATTCAACTACGGTGTCCTAGGTTGCGTCAATTGCAAAACAATTCCACATTTCTTAAGATAGTCTTGGAACTTGATACTAAGATACTCTCCACCTCGATCGGATCGGAGCATCTTTATCTTCCTGCCCAACTAATTCTCCACTTCTTGCTTAAACTCTTTAAAATTTTCAAAAGTTTCTGACTTTTTCTTGATTAAGTAGATATACCCATATCTGCTATAATCATCGGTAAAAGTCACATAAAAGCGGTTCGCATCCCTTGTGGTGGATCTAAATGGCCCACATACATCTGTATGGATGAATCGCACGTGTCATCGGACCTAACGTCAAAAGACTCCAAGACTCCATCCTTTTGGAGTTGGGCTATGCATTTCTTGTTGACATGTCCAAGACGACAATGCCACAAGTATGCTTTGTCCAAACCATTGGATGAATCGATATGCAACACATTATTCCCTAAGTTGTCTACAACCATCACAGTTTCATATATACCATTACAAGGCAATGCTTCAAAATAGAAAGTACCATTCTAGAAAGCCTTAATAGAACCAATTTCATTATTAAATGAAAATCTAAAACCTTGTTTATACAAACCATGAAAAGAAATAATGTTTCGTGTCATTTTTGACGAATAGCAACAATTGTTCAACTCTAAACCTAACCCACTACTAAGCACTAATGAATGGACTCAAATCTTGGTGACGGGAGACACTTTCCTATTCCGCATGATCAAGTTTATCTCCCCATGCTCCATATCCCTACTTCTTCTTAGACCCTGCAAATAAGAACAAATGTAAAAACCACATCCTGTATCAAGGACCCAAGAAATAGCATTTGATGAGTTATTAGATTGAATAGTGTAAATACCTATGAATGTGGGCTATATCTTACCATCCTTGATGTCTTGCAGATATTTCAAGCAGCTTCATTTCTAATTCCCTTTGTCGTGATAGTGGAAGCACCCTGCATCCTTCAGATTGGAAGACGGAGAAGCAGAACCACCTTTGGTCCCACTAGAATAGGATCCATCATGTGACTTTCCTTTGTGGCTCTTAGAAGGAGCCTTCCTCTTCTTCCCTTTCCCTTATCCAATTGCCAAGACAGGGGCAGCAGCAGTAGGAGTTGATGCAACAGACTTTCCTTTCAAACTACTCTCAGCAGTTCGTAGAAGGCCTTGGAGCTTGCTTAGAATGACCTCCTTCTTTTTCATATGATAGGTCATACGAAACTGATCGTAACAGGGAGGAAAAGAGTCTAGGATAATATTTACGGCTAACTCTTCGTCGAAGTTGACATTCAGCTTCAGCAAGCGGTCCACAAATCTTTGCATGTTTTGTAAGTAGGACGTGATGGACTCTCCATCCTTCATCTTCCTAATGATCATGGAGGCGATGATCTCATACCTTTTCTGCCTCTCACTCTGATGGTACCTTTCCATCAAATCTTGGTGCATCTCATAAGGATAGTAGTCCTCATCGGACTTCTGGAGTTCGACAGTCATAGTCGCGAGCATGATGCACGACACCTTTGTCGTGTCCCTCTCATGAGCATCATATTGAGCGATATCCATCAAAGATCACCCTTCCACACAAATTCATGAGGGAGAAAGAGCCTGAAGGGTTAGAGCCAGAAGTGTTGTTGTTTGAAGTAGACATATGAAAAAGAAAAGAGACAAAATTTAGATTAGATAAGAATCCTCAATTTAACACCCAAATAAAAAAATTAGGGCTAGGACCCAACACAATTATTTACAATTTAGAAAAGGGATGTCGTAATATAATTGCAAATAATTTGAAGGTAGGTAAATGGCGATTTACCAATTTTCATCATGAAAAATGAAAAAGAATATTAAGTTTTAAATGAATTGAAATTCCTAGATTCTTTTGTGATTCAATGAAATTTTCAATAGCATGTTTAAATCTCGATTATGCCCTTCAAGTTTGTGACTAGGATACCGAAGATCACAAACAAGGTGTGAATAACCATGAAAATGTGCTTGGTACTCTCGATGTCATTTATCATCTAATCAATGTGCCGGTTAACCACACACGCTCCATTGATCTATGATAAATATCAAGCTACCCTTTTCCACCCTTGCTAGTCCCAAATTGGTGTGCCGGTTAGCCACACACGCTCCAGTAACAACATGGGAAGGTGCAAAGTGCAATTTCATGGAATAACATCATTTTCATATTTTTCCTAAAGCAACTAAGATTGGGAATTTATGAAAACATTTAGTTACTTTATAAGTCATTATACTTATTAATGAGGAATTAGTTTGTCCTATCCTACCCGTTCGGCTAACGACCCTCCACTAGTCAAAAGTACGGTGGATAAGAATGGATATCCAATGGTGGTCATTTTATAGGCCGCTTCCTTAAACACCCCTTATAGACCGGCTTCGTAAATGAGGTCTACTAATGGTAAGACTGACTTGTATTATACATAAATATAATCATTAATCTTTTAATATTATAATATTATAGGGGTTTAATTTTAAACTTTTAAAACTCTAGGGCTTAGAATTTAAATATTTCAAAATTAAAACTTTTTAATTAAAATTTAAATTCCAAAACTTGAGAGAACATTTTGAAACTTTTCAAAATATATTTTAGAGCAAATTTGAGAAATAATTAAATAATCATATAATTAATATTTATCACATAATTTGACCTAATCCACTTTCAAGACAAGATAATTAAAATCAAATAATACAAATAATAATTTTATCATATAAACTAGTAATTATCTTATAATTTGACAATTATCTTCTAATTGGATTAGGATAATCATTACCATATTATAAAAAACAAATTTTATTAGTAAAAATAGTTTATGGTAATTATCTTAACCCAATTTTAGTTAAAATCCCAAAAAATCTGCCAACAAACCCGCGAACTTGTTGAGTCAGACTTAGACTCGTCGAGTTCACAGTGAACTCGTCGAGTTCATATATAGTTTATGGTAATGTATCTTGTGGAAGTGAGAGATTGTTTGATCTATATGCTCAAGAATCATTATTGAGTGATATTGATAATAACATATGATCATATAGGGTCGTACCTTTATCAAGTTGGCATATTTTGTATATTTATTATTAATATGATTATTAATAAATAATATCAACTCTTGTATTTTATTAGGGAATAATTATTTTTGTTGTGAAAATAATAATTAAAGAGAGTATAACTAGTTATTATATCATAATGTATGCTTAATAATTCATGAACAAGTGTTTTGGACACTTTAGGATACCATGTCTTAACTGGTTACTTCATGCATTTATATAAAAGAGGAAGAAGAAAATTTTTGTCTTTTGTCCCTATGGCCGAATTCATCGTAAGGCTTGGGAGGTTGATTGCCAACCTCCCTCCTTGGATCCCCATGCCCTTAAAGTAAGTTCATTACTTTAGATTAAAATATGGGGCAACTTTTTTACTAGCATGGGATATAAAAAGATGCATGAGGCCTCTCTTTTGAAGCTAGTTTTTGGTTCTCTCTTCTTCTCCCTCTCAAATAGTAGCATGCTTCTTATTCTTTCATATTCTTGTCTTTTGAAGTATATTGAAGAATTGATGCTTAAAGGTGCTTCTCCTTTGGTGGTGCTTATTTGAGTTAAGTACTTATAGGCTTAAGAAATACCTTTTACAATATGGGAACTAGCATTCCAAGTGTCTTATTCTTTATTGTGGATACTTGAAGAGAAGATCATCTTCTTTGATTTTTCTATATTCATTAACACCCCAAAACCAAGTAGGTTCAAAGGCACCAAAGGATGTCATTCTAAAATACGCTATGGTTGCTTTTTAATACTATTCTAACATCCGTAAATGGATCCAAGATGGTTAGGTTTTTTATAAACTCGAAAATAATATTGTTATTTTTAAAAGCATTTTTGCTCGGTTTTCATGAAAAACTCTCTTTTATTTTATATCAAAACCCGTCATAAAGCTCAAAGGATGGTGCATATAAATGGTCTAATTAAGCTAATAGTGAATAAACATGTTCTTTACGTCCAACTAATGAATTGTCCACCATTGGGGGACATAATCCTAGGAACAGACTGCATAGAAGTCGGTTTGGTAACCAGGATAAAGGTCTCATCACAATCAAGACCAAAGTCTCTAACTCTTCCCGATGGCAACTAAACATGCCTTATAGCTGTCAGTGGAACCATATGCTTTGTATTTTTTTCTTAAAATAATCACATGGAATGTATGATATGGTCCCTTAAAGGCCTCAAAACTATTGGATTAGTGTCTCAGTCCATAACTATTTTGGTATGTACTTGACCCGATGGTGCATGGTCCTTTTGGGTTGCCTTCACCAAAGCAACTTGATAGGATGAATTATGGAGAGAGAGGATTAATTATGATTTATTAATATATTATGAGAATAATATATTAAAGGAGAAATCATATTGTTTAATTAATATTAGTCAAGAATTAATAAGAATTAAGTTTGTGGCTAAAAGACATTAATTAAACTTAAGGGACTGGAACTGTAAATTGTGTGATAGTTGAATATTGGGCTAATGAACTCCATATTAGAGGGGTAAACGAATTCTATGGGGAAACCCATTAGATATCGTCCTAGGCCTCTAAGGAGGGAGTCCATGGGTTGCTTAGGGCCTAAGCATCCAAATTAGGGTTTCCTTGTAAGATAACCCTAATAGCTTCACTATTTAAAGGACCCTTGAGACTTAAAAACGTGGTGAACTTGTTCCTTAGGGTTTCCACACATTTTGGGCAGCCTCCCCTCTCCTTATTCTTCATCCTCTTGCTCTTGGTGTTTGTAAGCCATTAGAGGAGTGACATTTGTGACTCTAAGCTTTCTTAAGTCATTACAAGGAGGATTTGAGATTGTTATTGCTACATAACAATCAAGGTAAGATCTAAACCCCATTCATAAGTTAATTTAATTAATTGTATGCTAGATCTAGGGTTTAAAGTCTTGGATGAATTGCATGTACAATAGAGAAACCTAGATCCAAGCATTAGGGTTTGTATGAGCACATAGGATGTTCTTATGGCCAAAACCCATCAGTGGTATCAAATCCTTGATTGCTTTCTATTGTATTGATGCCTAGCATATTCATTCTTGTTGCAAAATCGATTTTTTTGGCTCCCTGAATGCTGAACTCGGCGAGTTCCAATGTGGACTCGACGAGTTGGCTCAAACTCGGCGAGTCCATAGAGGAACTCGACAAGTTCGAGCGTCAGAATGAGGCAATTTCGGGATTTCTTGCTTTTTTACTCGTGGATACTTGCCTTAACTGTTTTGGGTCATTAAAATTCGATTTTCAACATATTTTTGAGTATATCCTTGATTAAACAAAAGATAATTACAATTGATTAGATAATAACTTCCTTATATGATTAAAGTTTGATTATTTGTATTAATTGGGTAACTTATCTTGCAAGAAATTGATTTTAGGTCAAATTTAGATAATCATTAAATTAATTGTTTAATTTAAATTATTTGCTATTTGATCCTCTGTGTTTTGAAAAGTTTCAAACTTGCCCTCAAGTCTTGGAATTTAAATTTTTTGATTAAAAGGTTTGATTTTGAAATATTTAAATTCTAAACCCTAATGTTTTGAAATGTTTCAAAACTTGCCATCAAGTTTTGGAATTTAAAAGTTGATTAAAAGTTTAATTTAGAAATGTTAAATTCTAAAACCCTAGTATTGTTTTGAAAAGTCCAATTCACACCCTTATGGTTTTATTAATTAATTAAAGTGTATAATTAAAAGAGATTTAATAAATCCATAAAGTTTTGGTTTACAATTTAATTAAATTAAAAGTATAATTATTAAATTTGACCACCTAGTATTTTAAAAGTGTAAAATACACCCTATACTATATATAACATTAAAAGTCTAGTATTATATATGTATGAGTAAACAGTCAGTCTTACCGTTAGAAGGCCTCATTCACGAAGCTGGTCTATAAGGGGTATTTAAGGAAATTGCCTACAAAATGACGATTGAATGGGTATCCACTCTTACCCACCGCACTCTTGACTAGTGGAGGGTCGTTAGCCGAACGGGTAAGATAGGACAGAAACCTTCCATTATAAGTACAATGAAGTATAAAAGTAACAAAATGTTTTACAAATTCCCAATCTAAGTTACTTTAGGCAAAAGTGAATTGATGCAATTCCATGAAAGTACACTTTGTACCCTTGCGAAGACATTAGTGGAGCGTGTGTGGTTAACCGGCACACTAAATGGTTCTAAGAAAAGGTAGCAAAGGGTGACTCAATGTTTTTCATAGTTCGGTGGAGCGTGTGTGGTTAACCGACACATCGAATAGGTGATTGTAACATGTGGGGGCACCATGTAAGTTTGCATGTTTATTCACACCCTATTTTGTGATCCTCGGCATCCCAGTCACAAATCAAGGGGCATATCGATATTTAAATATGCCATTGAAAAGTTCAATGAATCTCAAAGGATCTAGGAGTTTTCAAAGCATTTAAAACTTAATCGGGATTTCATTTTTCATGGTGGATAATTAGTGAATCGTCATTCACTTTGTAACACCCGAAATCTGAAAGGTCAAGAAAGGAAAGGAGAAACCCTAAGTTAAAGAGGGTTGACTCGGCGAGTCTAGGAAGGAACTCAGCGAGTCGGAGCGGGATCCGGGTGTAAAGTAAGTGACCGACTCGGCGAGTCAGCAAGTGGACTCGGCGAGTCTGGTCTGGGTTGGGAAACCCTAATTTCGGGACTTGGTACCCTATTTAAGCATCTTATTCTCTTCCCTAGGGCTCATTTGCGGCCCTTATAGTCCAGAACCAGAAACCCTAAGCCTCAATTGTTGCTCATTCAAGCTTTCTTGCCATTTTGGGTGATTTGAAGGAAGAAGGAAGAAGGCACCCATTGGGGATTCAAGGATTGGCAGTAGATCGAGAGTTTGTGAGGTCTTCCAGAACATTTGAAGGTAATGAGTCGCTACCTTCCCTCTTTTGCATATAGATCAACCTTTATCATGAGATTTGGGGCTTTTTGGACAAGTTTATGAACCATTTCGAGTTAGAAACCTAGATCTGAAGTTTTTACTTCAGATCTAAGTGTATCTTGGCCTAGAGAATCATAAAGCATCAGTCTATGGGTTGATTGTTAAGCCACTTCGTCTCAAACCCTAGTTTATAGTGTTTTTAGCCTAGATCTCCTTAGCTACACGTAAAGTTTGCCACTTTATGTAAGGAATAGGCTTTAGAAGAGTGGATCTACAGTTTGGAGTCCATGCATGACTCAAAAGCCTCTGAATATATGAAGGAATGAATAGACTTGGTGAGTCCTTCGAGCGGACTCGACGAGTAGTATGAAGATGGAGATGAACTCGACGAGTTGGACGAACAACTCGGCGAGTCTGTTGAAGATTGCCTCGGACTCGGCGAGTCAAGTCGCGAAACCCCAACCCCTTCGAGTTAAGACTCCTATCAGTGAGTTGAGTGGGGACTCGGTGAGTTGGTCAGGTCAGGACTCGGAAATAGGAAGACTCGACGAGTCAGGGGCTGACTCGGCGAGTCGAGTCGCGAATGAAGGGGTTTATGAGCTTATGAGCTCGGCGAGTCAGTAGGCTGACTCGACGAGTAGGGTCAACCCGGAAGGTTGACTGTGACCAGGACTTTGACTTTGACCAGAGTTAACTTAGTTGACTTTTAGAGGACTGTCAGACTAAGTGTCATATTGATATTGGTAGCTCGGAGAGCTGGAAGAGCAGCAGCTTAGAGGATTGTCGGTTAGCAGCCAGAGGATTATCGGCAGAGCTCAGCAGTTCAGGTGAGTTTCCTTCCAGTAGGAATGGGTCTACGACCACAATGCCGGCCCAATTAGCTAGCAATAGTTTCCGGACTTCGGTCTGATGCAGTAGTTAGTATGTTTGATGCCTTCGTGGCTCAGACATGATTTATGTGTTATGTGTTCCGGGCTACGGCCCGATGCAGTATGCAGTATATGTGTGTTCATGCTAGTTGATACGTTTATGTTATGCTTTGTTCAGTGAGTCCGTACTTAGGTCCGATGCATGGGACAAGGTCCCAGTCAGTTTTCCGAACTTCGGTCCGATGCAGGGGGCAAGGCCCCATTTAGTCCGGACTTAGGTCCGATGCAGGGGACAAGGTCCCAGTCAGTTAGTCCGTACTTAGGTCCGATACAGGGGACAAGGTCCCAGTCAGTTAGTCCGGACTTCGGTCCGATGCAGGGGACAAGCTCCCAGTCAGTTTCTGGACTTCGGTCCGATGCAGGGGGCAAGGCCCCAGTTAGTCCGGACCTCGGTCCGATGCAGTGGGCAAGGCCCAGTATGTGCTTTATATGTTATTGTATGGTATGTGGTAGATTGGGGGAGCTCACTAAGTTTCGTGCTTACGGTTTTCAGTTTTGGTTTCAGGTACTCAGTTTTCAAAAGAGGAGCTCGGGAAGATTGCAGTGCACACACCATAGTCAGTTAGCCTGGGAATGTTTGACTCTGATAATGAGATTATGTTTTGAATTAATACTCAAAAAATTATGTTATGACTTATGATACAGTTTTTATAGATATGATTTTAGTAATGTTTTTAAAGAAATTTTTAGTCGTGATTTTTGGGTCGTTACACACTTACCTTAAAATATTCTACAACTAGATTACGACATCCCTTTTCTAGGTTGTAGCGTATTGTGTTGGGTCCTAGCCTTAATATCTCATTTGGGTGATTTATTAAGGACTCAATCAATCAACTAAGTTGAATTTGTTTTCTCCCATTTTGTAGATGTCAAAGTACGACAACTATTGTCTTCCCAAATCCCGTGGAACAAGCTTTCCACATGAAGATGATATTCCACGATTCGATCAAGGAACAAGAGATCATGCTTCACTTCCTCCACCTCCTCTAATTATTCTCCCTAACCCACAAGTTCTAAGGCTTGAAAAGTTCAAGCTCACTCAAGCCCTTTTGGCAAGTAAACATGAAGAAGGAAAGTCGGTGTGTGCACATGTCCTAGAGATGAAGTCACACATTGATAGGTTAAGAATGTTGGGATCCATTGTCTGTGAGGAGCTAGCTATTGACTGGGTTCTTCAGTCACTTCCTAACTCGTATAGTGAGTTCGTAAGAGAGTACTATATGATGAACCACGACGTGACGCTTATAGATCTCACCTACATGCTTATTGTTGCTGAATCAGCAATGATTTGGCGCACTAGAAAAGCAAAGTTGATTGGTGAATCTGCCTTCCAGACCTCTATGGATATAGGCAATGGCAACGAAAGACATGCCATGATCGAAGAGTTTGATCATAAGAGAAAGGCGAAGTCTGAAGTAGTTCCATGTGCTATTCCAAAAGAGTCAATTTGCTTTTATTGCCAAGAGAAAGGGCATCGGAGACGAAGCTGCCCTATTTACCTAAGAGATGGGAGAGTCAAAACGTATGGCTCTGCTTTAGGTAAAATCCATTAACTAACTCTTTTAAGTTCCTATTCTAGATTCTTAATACATAATGTGATAAGATTACAATTGATGTTTTGTAGGATCGAAGAAAAGAGAGAAAGCTTAAGGGAAGAAGTAAGCAAAATCTAACTGCGAAGAAATGGATTTCGATCGCATTACTTGAAGATTAGATTCTTGAGCTACTACTTAGAGTTAGAATAAGATTGCTAAGAAACATGTATTAGCATAGTTTTTCAATGAATTGCATTGTAAGGACAAATTTTTCCGCAATAAAATAAATTTTGATTTTATAGTATTTATTTATCCTTGCAATGGCGTGTATGAAAAATTGATGTTTGAATGTTTCTATTATTAGCAATAATGGATTTGATTCTTAATTATGTTATTTGTGGAAATGTCGAGAATTTACCAAATAGGGAGAGTTTCTCATCGACCAAGTTTCAATTGGACAGAAACTTGGAATCATGCAACTTGGTTTCACGATGAATGAGAAATTTCATATTTGGAAATTAGACTAATTCATTGACAAAGCGTCAAGTGAAGGACTAGGAGATCGAGTCCACAAGGTTGTGTGTTGATCAAGTCCACCACAAGAATAACAAAGATATTCGTCATGATTTAATAAAAGTTTAGTAAATATGATTATACTTATAAGATTAAGTGTAATTCTGAATTGATTAAAAAGGTTTAAATCAATAGCAGAACGAATAAGAAGAATCAAGTAGGCAGAAAGATAAAAGTTTCTCTATTCTAAGAAGAAGGGAGAGTACCTTTTATTATGTTTTATGATAGGTCTTAATGATTAAGAACCATATCTCAATTGATCCTCTAAGTGAGTCTTAGTACACTTGTATGTCTGAGAAGAGGAATCAAGAATTGAAGAAATGGTTAAATCAAAAGGCCAATCATACTTCGATCCAAAACAAGTCTTAAAGTTAAGATTGTGACATTGAGTGACAAGTCTTAAGAAGGTTTATAACATTCATCAAATGTGGAATTTGAAAAAGGTTTTCTTATTACTGTACATTTAAAATTGGAAAGTTGTGATGTCTTAGGTAAGACAAAGACCAACTAGGACCAATTTTGTGAAATGTTTAATCTTGATAAAAGATACACTAACTCTTGAATATTTGTTTGTCGATAAATCTTATATGTCAAGGAGTCAGTGGGAGTCTTAATGGTCTCGAAAAGGTTCAAGAACTAATCAAGAATAAACCTTATCGATCATCACTAGCACACGAGTTGAGGTTTACAACCTATCGTGTTGACACTATCTTGTTTCTGTGTCGTTCCAATAGAGTTAATTATGCATGTAAGTTCTATGAGTTCTCATTTGAACGCATAAAAGGCAAGCGCCTTGATCAATGAAAGGTACATTGATAGGAAAGGGTGAGCTGCTTAACTACTTGGAAGACATGGTGGGCAGCCGTGTTACCATAAGGCAAGAGATCAAGATTGAGATGGTTCGGTCCATATGAATTTGGATTTGTCGCAACTTTGGTTTTGACGAATTCGCATGGATAGGAACACATCCACCATTAAAATCTAAGTGTCATAAGATTCCCTCCTTCATGAAAATGACTGTGAGGAAATGCTTTCACTAAGAGAGATTTTAAGAAGATAGTGATTGTCAAAAATTGGATTCTCGAATTCGATTATGGTTACGGTATCCCTTTCCATGATTCGAATTGTGAGATTTGGCAATTAGTCTTAATTGTTTAGACACACATATGAGCTATCTAAGGCAAAGGTGTATAAGCTCAGATAAAGGATTATCAAAGCATTAGGTATTAGAAACATGAACTTAAGAAATTCAATAGGTATTGTTTTTCTGGAAGTTAAGATGGTTTCTGAATACATGTCAAAGCTAGTGGGAGCATAAGTGTTATGCTTATATGACAATAATCATCATGATAGTGGGAGCATAAATGTTGTGCTTGTATGATTATTAAGGTAAGTATTGCAAGTTAACAATATTAATTATAGAAAACAAGAGTTATACCTTGCAAAGTCGTAAGGGTTGAAAAGTTGTTTTGCTATAATTAAGGGAGAGAATATTATGCTTCATTTCAAATCTAAAGGCTTAGGTTGTGGAATGTTAATAAATTTAGTCAAGGATACATAGTGCATTCTCAAATTTCGATTATGATTATGGCATCTCTCTTCATAGTTCGAATTGTGAGAACGTGACACATAAAATATTATGGCAAAAGATTGATAAAGTATCAAATCTTTATGTAAGACATTATGCATCGTGTCCCACACGCTTCGGGTATAGAATCGATTGCAAGTGCTATAATATTTAACCATTCTAAAATTTTTCAAATGTCTAGCGCATTAAGAGGGAAAAAGGACAAGAATCGGTTTTGACTAAGATAATTAAACAACTATCAAAAGGACGATCCAAAGCTCGGTGAGGATTGGTCGCTTGTGAGTAGTTGGAAGTATGAAATTGGATGGACCATATCGACATTATTATGAATAAGATAAGAATCTATTAAGAATGAGTTGTCATATGGCAAATATGGAAATGTTTCCATATTGAGAGTTGGATATTGAGAGTCCATGTCTAGATTAGAAAATTGTATGCAAAAGGATGCTCAAAGGAATGTATTTTGAGTGAGAGACATCATGTCTATGGAATTTTATTGTAACAATCTCAAATAGAGAACTTTGTAATTTCATTTGCAATAGTCATTGTGATTTTTGTGCTATGACATTACGAAAGGATCATTGCATAAAATGTTAGAATCTAGCATATTCTATAAGTAGCAAGAATTTTATATTCTTACACTTGTGATAGGGATTGGGAGTTGTGAAATGAGTGTGATTGGAAATATGTTCATTTGACCTATTTCACAAAGTAAGGAATGTAGGTAAATATTGTGTGCATGCTAAGAGCATGGGACAAGTATAGTTATAATTCAAGTAAGAAGTTGATTACTCGAAACAACAAATAATGAGTAATCGATATGGTGATAAATAAAAGGTGTTTTATTTATACTCAAAGGTTTGAGGCCATATGGGATTAGTATTATTCTTGTGTTTCACTTTGCATGTTTTGACTTCCTGAATAATTTAATTGGTTCAGAACAGTCAAATTATTTGAACGAGCCACAGTCGTTCGTATGTTGGAAGTAGGTACGAATGAAGACTGTCGTGAATTGGTGTGTGGATTGTCTAAAGTGTATTAGACATAATCAAATGTTTGCTGCAACGTTCATGAGTGCTTATGAATATGATTTGAGCATTGGATTAAACCCACGCTCACTTGGATCATTTCATGGATTTTATCACGAGTGATTGGTGAGACGATAACATCTTATATTCTTGAAACCGAGATGTGTGAGTTGTATCTTGCGAATCGGTTGCACATTGATAATATGTAAACGCACCAGTAACTTGGTGTTATAAAACATATTGTTGTGTGTGATTCGGTAAGTGAGTGCAAGCGAGCATTGAGTCAAAGTTTATACGTTCCTTTTATCCAAAGTAGGATAAAAGCGATATCTTTGGGCCCCTCGATGATTTAGTGATGGCACCTAAGTGCTTGGCCAAGCCGAGACTAAATTGATGGTTCAATTGTAGTCTGTTGTCAGTCATCATAAATCGGAAGTTGGGAAATAGTATAGAGAGAATGATTAAGTTCATGTCTTATATCTACACGATATCTAGAATGGAGGAATATATGATCCCTTATCTAAAGGACACGCATATCTGATAAGATCAGAGTTGACAGCGGCTTTTGAAAGCTACGATTGCAGATCAGGATCTGAAGTCATACGCAGAATAGTTATTAGACTTATCCAAGTGGGAGACTGTTAGATTAGTGTCTAAGTCCATAACTATTTTGGTATGTACTTGACCCGATGGTGCATGGTCCTTTTGGGTTGCCTTCACCAAAGCAACTTGATAGGATGAATTATGGAGAGAGAGAGGATTAATTATGATTTATTAATATATTATGAGAATAATATATTAAAGGAGAAATCATATTGTTTAATTAATATTAGTCAAGAATTAATAAGAATTAAGTTTGTGGCTAAAAGACATTAATTAAACTTAAGGGACTGGAACTGTCAATTGTGTGATAGTTGAATATTGGGCTAATGGACTCCATATTAGAGGGGTGAACAAATTCTATGGGGAAACCCATTAGAAATCGTCCTAGGCCTCTAAGGAGGGAGTCCATGGGTTGCTTAGGGCATAAGCATCCAAATTAGGGTTTCCTTGTTAGATAACCCTAATAGCCTCACTATTTAAAGGACCCTTGAGACTCAAAAACGTGGTGAACTTGTTCCTTAGGGTTTCCACACGCTTTGGGCAGCCTCCCCTCTCCTTATTCTTCATCCTCTTGCTCTTGGTTTTTGTAAGCCATTAGAGGAGTGACACTTGTGACTCTAAGCTTTCTAAAGTCATTACAAGGAGGATTTGAGATTATTATTGCTACATAACAATCAAGGTAAGATCTAAACCCCATTCATAAGTTAATTTGATTAATTGTATGCTAGATCTAGGGTTTAAAGTCTTAGATGAATTGCATGTACAATAGAGAAACCTAGATCCAAGCATTAGGGTTTGTATGAGCACATAGGATGTTCTTATGGCCAAAACCCATCAAAAACAAGTACCCAATTTATGTTAGAAATAAAAGCATCAAATCATTTTTGCATGGAAATGGTCCATGTTTGATCATGGAGAGCATGAATGAGAGACTTAGGGTTTGCATATTTGGATGAGACATAAATTGAGACTATTAATAGGTTTCGAGATTCCATGTTGAAATCGAGTGACCATCGGGTGGCTAAGAGAGTGAGTCGTTGGTGCCTTGGTTAAAATAGTAGAAACTAAGGAGGTTGGATTATCACTATGATACGTAAAGCCGATAGGTGAGGGTTCAGTTTTAGGAGAACTGAGAGGATTGGAGGCTTGGGTATATGAGTAGATGAGGTGTCATGAAAAGTATAAAATATAGGTGAGGCATGATTGATCTGATCAAAGAATATATATGAAGAGGCTAATTTAGAGTCACAGAGCGGAAGGGAAAGTTAGATTCATTAAAAGTGACATAACCTTAAATGGTGATCTTTTGAGATGGAAGTTCAAGATAATGGAACTCTTAAACTTTTAAAGGGTAGCCGACGAAGAGACATAGTGTAAAACCGGGAGCAGGTTTGTGTGGAGGATTGATGTGTGTAACATAAGAACTCAACTACCTGAAGGTCTGAATAATTTTTCTTGAATAATTTGGTGAAATGAATTTGGTTTTTGATTGAGGTGAAAGGTGTAGCGTGTAAGTGGTGTGTGACTATATCTAAGGTTTTGAGATAATAGTCACCGAAGGTGGAATATGCAATCGGAAGGAAAAATACGATGGTTTTTAGGATTGAGATCACATGGGCTCTGATACCATTTTGTGGTCAATGTTTTCCCATAATCAGATACAATACATTCATTAAAATAAATTATGTTACAAAGTATAAATAGGCTTAATCTAATGGACTACTATATTGGGTTATACAAGATGCACATATAAATATGATGCAATGTACACTAATAACATCTTGATCTTGAACATATAACAAATTTCATCTTAATGGCCAAAACAACATAATTGTTTCTACACTAGAGTGGGTAATGGAGAGATAA
This sequence comes from Lactuca sativa, assembly GCF_002870075.4. Lineage (NCBI taxonomy): Eukaryota > Viridiplantae > Streptophyta > Magnoliopsida > Asterales > Asteraceae > Lactuca > Lactuca sativa. Next base: position 2,939,147 of record NC_056630.2, on the reverse strand, counting down.
TAATCCTCTTTTTATGACCTTCAATATCGGGATTGTATCTTTCTTTGATAAACCAAGCGTAAGTAGTAGATTCTACCTATCCCTTTGGGCATAAGGAAACCAATTAACAAAGGGGAAAAATAAATAAGCAGAAACATTAGAAAAAACAAGAGATGAACATAGTTAAAATAAACTTTGTCTCTAAGCCCTTATTTGATCAAAATAGTTAAAATCTAATTTGATATCTAAGCTTTTATTACTAGTAAAAAACGAAATATTGAGTTAAAAACATCAAAGGTTTACTCATTTGTCTAATAAAAAAGTTTGAAATCTAATCAAATACCAACACATAGTAAAAATAAAGACTTAAACTAAAACAAGAAATGTTATGAAATATGCCTTTTACTCTAAATTACTCCGACATGAACATGGAAATCAACAATAACTAATTCAACCTTGGGTTATTGAAGGTGATTGACATGACAAAAAAGAAGCAAGCTATAGAAATTCCACTTGAGGTATGGACACGACTTGAATGAGAAAGTTTATCGCCTCGCACAGTATACACTTTCCTAGATTCCTCATCTTTCACTTTAATGGTTGAAGAGCCTAAGAAAAAACCAAAACTAGTGAATCATAAATCTTATCTTATTTCGGTATATAAAGATTCGATCAGTGTTACTGTGTGAAAGGTCAGTTTATATGCTAATTTACATAGAATTAGATATAATGGACATAATTTTTTTAGTATAAGTTCACGAGGGATTATAAAGGTTCATGCTACAAAAAGAAACGATACAAAATGGACACGATTTCATAGTTGAAAGAAGTAAAATAAATTGATATGTGATCTATGCTTACACTTATGCTCAATCCATCCAATGGTCTTCTTTTCCACATCGTATGTTACCAACTTATCAGTCAATACAACATCTACATATAAAATTTACGTTTAATCACCTTTTATGTAATAAATATTTATAAATTATCATAAATTTTTTTGGTACCAACTTAAAAAATATAATTAGTCGAGATATTGGAAGAAATAAAAACTATGAATTGTGGCTGACCTCCTAACAAAGTTATCTCTTTCCCATCCTTCGTTTGCAAATTGCTATCTTGAAAACCGATACACCATTCTTGATCCTGATGCAATGTTTTCGTAAATAAAGTAATAAAATGCCTTAAGCATTCAACGACCATACATATGGAAGGGTGATTAAATACCTCAACTTCAAATAGGTATTGATGGGGATAAACTTTCATAGATAATGAATTTTTGAAGTGAAAAGTGACAACTGGAAAACCCTTCTCAACACTATATAATCATAGGAAAAATACAAAGATACAAATAAAAGTTTCAATATTTGAAAAACTTAATCATATAAAGATGAGATTCAACTATATTTATAGTTAGATCTTCAACAAACACTTACTTTCCAGAGTATTTGTAGCATGTGAACTGTTGATCAACAATGTGACTCTTTAAATTAGGTTGTGCAGCATTTATCTAGGTAAATACATCAACCATGAGAATTATATTAAGAAAATTAGAAGTGTAAGTTAACCAAGGGAATTACACATGAATAACACAAATATTAATGCAAACATGGAAAAGATCACATATACCTTCTTTATCAATTGCTTGTAAGCCAAATCAGGTAAATAAGCTAAGGTTGTACCACTATCAATAATTGTTCCTTGATTGGTTCCAACGCCAAAAAAATCTTTTGGAAGTTGTAAAACATCATCACCTACCTGAATTTCTTTTAATTCAACATTATAATGCTCCCTGTGATGCAGATAAATCATAAGAAACATATATTTCAAGGTAGGACATGTTAGCTAAGGTTTTTCATGTACACTACCAAAGTTGTTAGAGTTAGCCACCACAAAGGGTAGCCTGTTAATTTCAATTATGTTCAGTTATGTAATTTTTTTAGTAGCTGATTTCTTCTATTAATTCTTACATATACATGTATTTTGGTAACATGTTCATAATCAATATAGAAGATAGGAAATTCAAATCTCTTTATTTATATATATATATATATATATATATATATATATATATATATATATATATATATATATATATATATATATATATATATATATATATCTTTCTCGTGTTCTTGATTTCAACATCGTATTAGCTTTCTCATCTGTTCTTCCACATCATTTTGATTTTTTTTTTCATTTTCAATTCAATCTCTTCTTCATTTGATTCAATTTTACTTCAATCCATTCATATTACATCTCGATTTGATTTAATGTTTAAATCATATACCAATTCCATTATATCCAATATTGCTGATCTTTCAAACGCTTTCTACCTTGTATAATATGATAATCCTAACATATTTCTCATTTATAATGTTTTCACTGGAATTTGATTCTCAACTTGGAAACGATTAATGATTATCGTTCTATTTATGAAAAATGAGCTTGCATTCGTTGATGGAACCATTTCTAAGCCACCAATCGATTCGCTGTGTAATGCAAGTTGGTACATATTCAATTCTATGGTAATTAGTTGGTTACAAAATTCTCTTCGTCATCACATTGATGAAAGTGTTCTCTTCCTTCGAACTGCTCATGACATCTAGAAAAACTTAATCATCGATATGAACAATCTAATGGATCTCTCATTTATCAGATCTAACAACAATTATACTCTTTATTGAAAGGATCTAATGAATTATACACTTACTACATCAAATTGAAGAATAATTGGGATAAACTTCGCATTATCCAAATTACATTTTCAATCATGATGTAATTGATATGAATGTTTTAAATGATCAAACATTTAAATTACTCAAAGAAGTCAATGGAATTCAGTATTACTAAGAAATCGTGTCATTCTAAATCACAATTTCATTGCTTAATTAGTTTTCCATCCAAATTCGAATTCACTAAATCAAAAGAGAGAGGAACCTAAGTATGATGTTTAGATTGTAACCACTGAGTCATCATCAAACAACTCCCAAGAACAATATCAACATCTTCTTCAACTACTCAATCACACCAAATTTCAGTCGTCATTTTCTCATAGCCATGCTTACTCTTCCACCCTTGAAGCTCCACTGCACTTTGATGTTACTTCCTTTTTTATACTTTGTTGCTAATGTTCATAAGTATTCTGCATTTCTTCAACCACACTTATCCTTTATCATGGACATTCGGACAGTAAAGTGATTGACCATATGTGTTCTAACAAATGTCCTTTCCATTCTATGACTAAATTCACAAACAATCAATTAGGCTTCATAATGGTCATAACTTGTTCATTTTACATTGTGGTGATGTTCAAATACATGATTCAATCATCTTGCTTGATGTTTTATATGTTTCATCTTTCAAGTACAATCTTCTCTTTATCACCAACTTCAAATCTAAGTTACAACTATTTGTCTTGTTCACCTTTGAGAAATACCTCATGTAGGACACATCGTTGAAACATAGTGTAACATTTGGTATCCTTGGTAAAAGAATAAATGATTTGTACCTATTTCAGTACATTGATCTTTAAACAATGTCTTTCAAATAGTTTTTCTACATTTACTTCCTTTCCATCATCTCATGTACTCATTTCTAGTTCAAACATTATGTTCCCTTATATGATTTAACCACATCTCTCAAGATACCATCTATTCCAACTTCCTTTGAGTTATCATAATCATGATATTGATGCATTCTTAACTTGTGATCAAGCTAAAAAATAACATTTTTTCTTTTCATATAGTAATTCTGTCTCCAAAGCTCATTTGATCTTGTCTACATCTGTATTTAGAGACCACACAAACATCCTACTCATGATGGTTATAAATATTTCATAACAATCATTTATGAATTTAAAAGACACACATGGATTGATATTTTGAATGATAAGAGTTATGAATTTTTATTTATTGAAGCCTCACTTCACTCGTGAAAACCCAATTTCAAGTAACTATCAAATGCGTAAGAACTAATAATGCTAAAGAGCTTGATTAAAGTATTGATAGAGTTACTTTTATACAAAAGAATGGTATACTTTACTAATGATCAACATCTTACACCCCTCAACAAAATTCCCTTGTTGAACTCAAAAATAGGCACATTTTGGAGGTTGCTAGAGCCTTATACTTTTCAATGGATTATTGGTGAAGCTTATTAGGGAGAATATTTTAGAGCATTTGTTAACCCTTTCAAAGATTCTTGCAAACCGCTCTTTATTTGAGGCTTTGTAAACAAAAAAAAATAGAATTGAGTTCACTTAAAGCATTTGGTTGTCTTTGCTTTATTTGTTCTGTCCTAATGGAAAGTGATAAGTTCATGCCTATATCTCATCCTTTCATTTTTATTAGCTACGCTTTGGTCAACAAATCTTATAAAGTTCTAAATCTAGTTACAAAAAAACTTCTTATCTCACAAGAAATCAAATTCTTGGATAATATTGATATTGCATGCAAGAAATCTAATATGATTGTTGTTCCTCCTACTGATACCAAAATTTTACACAAGAAGAATTATGATAAAGTACAAGAATTCTTTATCAACCAACTTGTTTGCAAAACTATGTATGCAACATGATTGTCTCATCTAATGATAGCCAATTGTGTAATCACACCATAGAAATTTTGTTTATTGGTCCATAATATTATAATTCTATTGTCAATACATTATTCTTTTTCATGTGGAAGCTAATCACTATGATCCGTCCTTTTATCATAAGATAAAGGTATTTTTGAAAGGGAATCTACCATGAAAATTGACCTGAATGCCAATGGTACATGATATATCATCAAACTTCCTATAAGAAAAAAACCATCTGTATACGGATCAGTTTATAAAATGAACTCCCATGTACATGGTTATGTTGTGGATTATAAAGCTAGTCTCATTGCTAAGGGATTTACACAAAGAGAAAGTATAGACTGCCATGAAACATTCTCAATAGTGGAAAATTCATAATTGGTCATAACATTGTTGCTCTTGTTGTTAACTCAAGCGTGATACACATCAATTTGATGTTAATAACATGTTCCTACATGGTGGCTTGCGTAAGGAGGTTTACATGCAAATTCCATTGGGCCATAAGCCTCATCTTTATCTCTTTTTTATCGACTTCGGACAGTGTGTAGGCCAAACGTTTTGCATTCCTGCAATTTCAATTTTATTCTCTTTGGCCAAATGGCCATTCTCTTTCTATTAACAGACAACACGTTCAACAATCATTGTAGCCATTTATGTGGATGATATTTGTGTCACTCGAAATGACTTTGATGAAATCAAAAGTCTTAAAACCTTTTTGAGCAACCAATTTAAAATCAAATATTGGGTTTACTACATTTCTTTCTTGGCATTGAGTTTAACAAAATTAAAGGCAAGGTTATTCATACAAACAAGTTCATTAAGGAGTTGCTATTAGCCTATAATATGACTGATTCCTCATGAGTTACAACTCATCTTACTTCTCAAGTTAAACTTCTTCAAATTATGAATGATCATATCCTAGGTGTTACCATTTAAAAAAAACCTATTAGCAAACTCAACTTTTTATTGCACACTTGACTTGACTTTTTCTTCTAAAAGCAGTATTTGAGTCGGTTCAAAAAGAATCCATCTCAAGTTGTCTATAAAGATGCATTACATGTTCTTCAATATTATAAAGGATCAACTTATCAAGCTCTTTATTACAATGACAAACCTCACTTCAAGCTAAGATTGGGCCTCCTACCCTATCACACGAAGATGTGTTAGTGGTCACTATATAATCGTTGGAGGCACACCCATCTTTTGGAAGTCAAAAACCAAGTTATAATCCTTGTTGAGGCGGAATATTGATCTGTGAGACGAGTGTGTTTCAGACATCACTCATATTCCCTTAAAGTGTGATAATATGGCAACAATATACATCCTCTCTAAACCTCTCTTTCATGAGAGGCCAAGCAAATAGAAGTATATGGAGCTTGACTGTCATTTGGTGCGAAAAGAAGTTCAAATTGGTTTTATTCGTTTATCACATGTTGCAACGATCGTTAATAAGGGGTGTTAGCCAAGCTAAATCATCACATGTTTGTCACGTGCACTACCAAAGTTATTGGAGTTAGTTACCACCAAGGGAAAGTTCATTAATTCCAATTAATTATGCTCTCATAGATAATTCTATTAGTAGCTAATTTTTTTTTGTTGTTGTACGTATATTTCTAAGGTAGCTTGTTCAAAATGAATACATAAGAAAGAAAATTCAAAACCTCTCTCTCTCTCTCTCTCTCTCTCTCTCTATATATATATATATATATATATATATATATATATATATATATATATATATGATGGAAGAAATTAAAGGGAACGCTAGTATAATAAAGGCCTTACAAGAATTTGAATGAGAATTATTGTATCTTAAAAGGACAACTTACGTGTGACTCATTGATGTTGTCTTGACTTTGGGATATACCACTTCTCCGATAGTAAATATGCCGCCTCCTTTAGAGCCATCTAGGCAATGTGAAAAAATCTTTTTAACCTTTTTGGCAGATGCAAGCTGTGAAAGCATAGAAGAATCTGCCTGCCCAAAACCAAGCATTCCGTCTAGTGGTTGTTCTGATGAACCCAACTCTCCAGATTGTTGAGATCCATACCTATCATGCATGGATAATGGAACAAATGGCAATCGGTAAGATCATATGCTAATAATAAACATAAGCTAAGCAGTTCTAATCTTCAAACTTCGTAGAAACACACTACTACATATGGGAAGTGTAGACCCACCCGAATGCTATACTCCCATTCATAGATGTTGTTTGAAGGTCTCCAGAAACTCGATCAAGTTGTACAATATCTCTCACAAAATATCCTGTCGCTGAGCTTCCATCACCATAATTAACAGAATAAGAACAGCGGGTTCCGACCTTACAGTTACCAGTGGCACCCTTCAGTATGGAACTGCAAATTCCTTGATCACAACTAACAATTTTTGCAGTTGTGGAAGCCTTTGGATCATACAATGGACGTGATGCCTAGGAATAGTAATGGTACAAGATGTTACTTCGGAAACAAAGAAAACAAAGATCAAAAGAATGAACTGAATGTAAATTAAGTAACTAAACTCATGCTTTAAAGTACATGGAATTAAAAGTTTATAAAAGCACCAAGTAAGAAAAAGAACATACTCCATGGTCACTTTTCCTAGGACATTTTTGACATCCAACACCATTTACCCATAGAAGGTCACTCCCTGTATCAACCTGCACCATATAGTCCTTTCCGGGAGTCCCTATCCGTATCTTAGAAAAATAAAGGCTACATAAAGACACAAACAAACAATATAAACTTTCATGGCATGAATGCTATACAATACTATACTATACTATACTATATTATATTATATTATATTATATTATATTATATTATATATATATATATATATATATATATATATATATATATGTATTGGCGGATCTAGAACTAAATATAACTGGGCTTCATTTTATAAAAAAATATATAAAAGCATAAAATTCAATTTTTTGGATTTTTCAAAAATAAATGTCAATTGGGGCAATTTTATGTGCAAATCCGTATTAAGAAGGGTGTTTTGGGTAAAAATATGATTTTGAAAGGGCTTATTAGTAACAAATATATATATATATATATATATATATATATATATATATATATATATATATATATATATATATATATATATATATATATATATATATATATATATATATATATATATATATATATATATATATATATATATATATATATTCCATATTGTCTTGATGGCATTCCTTAATGTACAAGAGAAAGAACATATTTTATTTTTCTTATCACAAAGCCAGAAAATAGGACCAGAAATTCCAAAAGGATCACAAACACATTCATCTTCCATAGGTGAGTATGCAGGAACTGAATCTAGCCATATTTGTCATGGAAACAACGACTACAGGAACAACACTGAGCAATCAACAAAAAACAATCTTGAATACATAAATGTATATATTAAGAGCGAGAGAACTAACGCTGCTGAGGTAGGGTTACTGTCGCCACCTATGGGGAGGTGGACGGCTGAGAGAATCCTCCGATGACGTTGGGAATCATGAGCTTTGAACTCAGTTAAAAGCTTCTTGTTGCCAGCAAATTTATGCTGAACCTGGAAGACGACATTGGCTGATCCCAGCAAACACAGTTGAAGAAGAACAAACCCAATAGCCAAAACAATAAATTCTCCTTTATTCAGTTCCATTTCCTACGAATGGAAATGTATATTTGGTTCAGATGAGTCTCTTGAGGGTTAAATAAATGAACAAGTGTATATTGCCATGTTTTATAAATGATGGTTACTTGGAGGGAAGAAGAATGTGAGGACAAGAAAATTAACCCACCTCGGCTTAGCCGCTAATAAAGAATCAGAGCCAAATTAGAGGCAGTTCTGACAACAAACAAATAAATTATTATCTTTGTGCGTGTTCACATTGCTTGATACTGACCGATTCCTCATCCAACTAGTTTATATTTTCACTTGGGTAATTCTATATACACGAACAAAAATCTAAATGCACGATGATTTGATTGATTATGTTTATTTAGTCAAATTTTATTTTTAAATTTAAACAAACTGTTTATATAATATGTATTTTCATTTATCACCCTTCTGTTTAACTATGTAGTTTAAAATTCACCTTTTACTCGTTTAAAATCTATTCCTCACATCCATTATTTAAATATCAATAATATAATAGTATACGGGGAAATGACTTTTTTTTTTCTTGTGTGCAACTAACGATGAAGTTCTTACAGGGGATTTCTAAATGTGTTTTGCACGAATGGAATGATTGATTATATTCAATGTAGTCAAATTTATCAAAAATTTCAACAAACTATATTTTTATTTATAGCTTTTTTATTTGTATACGTATTTAAAAAAAAAATTCGTTGGATTTCCCGTGTTAGAAAGAAAACACTAATTTTATAATGGTTTTATGACGCTTCAATATTTACATAATTTTTAACGTATGCAAGTGTTATTTTCTTTTAACGCTAATTGAGTTATAATACGTTAATTGAGTTTGTAAAAGTTAATTTTAAACACTACTTGAGTTTTTAACCACCAACTCTAAATGTTGATTTTTTTAAAACACTAGTTAATTTTAAACACTAATTGAGTTTTTAAACACTAATTTTTAAATGTTGATTGAGTTTACAAATGAATTTTATTAATACTATTATAGGTTAAAAATAATGTATATATATTTTTTAATATTATCATTAACGTCAGTGGCGGACGCGGACTGTTTTAATAGGAGTGTCTTTCGTACCTCAAACCGGTGCACCTAATAGAAAAAACCAATTTTTTTTTTACATTGTGTGCCGGAAATTAAGCAGTGGTCCGGGACCACTAATGCTCCACTAAGATCCACCACTGATTAATGTATTAGCATAATTCTAATAGACTAGGTTAATATAATGAATTTTTAAAAGTCGGGAAAGGTATAAGGTGAAAGATAAACATTGTATATAAATAAAGCGATTAATTAGAATTTATATAATAATATTTTTACAAACGATTGTGACATATTGCCGGGTTTTCAAACTTGAAGGCACAAATACCAAAACAATTACGCGACTTCTTTTCGTGCGAATATGAGGACCCTATTTTTCTATATGTTAATATTATCATAAATAAAGATAAAATGACAAGGTTTAAAAGTTAAATGTACAATATATATTATTGTTATAAGTCATAAGGTTTTAAATATAGGTAATTGACAATTAAAATGGATTGTGGACGAACATGAAAGATTTCGAAGTTAAAAGGGCCTCTCGTTCTCTCTCTCTCTCTCTCTCTCTCTCTCTATATATATATATATATATATATATATATATATATATATATATATATATATATATATATATATAAATATATATATATATATATATATATATATATATATATATATATATATATATATATATATATATATATATATATATGGAAGAGTTATATGAAAAATAAATGATTAGGACAACACATATTTAAACCAATAAAAACATGACAACACATCACTTTCACAATAACTTCCACAATACATTACTTGTAAAGAAAGAAATGGACACGTGTCATTTGATTATTGGTTCCGTAGATGTTGCCCTAGTTATTTGTTTTCCATAGAACTCATTCCTATATATATATATATATATATATATATATATATATATATATATATATATATATATATATATATATATATATATATATATATATATACTAGTTTATAACCCGTGGGAACCACGGTTATAAAATTAATCAAACTTTTATAGTAAAAACTCAAAATTATTAATAAGTTATTTTAAATAAATTATTAATTTAAGAGATATTTTTATTAGTTATGTGAAATTATAATCATTGATTCAAATAAATATATAAAATTAATTTTTAATATATATTAGATATTTTTTATTTGTGAATTAATAAAAACAATAATTTAAAGTTTAAAATTTTAAATTTTAAATTTAAAATAGAATCACATTAATGAGGAGGTCTAATAAATTTAAAATGAAAAACTAATAAATTGACAAGTGGCAACACATTAATTAAAATGTCTAATATGGTGACACATGGCAAAAGAGCTACTCTTTTATTAGTATACTAGTTGTGAGACCCGTATATTATACGGGTTGATTAAAACAAAATTTTAAGTACGAACGATTAAATAAAAAATTTATTTGAATTTGAAATTGAAATAAGTGAAAATTATCAGAAAAAAAAACATGCAAAAAATAAATTAATTAAAATTATGTGTTTAGTGTGTACTAAACGGGTTAATTATAACAAAATGTTAAACATAAAGGTTTAAACTGTAAATTTATTTGAAATTTAAAATTTGAAATTAATAGTGATTATGTAGATTTAATTTATGGAAACTAAATTAATGATATATTGAAAATGAAAATTAAAGTAATGACAAGTGGAAAATAAATATATCTCAAATTATGACAAAATGACATGTGGCTAATTTTATGAGAGAATGACATGTGGCAAAGTCATTTTCATTTATTAGGGTATATATATATATATATATATATATATATATATATATATATATATATATATATATATATATATCTTTACTATCTTATAAAAGAAATCTAACTATTTCTAAAAATAGATTGATTATAATAATAATATTTTTTTAAGACGTCCAAATGATGAAGCTGATAGTACAAGTAACCATTAATAAAATAATATTAAATTTTAACCATGTTTTGAATTCAAATATTCCTCATCAAATCTCCTTATATTTCTCAACAATTTGATATGGTTCCCTTAAATCCCGGATTCATTCAAATTTTGAACCGTTTTAGATATCCTTAAATTTAGCATGTTGATTCAAATATCTCTCCCATCGCATATACCTCTTTGTTCCCTCCCCTGCTATAAAGCCCACCGTCCAGGAACAGAAAATGACTTCATATCCCGTCTTCCACTATCCCCAACCACCGGTTCTATGACACCGCTTTCTGACGTCTTTCCTTCCAAAAACGACTTCACCACAGGAACCCTAAATTACTTTTGGAAGCTCTCCCTCTTCTCATTCTCTATATTTTTTCTCTCAACTGGCATTTAGAGTTTTGATTTGTCATATGTGACGCCGTCCACCGCGGCCATGACATTTTTTGATCGTTTTTACACCGTCGCTTCCAGTCAAACCTAACCATTCCCAAATTTCGGCCTAATCGATACACACTTTTGTTGTTTTCATGGTTATGCCTTCAACCACCCAACACCATGGTTTCCAACATATTCAGGTAGTAGGTGTGAGACCCATGTATTACATGAGTTATTTAAAAAAAATGTGAAATTTTAAAAATTTGAAAATTTTGAATTTGTAAGAAAAATAAGAAATTTTTTGAATTATTAAAATTAATAAGGTTTTAATGTATTGAATACATTACATATATATACTATTTTTAATAAATACCTTACATATATATTACCTTACATATTAAATGTGAAATTTTAATTTAATAAAATGAAAAATACAATAAAATGACAAATGGAAAATAGAAAATTTAAAAATTCTACAAAATGTCATGTGTCGAAATAAATGAGAAGATGACATGTGGCAAAAAAAACCTTCATTTATTAGAGTAGATATTTCTAGACTATACATCTATGTACAATCTTTATTGCAATTTTGAAATATTTTAAATAGATACTTAGTTTTTGACCGACTTCGATTTTCTAAACATCGAGGTTCAATTTTGTGGAAAGATCTATGTTTGATCTTTTTCATTTTCATGTTTATTGTATCATTTTCCGAATTGAGGATGTTATTACGAAGCTCAAAATCTAGAAGAAAAAATGAGCAATGGGTGACATTCATATTAAAAATAAGGGAGATAATCATTGCCAAAAGGAAAGTGTTCACTAAAATAAATATATTTGACGTCTGCGGAAAGAAAGCTAATCATCTATTGAAACTAATCGACGATAGTGAAAAAAAAAACTAGCCGTCATATCCAAATTTATAGCATAAAAGTCCAAAGTTAGTAATAAAATCATAAAGAAGACAAACTTTAAGTTTTTTTACATAATATTGTTTCTGCTAGGGACACAAAAGTATTAGTGAAGCCTAACGAAAATTTAAAAGGTGATGAAGTTTATACATCGAATGTGGTGTATAAAGAAGTGTTGCACGATTAATAATATATAATTAGTCATGTGTTATTACAAATTTTCATATTTTGTGTATTCTTATAATTCTTTATTTTTGTTTGAATGACTTTAACATTTCATATTTTATGTCGTCTTGACCAGTTTGTTTTTATCGGTTATTTGATGTATCATGTAACAAATAACACCATAATTTGATTATTTTGTCTTCGACATGTACTTTCTTTTGTAACATAACATTTATGTAGAGGAAACATATCACCGAAAGCATTTACACGCCCCGCCGCTTTGCGCGGGTACACTGCTAGTATATATATATATATATATATATATATATATATATATATATATATATATATATATATATATATATATATATATATATATATTATTGTTATAGGTTATAAGGTTTTAAATAAAAATAATTGATAAATAAAATGGATTAAATATACATCAAGGTAAAACTTAGAGTTGGCAATGAGTCGATATGGGTTGGATTCATGTTCAACTTATTTATTAATTGGATTGAAGTTTTCAACCTAACTCAACCTGTTTATTTAAATGGGTTGATATTTCCAATCGAACCCAAACTTTTAGATAAATGAGTTGTTATGGGGTTGACTTGTTTATATAGTTTCTGACCCAACCTACTACATAAATTGGTTAAACTCGAGTTAACACATTTAAAATAAATAAAGCAACTAAAGATTATACCATTTAAATTAGTTCCAAACGTATATAAAATTTTAAAATATAACAAAAGCACACTCATAATTAACAAATACATATAAATTGTTCAAATAACATTAAAAGTATTTAATTTGAAAATGATTTCGGAGAGTAACTATTATTATTATTGCTAAGAAAAATAATGAGAATTAGGATTGCATTTTTTAAAACATAAGTAATGATACAACATTATAATTTTTAAATTAATAGTTTAATTAATATATGATAATATTCAAATAATTATTAAATTAAATATATATTAAATTTAAATAGATTGACGGGTTGAAAACGGATGATAATTTTCTAAACCAACCAAACCTATTTAATTAATGGGTATACATGTTGACCTATTTAACTTAAATGAGTTGAATATCTAAACTCAACTCGCTAATTTTAAGTTGGGTTCGAATTAATCTATTTTTACCACTCTAACAAAATTACCTTTTGCGATACACCACTCTGGGGATTCTAAACACACCATGGTCGAAAACAATTGTATATTTACAATGGTCAAAACCACCCTCAATCAAACCAAGTAAAATAAAATAAATACTATAAAAAATGCAAATAGTCATCCATCCTAACGTCAACTTTTCTATTCTTTTTGACACAATTAAATATATTTTTTATTTTTATTTTGATTTAGACTAAATGAGTTCTATATCAATGTTTATAATTGTAATTTTAGTTTTCAATAATTATTACATATATTTTCCTTTGTATTTATTTATGTTATAATCTTTTAAAAATATTTGTTATAATATTTTTTGCCATGGTGGTACTATTGTATTATGATGTTTTCTATGATGATGGTACCATTTTTTTTGCTATTTATTTATATCATTATATTTTCAAGAGTTTTAAAATTATATTGTCTGAATTGTTTATTTAATTTTTATGATTCTAAATTTCTAACAAACACTTTTAAGTATTTTAATTTTTTGATAGAAAAACTTTATGTTTGTTTATCAAATTAGATAAGAACTGGAATATCTTTTTCCTAACGGTATAATTATATATCATCACTCAATAAACTTGAATATTCAAGTTCCGTTTAGAATATATAATATACATAGATTAGAATGTATGTTTATCTTTACCGTTTAAAAAAAATAAATAAAAAGTTTATAATGTTATTGTATATAGGAATACCCTTTCATTGGGTACCAGGTTTCCAACTTCGCATGTGTTCACATTGATTGATATTGACCTCACTTTTTTATTTTATGTCATGATTGGAATTTGATGATATATACGTCCTAACTTCTACATGGATATCCATGTAGTATATAGTAAAATTATACAAATCGTCTCTCATGTAGGTGTCAAAATACATGTTCAATCTCCATTTAAAAAAAATTAACTCGTATCGTCCATGAGTTGCCTTTTCCTTACACGGTTAGCCCCTATCGTCGTTAGCCGTTAGTGGTTGCCGTTAAATTGTCGCACGTACCTTGCACGCTTGCTAGAATCGTCCCTCGTTTGTTTAAAATTTACACGTTTCAAAGGGAGGCATACCAATGCTCGAATGGTGGTTGTTGTTATAAAAAAACTCAGCCAATGGCAGATACGTGTCCCAACTCCCTCCGAAGTCCAACACACATGCCCGAAGCATATCCTCGAGCGTCTGAATCGTCCGCTCACTCTGTCTGTCCGTCTGAGGGTGGTAAGCGGTACTGAAATGCAACCTCGTGCCCAACTCCTCGTGAAACTTCTTCCAAAACCTAAAAGTAAAACGTACATCCCGGTCTAATACAATTGAGATTGGCACTCCATGCCGCGATACCACCTCTCGCACGTACAACTCTGTCAGCCTCTCGGCAGAAGAGCTCTCACTGATAGCAAGAAAGTGAGCGCTCTTCGTCAGCCGGTCGACGATCACCCAAATTACGTCGACGCCCCTCGCGGTCATCGGAAACTTGGTGATGAAATCCATAGAAATCTATTCCCACTTCCATTGGGGAACCTCAAGTGGCTGCAACATGTCATGCGATCGCTGGTGCTCGGCCTTAACCCTGCGATAGGTTAAGCACCTCTCAACAAATCATGCTACATCCCTTTTCATACATGGCCACCAATAATCCTTCTTCAGATCCAAATACATCTTAGTGGCCCCGGTATGGATCGAAAATCTCGATCTATGCACCTCCTTCATCAAGGTGATGCGCGCCCCACCTGCATACGACACCCAAATCCAAACCTAAAGGGTCATCAGCCCACGACTATCGGTAATGAGCTCCGGCACCTACCCAATCACCCGCTCTCTCTTACGGTTCTCCGGACTCACGGCCTCTGTCTGGGCCTCCCGAATAGTGTCCAACACCGGAGTCATCACTGTCAACCGCATACAAATGTCTCAAATCGGAGCGCTCTCCGCCCTACGGCTCAGGGCATCAACTACGACATTAGCCTTGCCCGGGTGGTACAGGATCTCACAATCGTAATCCTTTACCACATCCAGCCATCTCCTCTGGTGCATATTCAGATTGGGCTGGTCCATCAAATACTTCAAACTCTTGTGGTCTGTGTAGATGGTACACCAAACCCCATACAAATAGTGACGCCAGATCTTGAGGGCAAACACCACTGCCTCCAACTCCAAATCGTGGGTGGGATACCTCGTCTCATGAGGCTTCAGCTGCCTCGACGCATACGCTATCACATGCCCCCTCTGCATAAGTACTGCACCCAACCCTAATATCGATGCGTCACAATACACCACAAAATCCTCCATCCCTTCCGAGAGGGCTAGCACCGGGGCTTCGCACAATCTCTGTAACGCTCTAAAATTCCAACCAATTTAAACTTTTCAAAAACAACCCAATTTCATAAAGTTATTACAAAAAGGTTTTCTACATTTATTATCAGAGTATTTCCCAGAACCACATCATAAACGCATAAAACATGAGGAGCGGTACGATCATGCCTTTGCCTTGCCACGGTCTCCAGAAGTACCTGAAACATTTAAACCACAACTGTAAGCCCGAAAGCTTAGTGAGATACCCCCAAAATACCAACCACATATACCATACACATAACATGTCATATCGCAACAGAACGCAGAACAGCCATGTACTTCGGGTCTACTGTGTGACTGGCCCGCCGCACCGGGCCTACAGTCCACCTGGTCCACCCGCCGAGTCTAACCATATACCTCGATTCTACAGTGTGATTGGTCCGCCCACACCGGGTCTTCAATCCACCTGGTCCACTCTCTCTGAGTCTACAGTATAACTGGTCCGCCCGCATCGGGCCTTCAGTCGGCCTGGTCCACTCTCTGAGCCTCAACACGTCTGGTCCGCCCTCTTGGAGCCTACAGCCTATACGGACCGCTCGCTGGGCCTTCGGGATAACCAGTCCGCCCTGGGTATGTTGGCCTACAGCACAAAGCAAGACCCGCCTCAACCCAACCCCAGTCAAACAACCATGTGCACATAAACATATAATCATATAACAATTCACAACAAATCAACCAATCTAGCAGACCACATACATAGCACATCCCTACCAGGATTCCGACCTAACCGGTCACTAGCATAGCATCATCCTATAAACCAAGATACTGACCCTAACCAGGTCTCTAACATATACCATCCTAACTACCAGGACGCAAGTATAACAAAGCGATAACATAACAGACAACTACCTGGATTTCCATCCGATAAAGGGTCGGCCTTGGTGCCGTAGACCCTGTCGATATAGTGAGGATAACTCACCTCGCAACTGCCGAAACTTCGAACTGAAGAAGCAAATGCCCGAACCACCGTCTCACCAAGAATACCGAACTATCCAAAGTAGCAAAATAACCATTAGCCCAAGCACAATATCCTTCCAAGGGTAGATTGACCATTTTACCCTTAACCCAAACTGGTCCATGACTAAAGCCCAATACCAGAATATGAAGGGCCCAACACTAGGTAAGCTTCTCAAGCCCACTAGTGACCCACTAATGGCCCAATTTGCTACATTGGGCCCAATCCCTTAATGGGCCTCATCCTAAGCCCACAATATATTCCTTGGTCCATATAATATGATTTTTGATGACCCACTAAGGCCCAAATACCCAAACATGCCCTAAACCACGGCCCAAAACTCATGATCCATGCAGATAGAGTACGCGGGGCGTACCCCCTCCCCCCCATGTACGCTAAGCATACAGGAAGAATGGTGAGTACGCAGGGCGTGCATCACTTTACGCGGGGCGTAAACTCGCTGAACTAAAAGTCCTCATAAGTCCTTAATGGCTTAAGCTCTTAAGTCCAAACTTCAGATCCATCGACCAAACATGTCTAGGATCCATAAAGTCTCAAACTTTATCACTTGGGACGTCCATAAAGCTCTTAACTCAAGGTCTTAATCCATTAAGACCCACCTACATCATACATGAGACAACCAAAGCCATTGGGACCTCATTTTTCATGCTCAAGACCTCTCTTAAGGTCTGAAAGGACAGCTAATCTCGACCAACTCACATCATGCATAATTTTGGGGTTTGAGGGACAAGAAATGATGTCAAAACTTCACAACACCGAGATCCACACAAAATAAGTGTCAAGCAAGAGAGCTTTCCAAGGCCACTTCCTCTTTTCCTCTTCCAAGCTTAAACCATCAAGATGAGCTTTCCAAGGCCAAGATCTCTAGGAATGGAGGTTGGAACGTTCTAGGGTTCTTCTGAGGTTAAACCACCAAGATGAGCTTTCCAAGGCCAAGATCTCGACCACTTCCTCTTTTCCTCTTCCAAGCTTAAACCACCAAGATGATCTTTCCAAGGCCAAGATCTCTAGAAATGGAGGTTGGAACGTTCTAGGGTTCCTCTGAGGTTAGGGAGGCTGATATGGGGGCTAGGGTTGAAGCCATAATGTTCTATATATAGTGGCTCACCCTCAAATTAGGGTTTAAAGACTCTGGACGTACGCTGGGCGTACTCCCCCACAGACCCACGTTCATTTACCCGATTACGCTGGGCGTACCCAGCGTGTCCCATTCTCATACATGGCCTTCCTTATCAACTTTTCCCATTAAGGTCTATAAATGACAATATCTTCAAAATGTCATAACTCCTTTATTCTAAGCCCGTTTCCAAACGAACTTTATATCCGCGCGAAGGTGGCGAGACGCCCTATGCTTCTATCAACATACACTGGTCTGAAACCTTCTCGAATAAAACCCATTGCCAATAAAAGACCAAAACGCCCTTACTCTTGATCCCGAGGATTCATGAATGATTACTCTTAGAATGGGGCGTTACAATTCTCCCCTACTTAAATTAGGCTTCATCCTCGAAGCCTGCAGCAACACAACTTCCGAACAACCCCTGCACTGCAGGTTCCGATTACCCATCATCTCAGGTTCTTGCAACCTTACTACTGCGTCTTCTCTATCATGATCTCTAGGTCCTTGGCCTCCGACTGAAATCTTTTATGTCGTCCTCAGCATCGGTCCAAACTACTCCCGAGTTCGTTAACCTACTGTCTCACTTTCCTCTGTTCCAAATCTCCAATCTGAAGCCACTGACCTCCTCCTTTCCCAAGGAGACTGAAAATATAACTGAGGCACGACGGTCATCTATTTACTCCACTTCCTCCCCTAACGGAGGACCCACGCTCCTTCCAGAGCTACATACCTTTTCCTTTCCAGGAAATCCACTCAACAACTCTTACGCGCTTGCGCGTGCCACTGAGCTAAACTCCACTCTACACTATCCATGTCGAGCAACTGCTATTCTCGAACTTCACCGACTCTGATTCTGCCCGCAAGGACTCTCGGGTCCATGTACTGCCTTCCATCGACATGATCAATACTTGGGGCCAGACCATATCAATTACCATAACCTGGCAACATATTCTCTCATTCTCCTCATACTGATCCGCTAACACATACAAAGTCTTCAGCATGACTGGACCGCCTTACCAGGCCTTCAGCCTATCTGGACCACTCTCAGAACCTTCAGCATGTCTGGACCGCCCTCCGGGCCTTCAGCTTGTCTGGACCGTTCCCCGAGCCATCGACCTGACTGGTACGCCTTCCGGCCTTCAGTCTTCCCGGACCGCTCAAACTATCATACATTATTCCAACTACCCTTCCAGGGAATCTTTCCCGTACATACTGTTCTAGCCCCCTAGGGGTTCCGAACTCTCGTTCCGATCCCAGAATCCTTTCCATGGCCTAAACCCAGGCCTCACATCAACCACTATCTTTCTTGAACCCATGGCCTGCTCCCTGCCCCCATTAATCTGTCACTTACTCACACCAGCCCACACTCTTGGCTGACTGAAACACTGTCGAATCTCAATGGCTAATAAACCTCAATACTTGCCGATCCTCCTGAGAATTTTCCAATTCTCCCACTTAGAGCACTGACTATCAACCACTGGTGACCCGACCGACATCACTTAAACATTCTTATTCAACAAATTCTCTTTTACTTGAACTGAATCAAAACGAGAAACCTTCACAAAATTTCTTTTCCGACATCACACATCTCGAACTCTAAGGGAGTTCAACTCTTCCCTGAACACTTCTCAAATCGCAATTGCTACACCCGACAACAAGATCAATCAATAATACAATAAACCTGAAAGATCGAAAGAATGCAATACCATGAATTATGCGAACAAGACTAGCAGATATAATACTTCATAACAATCATAAGATAGCAGGATATCAAGAAGGAAACATACCCGCAGTTGCATCCGGCTCTACCCTGACCTCCTCTGCTATAAGCTGAAAAGAACGTCCTTGAGCCCTCGGAGGCTCTGCTCCACCCTGACCTCCACCCGTAATCCTCAAAGTGGCTGGTGCTGGAGCCTGCACCGGTCCTGCAACAAGCTGTGGACAGTTGGCCCTCATGTGACCAACCTGATAACACTGATAACAAATCCTCATATCCTGAACCGGGGCTGACTGACGACAATCCTTCGCATAATGCCCCTCTCTCCCGCACTTGCGACACTGTCACACCCCCAGCCAAGGCGAAACATGCCGGGAGTAGGACTAAGTTCATGGATCACAGATAAACTGAATATATGGCACAAGTACAACGATAAACAAAACTGCATTTGTATTTCATCATTAAGTTTGAATACAATGTTCTTACAGATAATAATAGTATAATAGTTGCCTTAAACAGGTAAGCAGATATCAAAAACAAGCTAGCTAGGTCGTCTGCAATCCACAGCTAATCTTCTGTCTGAACGCCTGGCTAATGATCCCCTAAGAATACATGTAATTTTGAAAGTCAACACAAAGGTTGGTGAGTGTCACAGGTTTTCTGCTAACGCAGTAATACTTTTAGTAAGTCTAAAAAGTATTATCTTTGTATGTATAACAACAGTTAAAACAGTGTTTGCAATGAGTCTTTAAAAGCCAAAATGTATAGTTTGTATAAGTAAACCCATACGTAAAACTGTGATTGTAATGAATCTTTGAAAGCCAAAACATTATGTTTCATAAGTAATTCCATACTTAAAACTGTGTTTGTAATAAATCTTTGAAGCCAAAACGTTATGTTCCATTAGTAATTCCATACTTAAAATTGTGTTTGAAAGCAACCAAATCCATGGTTGTACGGGTAACGAATAAAGTTTTCTGCCAAGGTTGTACTTCACAACCGCAGATACGGATAAACAAACATACGGATATACGGATACAGTTATCTGCCAAGGTTGAACTTAACAACCGCAGATACGGATAAAGAAACATATGGATATACAGATACAGTTATCTGCCAAGGTTGAACTTAACAACCGCAGATACGGATAAACAACAAGTATATTTGATAAGCATACACATAAAGTGTACGATACTTGATTAAACAGTTGACAAAACTTAGTATAGTGTACACAAGCACATGTATAAGCCTAAGATACAAGTTCTATAACTTGTATAAATGTATAAACCTATATATTTATGTCATAAACAGATATACGGATATACGGATAAAGTTATCTGCCAAGGTTGAACTTAACAACCGCAGATACGGATAAACAGGTAATTCACAAGTATATTTGATAAGCGTACACATTAAAGAGTACAATACTTGTATAAACAGTTGATAAAACTTTGAGTACAAGCACATAATTGAGCCTAAGATACGAGCTCTATAACTCGTAAAAATATATAAACCTATATATTTTTATCTATGTATGAGGTATAATGAAACTACCAAGTTGATAACCAGCTATACAGCTATCACACCCCGAAAACCAAAGGCGGAAACATTTCCGGGGTTGACTCCACGTTGATTATCAAATCCAATGCACATAGTAATCAAAGTAAACAACCATTACATTACATATATTTGAAAGTTTACATTTGTTTCAAAAGTAAATTGTACAAGTGTTATACATATATCATATGAACAAAAGTAGAGACGAGTCTTCTGCGCACTCCGTCTTCTCCAAAAGATATCACCGGGTACCTGTCTAACGTGGACATGAGAATACAAGCGGTTTGAAAATCAGCATAAAGCTGGTGAGTTCATAAGACTGTTTTTCTTCTGAAAATGTACCAGTTTCCTTTAGTTTTCCGAAAAGGTTTGTTATTCAAGAAAATCCCATATTTTCTTATGTAAAACAATTTATTTATCTTTCATTACAGTTCAATTACACGTTATATGTTACCCCAGGAAAATCTCATATTTTCCTAAATACAAACCGATTTAATATCACAGAGTATAGTTTAATACACAAAACTATATATTGAGAATCATGGGATTACTATCCCGAATTAGATATAAAATACTTTAATATACGTGAACTATAGATGGAAAGTAGTTTGAAAACCTTGGGACTAACATCCCGTACTACATATAGATTTAATACCATGGGACTATCATCCCGAATTAGAAACAAGATAGTTTGATATACATGAAAATATAGACTGAAAACCATGGGACTACCATCCCGGACTAGATACAAGATAGTTTGATAAAACCATGGGATTACTATCCCGAACTAGATATAAGATATTTTGATAGAACCATGGGATTTCTATCCCGAACTAGATATAAGATAGTTTGATAAAACCATGGGATCACTATCCCGAACTAGATATAGATTCTAACCATAGGAATAACATCCTGAAATAGATATGAAACCTATAGACTACAAACCATGGGATTACCATCCCATACTAGATATAAGATAGAAGATTGATATTAAATCAAATCCAAAACCAAAGCTGTGAATAAACTTATATTAATACGTATTGTGAGTCGGGTAACCATGCTGATACGACAACGAGACCTCATTGACGTTTGTCAGACGTCGGCCGATATCCAGAATTTGTCACCCCAGGCGTGCCCGCCTAACTGTAGCTAGCAGTTAAGGTGTGGGATTGTCAGTCCCGAATAGATCTATTCACAAATTCCTCGCTCTCCCTCCAGGAGACTCTGGTTACACTTCCGGGGAGGATTTACTGATAACCCAAAGGGTAATGACGAAACTCACAAGCTAGTACTAAATTATTCATAGGGTTCTCATACAACATCAAACATACAAAAGATTATGAAACATAATATAGTGAATATAGATACATACAATGAAACTATCTGGCAATACATCCAAATGAAACGGAGATAAACTGAATCAGACATAGTTTATCTAATAATTTTATATATATATCAGTACGTGATTAAACAAGAACTAAAGAACCCCAAATTATTCCCATAATAATTTGATTAGTTTGGTTATTTCCTTAACTGAATTTCATATAGTTGTGGTTGATAAATCATCCCTTATGCTCAGCATAATACATAAGGGGTAAAGGTATTTATAAGTTTGCCAGATATTATTTGAAATACATCAATGTTATGTTTTGAAAACAGTTGTAGTTTGCTTGTATTCCCCCCTGGAAACATTGGAAAACCATTGAAAAAGGGTAGGGGTATCAACTCACCGTACGAGAAACGTGTCTGCTTGGATCCTAAACGTCGGTTTTGGGTTTGCAAACGCACGAGGTTCCTATGAATTATGAAAAGATACATATTTGTATCTAATTAGGACTTAGATTATTTATTTGGTAGAGACAACACTTCTAGTTGCAGAAATGCTCCCTTACAAGAGTTTGGAAGGACCCGGGTGACATTTGGGGACACATATAGCTAGGATACTGAATTGGGACTTCAAGAGTAAACTCCTTAGGGAGTTTACGGCCCTAAATACCACACCCACATGAGTTCACGGCCGTGAACTCATAAGTGGTGTTTTTGGATGCTAAATGGCTTCATAATTCATGGATAATTTAGCTAGGATTGCATCTAAGGCATAGGGATGAATTTAAACTCACATAGGGACCATTTATTGGAGTTTACGGCTGTAAACATGGAGTTTATGGCCGTAAACTCCCCCACACACAAGATCTTTAATGTTTTGGTCCTTTAATCAATCACATGTGATTCTAATGATTTTTCCAAGCCTTGAATGGATTTTTAAGGGACTTTTGACATGGTTTTAGGAGTTTACGGCCCATCAACCCCCTCATGGTCGTGAACTCCTTGGAAGGGTGTTATAATATGTTTTAAGGTCCAATACTTGTTTGTAAACACTTCTAGAATTTATCCCAAGGCTTTAGGTGTGTTAAAGTGGCATTTTAACACATTTAGAGGAGTTTACTCTCCATGAACAATGATTTTACAGCCCAAGCATGTTCTTGGGCAGTAAACTCAAGTCTACTCCTCTAAATTGATGTTCAAGGTGTTCCAAGGCCAAATCCAATATTCTAAAAATTCATATCTAAGCTTCAATGGAGTTTTGGAAGGGTTTAATGGCATAAAAACCCCATTTATATGAGTTTACGGCCCAAGCATGCTCTTGGGAAGTAAACTCATGTTTACTCTTTAAAATCCATGTTTAAGGCATTCCAAGTCCATTCCATTAAGCCATTAATCCATATCTAAGCTCCAAAGGTCGATTGGAAGGGTTTTTGGGCTCTAAAACCCAATTTATGTGAGTTCACGGCCTAGGACTGTTCTAGGACCGTAAACTCATGAATACGGTCCTATTCCATGATTTGAACTCGAATTTGAAGGCCTAAGATGTTATACTAGGAGTTAGGGTAGTTACCTTGGTGATTTGGACCTTAAATTTGATGATTTGGACCCTTAAACTTGAACTTAGGAGAGAGGTTAGAGAGAGAGTAGAGAGAGGAAGCAAAAGCTTCAAATGAATGATTTAACATGTTTATATAGGTCTCAAATATTGGACACGGTGGAATTCTACCCGATACCGACATTAAACGGGGCTTTTGGTCGCACCCGATTAAGTTTCCGTAATCCGGGGAGGACATTTCTAAAATTTATGAAATAAACATTTTGGGCTAATTTCATGAGTTCCTAAGGGGTTTGGACACTCATTAGCATCAAATAAACATATAAGTTTAATTAATTTAACCCAAAAACGAAATTGGAACGAATTGATATTCGACGAGTTTTACGGGTAGAACGGGTTTTCGGCGATGAACAACTTCGGGTTGTTACATTATCCCCCTGTTAGAGGGAATTTCGTCCCGAAATTCAAAGATTAAGATATAGATCATGAATTGGAATGGGATACGAATGGATTTGTTGCCTCGAATGTTCACGCTCTTAAGTGGAGTCGGGTCTCTGTTGGGCGTTCCAGCGAACTCTCACTATCGGGACGTGTCTTTGTTCCGTACATTGACTCTCTCAATCTATGATCTCAATTGATTCTCCCATGGAGGTTCCGACCCTTGATGACTTCGGTCTCCTCAAAGGAATCACTAGGGTACCGTCGGGTAGGTACTTCTAAGGATTTGAGACGTGAAGTACCGGATGGATGTTGCCAAGCTCTAAGGCCATCCAAAGTTTGAAGATTGTAGAATCGATTCTACAAGGATCAAGAAGGGTCTGATGTATCACGACGGAAGTATTTTACACTTCTCAAAGCGTATCATGATTTTCTGGGATAAAGCCATCAACAGGACACATGCTCCAACAGGAAAGCACGTCTTCATGGAGTCGGGTAGCTAAGGGTCTGATGGCTTTAGAAGAAATTTATGGGTAAGACGGCGATATTAGTCGATGGGACCCAAGAATCGACAGGTTTCTATGGGTATTTCCGGTGCCGACTAATTCCTTATCGCCTTAGATGTTGGAAAGGTTCACCGGTATGACTGCTTTGCTTGGCTACATGATCAAGGGAAAAAGATTTGACCGAAAGGATACCACTACTAATCCGTAGTGATCATATCAGTTCTTGGTCACCGTCTTGAACACGTCATTCTCACTGAGGTTCGGTCACGAGGTAGATCCAGAGATTAGGCCGATGCGGGACTAAGCTAAACGTTCGAAAGGGATTCTCGGGAATCCTTCGGGAAAGACATTTAGGGGAAAGAGCTGCTGACTTCCCGTTTCTCAATGATCACAGGAACGAGGGATGCATAGCAATTCATATCGGGAAAACTTTTGAGCTTTAAGGTATGAAATGATACGAAGGTTTGATGTCGCAGATCACGAGAGTCGGGTCGGGGAAAAGATCTAGACGGGCGACCCTTACAAAACTAAGGATAACAACATGAATGAGACTCGGTCATTTCATGTCGAACATAGCATCAAAGTATTTCGTGAAAAGTTTCCCATTTAAATCGAATGGAACGGAATAAACCCCTAGACTGAGAATATAATTTACAGGTACGAAGTTAGTGTTCTCTTATTTCATTAGTTAGCCGTCTCGACGGTACACAATTTCGATTACAAACGAAGGATTAAGTTTAGAAAGGTGTTCGAATAGATAGATAACAGGTTTCCCTTCTGGTACTAGAATCGAAAAGAGTTGCAGGTATAAGAGTTGTCAAAGAGAAGTATACATGCGGCGACAGTAGGATCAACGGTTGTCTCCTCTCGTCCTATTGCTAGGACTCTTCCGGTGTTGCCAGTTGTTGCTGCTTTGGGGCAATTTCTTTTGAAGTGCCCTACTTCGCCACAACTGTAGCAAGCTGGACTGATTCCCGTTCCGGATGATTGGTTTGTTGATTTGGCTGGTTTTCTGCAGGTTCGAGCAAGATGGCCGTTCTTGCCACAGTTGTCACGGATCCTTTTACGACATGGACCAGGAATGCGGTGATGGTAGCTGCACTTACCACACCAAGGAAGGGTACCAGTATATCCACTGGTAGGAGTTTGGGTCGTGGAACCGACAGCCGAAACAGCAATAGGGGCAGTAGCAGCATGGACTGCTAATGTTTGCTGTTTCTTAGAAGACCCTTGCGTACTCTGGGCCTTCCGCTTGTTCCAGAATTTCTTTTTGCTTCCACCTCCACTAGTGACTGGCTCGGGAGTGGTAGCCTCCTCATCAGAGTTGTCTTCATGATCGATTAGGGTTTGCGCAAGACATTTAGCGCTATCATAGGTGTCTGGCTTCGCAGCCAAGACATTCCCTTTGGTTGGCTGGGTCAACCCCCAGATGAACCTCTCAATCTTTTTACTCTCCGGGGTAACCATTCCCGGACAGAGTAACGCCAGATCATCGAATCTTGAAGTATAAGAGGCTATGTCGGAACCCTTCATCTTTAGGTTCCAGAGTTCGTGTTCTAGCTTCTGAATTTCGCAACTAGGGCAATACTCTGCGAGTAGAAGCTCCTTCATAGCTTCCCAACCCATAGCATTCGCTACAGGTAGAGTTAAGGATTTGACTCGGCCGTTCCACCAAGTCAGGGCTTTGTCAAGAAAGGTGTAGGCGGCGAACTTTACTTTGTCTGACTCCGAACAGGCACATATCTCGAAGATTGATTCGATTTTCTCGAACCATCGGGTGAGGGAAATGACACCTCCGATGTCATCAAAGGATGTGGGTTTCGCGTTCATGAAGTCTTTATAGGAACCCTCTTTTCGGTGTCCCTGACTGTTCTCTTGGTTTTGGGTTTGAGTACCACCGGAACCATCCAAGTTCCTTTGAGACATAGCAGCTGCCACCGCGGCATTGACAGCTACCTGGAACATCACAGGGTCAAATTCAGGAGGAGGTGGTGGCGGAGGGTTGTTGTTGGTTCTTGAGCTGGATCTCCTTCTTGGGGGCATCTTGATCTAAAAAGATCAGGAAAGAGAGGATCATAAGTCCTCTGAATTGAATCAAGAGATATGGAACAGGGGATATCTCATCAAGACAGATATAGCACCGTATTAAGCGATAAAGCAGGAAAGAGTTATCAAGACAGAACATTTTATCGCTAGAGGAATGATCAAGGAACAACGCGTATACGAGGATTTTCTACAAAGGATCGGCTCAAGAAATACTCCCATAGTATTTCATGATTCGCTCCAACGACGACTCGTTGTTTGGGGCATTGGGTAAGTTTTAGGTATGCTGCGTACCACAGTTACTCCCAAGCACATGTTGGTCGTGTCTCGAATGAATATAGTTGTCTAGGCTATATTGATCCTAGACACGACTACATAACTGCCCAGGTTTAACCGCAGCGTACAACACCCATTTACTTATGTTCTGTTCTACTTGTAGTTACGGATCTCGACGGTTCGGTATACTTGTATACTTTTGAAAATACTTATAGTTTGAAGATACTTTTAATTCAGAGCACTGAGGCCCTTTAGTGTTTATAGTTTTATACCATGTAAGGTTTGGTATACTCCGTTCACTATAAACAAGGGCTCTAATACCAATCTGTCACACCCCGAAAACCAAAGGCGGAAACATTTCCGGGGTTGACTCCACGTTGAGTATCAAATCCAATGCACATATTTGAAAGTTTACATTTGTTTCAAAAGTAAATTGTACAAGTGTTATACATATATCATATGAACAAAAGTAGAGACGAGTCTTCTCCAAAAGATATCACCGGGTACCTGTCTAACGTGGACCTGAGAATACAAGCGGTTTGAAAATCAGCATAAAGCTGGTGAGTTCATAAGATTGTTTGTCTTCTGAAAATGTACCAGTTTCCTTTAGTTTTCCGAAAAGGTTTGTTATTCAAGAAAATCTCATATTTTCTTATGTAAAACAATTTAGTTATCTTTCATTACAATTCAATTACGCGTTATATGTTACCCCAGGAAAATCCCATATTTTCCTAAATACAAAATCGATTTAATATCACAGAGTATAGTTTAATACACAAAACTATATATTGAGAATCATGGGATTACTATCCCGAATTAGATATAAAATACTTTAATATACGTGAACTATAGATGGAAAGTAGTTTGAAAACCTTGGGACTAACATCCCGTACTACATATAGATTTAATACCATGGGACTATCATCCCGGATTAGAAACAAGATAGTTTGATATACATGAAAATATAGACTGAAAACCATGGGACTACCATCCCGGACTAGATACAAGATAGTTTGATAAAACCATGGGATTACTATCCCGAACAAGATATAAGATATTTTGATAGAACCATGGGATTTCTATCCCGAACTAGATATAAGATAGTTTGATAAAACCATGGGATCACTATCCCGAACTAGATATAGATTCTAACCATAGGAATAACATCCTACAATAGATATGAAACCTATAGACTAAAAACCATGGGATTACCATCCCATACTAGATATAAGATAGAAGATTGATATTAAATCAAATCCAAAACCAAAGCCGTGAGTCGGGTAACCATGCTGATACGACAACGAGACCTCCTTGATGTTTGTCAGACGTCGGACAATATCTAGAATTTGTCACCCCAGGCGTGCCTGCCTAACTGTAGCTAGCAGTTAAGGTGTGGGATTGTCAGTCCCGAATAGATCTATTCACAAATTCCTCGCTCTCCCTCCAGGAGACTCTGGTTACACTTCCGGGGAGGATTTACTGATAACCCAAAGGGTAATGACGAAACTCACAAGCTAGTACTAAATTATTCACAGGGTTCTCATACGACATCAAACATACAAAAGATTATGAAACATAATATAGTGAATATAGATACATACAATGAAACTATTTGGCAATACATCCAAATGAAACGGAGATAAACTGAATCAGACATAGTTTATCTAATAATTTTATATACATATCAGTACGTGATTAAACAAGAACTTAACTGAATTTCATGTAGTTGTGGTTAATAAATCATCCCTTATGCTCAGCATAATACATAAGGGGTAAAGGTATTTATAAGTTTGCCATATATTATTTGAAATACATCAATGTTATGTTTTGAAAACAGTTGTAGTTTGCTTGTATTCCCCCCTGAAAACATTGAAAAACCATTGAAAAAGGGTAGGGGTATGAACTCACCGGACGAGAAACGTGTCTGCTTGGATCCTAAACGTCGGTTTTGGGTTTGCAAATGCACGAGGTTCCTATGAATTATGAAAATATACATATTTGTATCTAATTAGGACTTAGATTATTTATTTGGTAGAGACAACACTTCTAGTTGCGGAAATGCTCCCTTACAAGTGTTTGGAAGGACCCGGGTGACATTTGGGGACACATATAGCTAGGATACTGAATTGGGACTTCAAGAGTAAACTCCTTAGGGATTTTACGGCCCTAAATACCACACCCACATGAGTTCACGGCCGTGAACTCATAAGTGGTGTTTTTGGATGCTAAATGGCTTCTTAATTCATGGATAATTTAGCTAGGATTGCATCTAAGGCATAGGGATGAATTTAAACTCACTTAGGGACTATTTATTGGAGTTTACGGCTGTAAACATGGAGTTTATGGCCGTAAACTCCCCCACACACAAGATCCTTAATGTTTTGGTCCTTTAATCAATCACATGTGATTCTAATGATTTTTCCAAGCCTTGAATGGATTTTTAAGGGACTTTTGACATGGTTTTAGAAGTTTACGGCCCATGAACCCCCTCATGGCCGTGAACTCCTTGGAAGGGTGTTATAATATGTTTTAAGGTCCAATACTTGTTTGTAAACACTTCTAGAATTTATCCCAAGGCTTTAGGTGTGTTAAAGTGGCATTTTAACACGTTTAGAGGAGTTTACTCTCCATGAACAATGATTTTAC
The DNA here is from genome assembly GCF_002870075.4 of Lactuca sativa. Taxonomy (NCBI): domain Eukaryota; kingdom Viridiplantae; phylum Streptophyta; class Magnoliopsida; order Asterales; family Asteraceae; genus Lactuca; species Lactuca sativa. The sequence continues at coordinate 2,908,809 of NC_056630.2, read as the reverse complement.
GTCCCAAGCATGTTCTTGGGCAGTAAACTCAAGTTTACTCCTCTAAATTGATGTTCAAGGTGTTCCAAGGCCAAATCCAATATTCTAAAATTCATATCTAAGCTTCAATGGAGTTTTGGAAGGGTTTAATGGCATAAAAACCCCATTTATATGATTTTACGGCCCAAGCATGCTCTTGGGCAGTAAACTCATGTGTACTCTTTAAAATCCATGTTTAAGGCATTCCAAGTCCATTCCATTAAGCCATTAAACCATATCTAAGCTCCAAAGGTCGATTGGAAGGGTTTTTGGGCTCTAAAACCCAATTTATGTGAGTTCACGGCCTAGGACTGTTCTAGGACCGTAAACTCATGAATATGGTCCTATTCCATGATTTGAACTCGAATTTGAAGTCCTAAGATGTTATACTAGGAGTTAGGGTAGTTACCTTGGTGATTTGGACCTTAAATTTGATGATTTGGACCCTTAAACTTGAACTTAGGAGAGCGGTTAGAGAGAGAGTAGAGAAAGGAAGAAAAAGCTTCAAATAAATGATTTAACATGTTTATATAGGTCTCAAATATTGGACACGATGGAATTCTACCTGATACCGGCATTAAACGGGGCTTTTGGTCGCACTCGATTAAGTTTCCGTAATCCGGCGAGGACATTTCTAAAATTTCTGAAATAAACATTTTGGGCTAATTTCATGAGTTCTTAAGGGGTTTGGACACTCATTAGCATCAAATAAACATATAAGTTTAATTAATTTAATCCAAAAACGAAATTGGAACGAATTGATATTCGGCGAGTTTTACGGGTAGAACGGGTTTTCGGCGATGAACAACTTCGGGTTGTTACAACAGCCATAGCATAATTTTAGTCAAAACGTATATGTTATTTTTATTAGTTGTATTATCTTAACAACATAACATATGTAGCTATTGAGGTTTAAAACGATTTTTTTTACTTAACATTTAAGCGTTTAAATAATTATTTCTAAAAGTGGTAAAGTATTTACAGAAAACAGTGATATTTTTGTGTATTTCGTATGATAAATATTACTTAATACACGTACTATCATGTGCAGACGAGGGCTAGACATGAAACACCGAGGGCAGAAGCATTTTGGCATTATAGCACTTCTGAAATCCAGCAACCCATGCGGCTCTTCAAACCAAATTTCCCGTACCATAAATAGTAGCGTAATAAATATTATTTCCGTGTGATTTATATTGCATAAAAACGGTGGTGTTGTTTGTTTAAACAAAGTATTTATAAAATAGATATACATACTATATATACAAGTACTACATGTATTCCCCCCGAAAATATGTAAAAACGGGGCCGTAACACTCACCTTAACGTGTGGTTGATGATTTGTTTCGAGTATTTGACGTGAGAAACCGAGAAATGTCGCTATGATAATGAACCGCCAAGATTTATTTAGTTTCATATGAAATTTTAACATAAATTAATATGTGGAAGGTTGTATGGTAATTTAACCAAAGCATAGGGTTCATTTACTAATTTAAATAAATCAAATGGGACTAAGTTTGTCAACACTTTTCAAATAAGGGACTAAAATGATTTATTTAAATTCTAAGTTTAAGTTTTGGATTTATTTTGCAAATAAATCACAAGGAGGGGTGTAATTTAAATAAATAAAAGAAAAGTTTGCTGATTTGGACTTGGTTTGTAAGGTATTTTCGAGTGAGGGGTGAGTTGTGGACTTTTAATTGATAGTTTAATGACTTAGGACCCGATTTGTAACTATTAATCATACGAGGGTTAAAATAATTAATCCAAATCAAGGGAATGGCTAAAGTCGTACAAGTCCGAAAGTTGGGGGGTAAAAATAATAAATTTGCAATAAGTTTGGTATATAGTTAGCTTTTAACAGGAGGTTGCAAACCACCTGCCTCTCGTCGAACGTTGCACACCAAGAAAAAGAAACAAAAAAATGCAATGGTCCTGTGTTTGCTGCGATTGATCGACGAAACAAATATTTATAACGAAGGTGATGGTTTAAATAAATTGAGAGATTGAGAAGGGTAAGCACCAAGGAATAAAAGGGTGGTGGATGTTACTTACAGCAGGAGGAGGTGAAGGATGACGGTGGTGGCAGCCTGCAGAATTGGTGGCGGGTGGTGTGTGGTAGTGATTCAATCCAAGAGAGATAGAGAGATATATATTGAGAGATTGAGAGATTGAGAGAGAGAGCTGGAGTTGTGTGAAAATGGAGGTGGTGTGAGCCTCGTTTTATAGTTGAAGTTCTCACTCAAGTCTTGTATGCCCATGCCTCCACCCATGTATCTTTGGAAAAACTTGCACTCAAGAAGAAGAGAAGAAGGGAGAAGAAAACCCAGTGGGCTAGAAGGAGTATTGGCTGGCTTCTAAGCCATATGGGTCCCACATATGGTCTCCCATTTATTAAATGTTCAAAAGTTGACTATTTTTTGGTGTATCGGGACTCGGGTATCGAGAAATTTTTCCGAATGTACCGTTAGATAGAGTTTAATTCAAGGATTCCAGAACATTAAACGGATTAATTTTTGGAGTTACGGTACTCTGGGAAATCACATTTAAAGTTTTGCATTTATACGGCTCGCGGTGTCCGTTTTCGCGACTTTTGTGAATATTTTCGTAAAAATTATTTCGAGTGTGGAATTAAATAATCGACTATAACCTGAGTCCAAAAACGCTCTCGGAAATCCCGTCGGCAAAGCGTAAGTGCTTCAACGGATCGATTCAGTTTTACGCGATTAAAGAAAAACAGTGTTTTACTGTCTGTTTTCTTAAAACTGTCGTATCTTTTGCATACAAACTCCGTTTTGGACGTTCTTTATATTTTCGGAAACAGGGGAACATGTACTATAATATTTTAATGTAAATTTATCAAAACTGCTTAATGCAAAATTTTAGTTTTTCAGATGCATTGATTAACGTTGTCATTTAAGCGGTCTAATTCTGTTGACGATTTACACACTCGGAAGCAATGTATCATATGACATCATATAATAATTGGAATAAAATTATTTGTTTTACTTTAGGTGCATTAAAAATTAGTAATTCGGATAAACAAGAGATTCACGGATAGATTGACGGTTATAATAGTAGCCCTAAATCCTGGCTTGTCACATTACCTCCCCGTTAAAGGAAATTTCGTCCCGAAATTAAGTTGGTACTGGTAGTACAAGGGCTTCGATAAATAGTAATGTAATCTCGTGGCACATGATCCCTGCTTGGTCCTTCTATAATCTTTTGGTGTATACAAGTCGTATGTAATCAAGATCGAACAGACAGTCGACTGAGTGATTCTACCCTAAGCCCACAATCAAACAAGGAACAAGAAGTAAAGTGGAATCACAAATCCTAAGTCTTTATAATCTTAGTTATATATATAACCCCAACTTATACACTTAGCAATCATAGATTACCAGCAAGGGCCCTTAGTTTCTATATGAATGATGTGATTAATTCGGGTGAGAAAGCAACTAGGGAGTACTTTTGCCATATCGATAAATAGTAATGTACTTACGTGGCGCATGATCCCTGGCTGGTCCTTCTACATTCTCTTGGTGTATACAAGTCGTATATAATCAAGATCGAATAGACAGTCGAATAAGTGATTCTACTCTAAGCCCACAACCAAACAAGGAACAGGAAGTAAAGCGGAATCACAAATCCTAAGTCTGTAGAATCTTAATTATATACAACCCTAACGTATAAATTTAGCAAGCATAGATTACCAACAAGGGTCCTTAATTTCTATGTGAATGACGTGATTTATTCACGGTGAGAAGGCAATTAACGACTACTTTTGTCATAGCTACTGCGTGGATTTCATGTTTAGTCGCGTTTTGAAACCTATGGTCGATAAAACTTTAATTGGAACTAGTATTAATAAATATCGAGGCCTAAACATTGTTGTTATGAAACGTACCAGTAACCAGAGGTGGTTCCGGAAGAGCCTCTCCTGCTGTGATCATAAGTACCCTTCCATTGCCACCTTGGTTCTTTAGTTGTGGGCAGTCCTTCCTAAAATGCCCTGGTTGATTGCACTCGTAACAGTTACGGCTTCCTTGTGCCGTAGTGGTTGGGGTTCTTCTACAGTACCTCAAGATGTGACCTCTCATGTTACACTTGTTGCAGATCACCTCCCTGCAATTTCTGACATGGTGGAAATTGCAGTTTATACAATGAGGTAAAGTCCCAGAGTAGGACTTAGTTGGGGTGGGAGTATTAGTATCTGCGGCGTAGACAACTAACGGTTCTGGTTCAAACTTGTGATGCTTGGAGTCCTCCTTTGTTTCCCCCATGAAACTTTCTTTTGGTGCCTCCAGTGTGCTTCTTCTTTGCCGGTAGGGTTATGGTACCCTGCCGGACACACTATTCAGTCAACTGATAGGCTAATTGCTTAGCACTATCGAAAGTGGAGGGTTTGGATGTCGTCACCAGACCTTGAACAGGTGAAGCTAGTCCCCAGATGTACCTTTCGATCTTCCTGTCTTCCGGGGTCACCATTCCTGGGCAAAGGTTTGCAAGGTCATTGAATCGAGAGGTGTAGGCAGCTACTTCTGATCCTTTCATGACAAGGTTCTAAAGCTCTTGCTCTAGAGCCTGTATCTCCTGTCGGGGACAATACTCCTTGGTCATTAGCTGCTTCAGGGATTCCCAGCCCATGGCATAAGCTTCAGCGGTTCCTATGGACTTCGCATGGTTATTCCACCAAGTTAAGGCGGAGTCCATCAACGTGCATGTAGCGTACTTAACCCTACAGTCATTGGGGCAATCACTCATGTGGAAGACAGCCTCAGTCTTTTCTATCTAACGAGATAGCCCAACAGCTCCTTCAGTGTCGTAGAAGGGTCAAGGTTTTCAGCTCATGAAATCTTTATAGGAGCAGTGTCTGGTGTTGCTTTGGTGAGTTGCGGGAGTGCCACTTCCACTATTTCTAGTATTTCCATTTCGGGTTGCCTCGTATGCTGCCAAAGCCGTAGCAATTCCTTGTGCGAGCATGTTCTGCATCATGGCGAAATTCATTTGGAATGTTTGGGTTACATTTGTTACTTCTGGGTCTCCTCCCGGGTTTGGTGTTTTCACTGATGTTTGAGTTACTGGTGGGGTTCTCCTCTGGTTTCCTCGGGGAGTCAGCGGTGGACGAACTCGTGGTTCTTTTCGTGGGGCCATCGGCTAGTATGATTAAACAGGCATGTTAAGTTGTGTTAACACTGTGAAGTCCGAACAAGTTTGTATGAAATGCATTTTATGATATAGTTTGCTTGTGAAATCCTACAGATTTTAAGAAAAAGAGGATTGATTTAGAAGTCCTCTAGATTTCCAAATGATAAGGAAAAGGTGCTTGGTTTAGAAATCCTCTAGATTTCTAAAGGATAGAAAGGGGACCTTAATTGCTAATGAATTGTAAGTGTTTTAAAATGTATGTGTGGATTCTAAGGTACTAGGTTGCTGTAGCGAATCTGGAGAACATCCTTTAATCTCTAAAACCTTCAACCATTGTAGTCTGTCAGACTCCTTGCTCAGGGTTGGTTGTGCACCGGCCTGACCATAAATAACATAGGTGTGCATTCCAGATTTATTTATGGTATGACTTATGTACGGTACTAACCCTAATTGAGGCGTCTGAACTAAAGGGTTGAGTTGGTAGTTTTAGTTGAAGGGATGTTAAAATTTTATTAACTGTTCTCATCGCGGGTCAGAGTATATATAAACTCTTATATATTTTGGTTGGTGGGGTTTGTAGTATTATTAATTTTTGTTTTTTCTTCCCGAATACTGAGCACAGACGATGGCAGGACATCAAACGGCGTAAGTAGTTGAGAAATAGTGTTATTATGAATAATACTTTTATTAGATGCTAGTATGGTATAGTTGTATTCCTCTTTCGAGGATACGAGTTCTCTATAAACAATTTAGCTCTGATACCATTCTGTCACACCCCCGGCCAAGGCGGAACACGACGGGAGTGGGACTAAGTTTATGGATCACAGATAAGCTGAATATATAGCACAAGTACAACGATAAACAAGAGATTCACGGATAGATTGACGGTTATAATAGTAGCCCTAAATTCTGGGTTGTCACAGACACGCACCACCGGACCTACAAACTCCGGTGTGACCCTTCCCGCACTTCCTACAAGTGCGGCTGCCCTGATCTCCCAACCTAGAATCAACGGTCTTGGACCGTTTCGGCGTTGGCTGCGACTGCACCGGGGCCTGTCTCTGCTCTCTCAACTGCAACTCAATCTCCAACTCACGCCGCCTGGCGGCCTCCTGCAATTCCAGCAAGGTCTCGCACCTCTGCGTAGACACAAACTGCCTGATATCCCTCTTGAGCATACTCAGATATCGGGACATCTGAGCCCGCTCCAAAGCAAACTCCAGGCAAAACATCGCCCTCTCAGTGAACATCCTGGTGATCTCCGTCACCGACTCTGAATCCTGCTTCAGTTCCAAGAACTCCTGAGCCAACCTCTCCCTCTCAACCCGTGGAACATAACGTGTAATGAACATCTCCCGGAATTGATCCCACGAAACCGCAGCCCTCTGCGCATCCGAATATGACCCCGTAGTCAACCTCCACCAATCCTTCGCCCCGAGCCTCAACAGGTTCAGAGCACACCTCACCTTCTGATCAGCAGGGCATGAACATGTGAAGAAACATCCCTCCACATCTGAAAACCATCGCATAGCCACAATCGGATCATGAACCCCATCGAAGGTAGGGGCTTCGTATTATCGAAGTCCCGATACTGAAAACCTCTACCGACTCCTCCCCTGCCACTGCTACAGCCGTTGTAGCCACTGCAGCAGCTGTCTCTGTAAGAGTTGCATAGCGCTCATCAAAATACTCGACCATGGCGGTCTTGATCGACCCAAACAGTTCCGGTAACTCGACCCAGAACATAACAGCAACCTCATCATGCAGGATCTCACGAATCCTAGTATCCAACTCGTCTGTGCTCATCTGGCCGATAACCTTGGGTGGTGCTGACCCACCCTGACCGCCTCCTCCTGCTCCCGATCCCGACTCGGATCCGCTCTCAGCATGCCTCGTAACCACCATATTGAAATTACCGCAAAACATCAGACGCTTCTCATTAACCCGAGAACCGACTCTCAACCCAGCCTAGGGATTGTGACTTCCTTGATACGCGTATGGGTCCTGTGCTTTCAGTAGTTCGGGCCCATACTACCTTCCACATCTACCCATATTTATATCAAGTATCACCACAACACCCTAGTGAAGAACATGCATAACAAGCACTCAACCCTCACACTTAGAGTAACACTGGGAATCTCATACAGAAAGAAACCCTAGGCTAGCAGGCATCATAAATCAGGCAACTCTATCATGCAATTCCTGAAGATCCCTAGCCTAGTACTAGCATGTTGTTCTATCATATCTCATAAACAAATAACTTGTATGGTATTTTGGGGTTACTTACTGGCTCCGACTGATCGTACCTCCGCGTCCTCCTTTACTCATTTTTTGTAACGCCTGTGTTTCCGGGCTTACCGTTTTTTAGCAATGTAATAGTCTTAGTTAACCTTTGTAACCCGTTTTGAAATAATAAGAATGTATTATTTGAGTATTATGTGTTTTGTGCTTAATTGCTTAATTATGTGGTCTGATTAATTAAGAATAAAAATAAGCGTCAAAATTTAAGTGTAAAATAAACTTAATATCTTTGGTTAATGTTGTAGTAGTTGAAACGAGGTTTTCGAATATATATAGAACGCCCAAATCTGACTTCGTATGAGAAAGTTATGATTTATCAAAGTTTCGACTTAGCGGTATGCAGCCTGAAATACTCGATTTGAGATCGAGCAGTTTTTAGCCGAAGCATTCTAAACGAGGATCGAAGGTCTCGTTGTTGGTATCGAAGCGATAAAAAGTTAGGCGAGAACGGACGTCAAACGAAGAAGTTATGAATTTATAACGAAAGTTTCTGTCGCGGCCTATTAAAAATAAATAATAAAAAATAAAGTCGAAATTAGCCGACAGAGTCTAAACGAAAGTTGTAGAGCGTAGTCTCACCTTCGCGTGGATATAAAGAACGTCGAAAACGGAGTTCGTATGAAGAAGATATGAATTTACGAAGTTTATTAAATAAATTGTATTTATTTTTAATCTTAAATTCCGGCCTTATCCGAAGACGAGTCAGCGGTCCGATCCGACGTACGCCCCGCGTACTCCGAAGAGTGTCGACACTTCAGATGACGCATGCAGTGACGATTTCGGAGGCTAGTACGCCCCGCGTACGCCTGTACGCCCCGCGTACTCCGAGGCTCCAGCCTCTATAAAAGGAATCCGAAGGCAGCCGATAGTTTTGCCAATTTCTTCTCTTCTCTCTCCCGTTTTGCATCGTTTTGCATGCCAGAAATACCTCGAAGCCCCGATATCATACTCTAGCCCCGAGGCAAGTCCCGAGATCCCGAAGATCCCGAGAAGTGCGGTTCCCGAGTCGAAGCTCTGCCCGCGAGAAGTTCGATTTTTGAGGAGATCTTCCAGATCTGCTGTGGATTACTACTTCTGCAAGTCGTAGTGTTGTCCGATCATCTTCTGATCAAGTGAGTGTATACTACCTTTCATAAACACGATAATAATACAAGTATGGTTCGAATGTATTAAGTAAATGGTGGTTTATATGTGTAAGGGTGCAGTTACTTTCTTCTAACAAGTAACTATGAAGTATTATATGCGATATACTTGTTATGTGTATATTTTGTGATTGTATGCGTGAATGGATATTCACTTTATTCCATCTCATAGATCTGAATTGCTTTCTATGAAATACGTGATATGTGGTATGCCTCATCTGTTATGTGGAATATATATTGAATGAAAATGATATACAGGTTTTTAACTATGTATGAAAATATATATATTTTATCTACTAATATGTTGGGTAGAACATGGGTAGATAGTTGGTGTGTAATAAACAGATGAGAGGCCTCGATGTTGTTGTTGTTGTTGATCTAGTTATTCAGCGGAGTATGGATAACGACCACAGACTTTTTCTAGACAGTCCAGTGGAACGCTAGCAGGTTCGCCACCTGTAGGTGTTGTGAACGATGTGTTCACCGGTGTACTCTATCCCCCTCATGGTTGCCTTTAGGATATCTATTGTTGAGGAAACCCCTTAGCAGTGATGGCCGTCCCGATGAAAATCCTAGATTAGGTCCCTTGAGATAGATGTTATTTTAGGGACGTAAAGTGAGGATAACGGGAATGGGTAATCGGGATAGTGATTGGTTGGTGAAATTGAATATAACTTATTTATTGTGGGTTGAAAACCCTATATGCTCACCAGGCTCCCAAGCTTGACCCACTCAGTTTTATTTGTATTACAGGTAGTGGCGCGAGGGCATAAGATGGTTGAATCATCAAGTTGTTTTGTTTACAAGTCTGTATATGTATATATTTGTTGAATGACTTGTAATGTTGTCGTTTATGCTTTATGGTCTGTATCGGAACATGACATCCCGAGTTTTGATTATATAATGAAAATGTATCTCTTGATGAAATGCTTTGATAAATATTATTTTATCATGTTTTGTTTTGGGAACAAATTCCGCAACTCTTTCAAATCAAAAGGATTTACTCTGAAATTATTTAAAAGAACAAATGAAAATCGGTCTTTTCTGGCCGAGATTTTTGGGGATGTCACAGTTGGTATCAGAGCATTAGTTTAAGAGAACTAGGAATTTGTTGGTATTTCTAGACTTAAACTTAGAATGCTAAGTGAAATTGTGAGTTGTGTGTCTGTTGGATTTTAGACACGAGCACTAGTTTATTTTAGGAAAGTTGCCTAAAATGCTTTTATGTGCTAAATGTTATATGTTGCCATATATGATATTAATTGTTCGGATCTACGGTCTGTTGCCGACCGGATCTGGAAACCTTATGTGTGTAGGATTCTAAGCGTATGTCTACGGTATTAAAACTAGCATGTAAACGTTTCGGAGTAATAAGGATGATTTGAATATCTATCGTGAATAAGGATCTAATTTCACCTTATTCGGTGTGTAGATCAAAATGGTGAGAACAAGGAGTGGCGTTGGAAACGCGGATGAAAACAGGAATCAACCGCCAGTGATTGAGCAGATACCTGTTGTAGCAGCAGCACCAGAACCCATAACAATGGCTGCGGTGCAAGCCATGATTTGGGCTATGCTAGCCGAACAAAGGGAGGAGATGCGACAAATGTTGCATAATAATAGGGATGAACCTATCATACCTATTGAGGAACCTGAATTGATTCCCGAGCAATCGGAGGAAGGGAACAATAGTCGCATGATGAGTCAAGTTGGGACTCAAGGGGAACGAAGGAACGATCCAGAAAGGAGAAACAACAAGGATGGGCGTATGTACAAGAACTTCTTGGGCGCCAAACCGCCAAGTCTTTCTGGGAGCCCAAAGCCTGTTGAGATAATGGATTGGATCTCCGAAATGGAGATGGTATTTGAAAGTTCCGACTGTAGCAACAAACAGAAGACTGTCTTTGCAGTCAGACAACTGAAGGCCGGAGTCTTGAGTTGGTGGAAGTTGTTGGCAGATACTATGCCACGAGGAGAAGCCTTGAAAATGTCATGGGAGGAGTTCTTGGAACAACTAAGAGTGCAATATTGTTCAGAGCTAGATCTAATTGATCTGAACAATGAGTTCCAAAACTTGAAGAAGGGGAGGATGAGCATAGACGACTATGCTACTGCATTCACTGAGAAAATGAAGTTGTTTCCGTACCTTGTGCCAACAGAACTCTCTAAGATAGAGAGGTTTGCTAATGGACTGCCTGCCGACTTTGGTCCGACAGTCAAGATGGCAACTACTCTGAAAACGGCTGTTCGTGCAGCTAAGAATGTGGAGGCCCAGCAGAAGGAAAAGGGTCTGGAAAGAATAGATGTTGGTGAAAAGAGGAAGTTCGATGGAACTTCAGGGTCCAACAAGAAAAACAAGTTCTCGAAGTCTGGTTCGAGGGGAAGTGGAGGTGAAGCGAAGTGGTGCGACAAATGTAAGAAGAAGCATCATGGAAGATGTGAGGTGGCGAACACATGCTACAAGTATGGAAAGCCAAGGCACTATGCCAATGAATGTACCCTCACTAAGAAAGTTTGCTATGGTTGCGGTGAGGAGGGTCATATGTCGAGGGACTGCCCGAAGAAGAAGGAGGCAGCTAGACCCAACATTCCACCAAAGCCAAAGGCGAGAGCATTCCAGATGACACTGGAAGCTGCTAAAGATGAAGTTGATGTCGCTTCAGGTACCTTTCTCGTTAACGAATTGCCTGCCCAAATTTTATTTGATTCTGGAGCCAACTACTCCTTTATATCGCATGAATTTGGTAGAAAGCTAGCTTTGCCTGTTGTTAGACTAGATGATGCCTTATTAGTCGAAGTTGCTAGTGGCAAGTTTGTACCTGTTAGCCATCGTATGAAAAACATCTTAATTGATCTGAATAGGAATAAGTTCCACGAGGAATTATTGCCTATAGAACTTAATGGTTTCGACATCGTTTTGGGAATGGATTGGCTTAGCGCCAATGATGCCGAAATTTTATGCAAGAAGAAAATAGTCAAAGTAAACCCGCCTGGGAAAGAGTCGTTTATGGTGTATGGAGATAAACGCAGAGTGAATTTTGGAATCATTTCATTGATGAAAGCCAGAAAATGTTTGACCAAGGGGTGTACATCATATTTAGCATTCGTGATCGATGCTAAGAAGGAAAATAAGGTGATGCAGAATATTCCAATGGTGTGTGATTATCCAGAAGTATTTCCCGAAGATCTTCCTGGATTACCACCAGATCGACAAGTGGAATTCCGTATTGACTTGTTGCCAGGAACGACGCCAATTGCAAAAGCACCTTATCGATTAGCACCGACAGAGATGAAGGAGCTAATGATGCAACTTCAGGAGTTATTGGACAAAGGTTTCATTAGACCTAGTTCATCACCCTGGGGAGCTCCGGTGTTATTTGTGAAGAAGAAGGATGGAAGCATGAGAATGTGCATTGATTATAGAGAGCTGAACAAGGCAAAAATAAAGAATAGATATCTGTTGCCAAGGATTGATGACCTATTTGATCAATTGCAAGGTTCGAGCTATTTCTCGAAGATCGATCTAAGGTCAGGATATCATCAGCTGAAAGTAAGAGAGCAGGATATAGAGAAGACTACATTCAGAACTAGATATGGACACTACGAGTTCTTGGTTATGTCGTTTGGACTAACCAATGCTCCTGCAGCATTCATGGATTTAATGAATAGGGTTTGTAATCCTTTCCTTGATAAATCTGTGATAGTGTTCATAGACGACATTCTGATTTACTCGAAAAGTCAGGAGGAGCATGGCAGACACTTGCAGGAAGTGTTAGAAGTTTTGAAAAAGGAGAAGCTTTATGCTAAGTTCTCCAAATGTGATTTTTGGATTCGTGAAGTCCAATTCTTGGGTCACGTGGTCAACCAAGAAGGGATAATAGTTGATCCAGCAAAGATTGAAGCTGTGACCAAGTGGGAGCAACCGAAAAGTCCCACGGAGATTCGAAGCTTTTTGGGATTAGCTGGATATTACCGAAGGTTTATCTAAGGCTTTTCTTCGATCGCTACTCCGTTGACAGCTTTGACCCACAAAGGAGCTACTTATGCTTGGAGCGATAAGCATAAGGAAGCATTCGAGAAGCTAAAGAAGAAGCTATGCGAGGCACCGATACTTTCTCTACCCGATGGAGTTGAAGACTTCGCTGTTTATAGTGATGCGTCTGGGGTTGGATTGGGTTGTGTTTTGACCCAAAGAGAAAAGGTGATAGCATATGCGTCTCGACAGCTGAAAGAGCATGAAAAGAACTACCCGACTCATGATTTGGAGTTGGCAGCGGTAGTTTTCGCTCTGAAAATATGGAGGCATTACCTCTATGGCACGAAGTGCAAACTTTTCACTGATCATAAGAGTCTCCAATATCTCTTTAATCAGAAGGAATTGAATATGAGGCAACGACGCTGGCTGGAATTACTTAAAGACTACGACTGCGAGATACTTTACCACCCCGGTAAAGCTAATGTTGTTGCTGATGCTCTCAATCGGAAAGTCAATCTTGAAAGGAAAAGGCCAAGAGCGTTGAGAATTGAAGTTGTCTCGACTATTTTGGAAAGTATAAAGAAAGCTCAAAGCGAAGCTTCTGAGAAGAATGACCGAAAGGAGGAACGTTTGGGCAAAACGTTGGTGTTCGGAGTAAACAGTCATGGACTGAAGGTGCTCCAAGATCGGATTTGGATACCTAAGACAGGAGGAGTCAGACATCTTCTGATGGAAGAAGCTCACAAAACATGTACTCGATTCATCCCGGTAGCACTAAAATGTATAGGGACCTGAAACCCTACTACTGGTGGCCGACGATGAAGCTTGATGTTGCAAAGTATGTGGCTGAGTGTGTGACTTGTGCGAGAGTAAAGACACAACATCAGAAACCGTATGGGAGTTTAGAACCTTTGCCTGTGCCAATGGGTAAGTGGGAAGACATTGCTATGGATTTTGTCGCTAAACTGCCCAGAACAAAAAGTGGTCACGACATGATTTGGGTGGTCGTTGATCGATTCACTAAGAGTGCACATTTCATAGCGGCCAAGGAGAAATGGTCTATGGAAAAGCTTGCAAATTCTTACGTGAAGGAGATTGTGAGGCTTCACGGTGTTCCGTTAACAATTGTATCGGATCGTGATAGCCGTTTCACCTCGCGATTTTGGAAAAGTCTACAAGAGGAATTGGGTACCAAGTTATGTTTAAGTACAGCTTACCATCCACAAACTGATGGTCAGAGCGAACGGACGATACAAACACTTGAAGATATGCTGAGAGCATGTACCTTGGAATTCCTAGGTAATTGGGATGAACATTTACCTTTGGTAGAATTTTCCTACAATAATAGTTTTCACTCGAGAATTAAGATGGCACCTTATCAAGCTTTGTACGGGCAGAAGTGTCGTACGCCGTCTTGTTGGCTTGAGACTGGGGAGAAGCAGTTTATGGGACCTGAGTTGGTTCATCAAACTGCTGAAAAGTTAAAAATAATTAGGGAAAGAATGTTAGCAGCTCAGGATCGTCAAAAGAGCTATGCTGACAAGAAGCGAAGACCGATGACCTTTGAGGTTGGGGATTCGGTTTTGCTTAAAGTCTCGCCGTGGAAGGGACTTATAAGATTTGGTAAAAGGGGAAAGTTAAGTCCAAGGTTCATTGGACCATTTAAAGTTCTTCAGAGGATTGGGAACCAAGCTTACAAGCTCGAACTACCAGAAGAACTGAATGGAATTCATAACACTTTTCATGTGTGTTATTTGAGGAAGTTCACGGGAGAAGCTCCTGATATAATTCCGATTTCTGAATTGAGAATTGATGAGAACAAAAGGTTGATTGAAGAACCAGAGGCAATCGTTGACCGAAAGACTAAGAAATTGCGACGTAAGATGGTCGAGTTAGTGCTTGTTCGATGGAAACACACGAATGGGCCGAATCTCACCTAGGAGACGGAGAGTGACATGATGGGTCGTTATCCGCATTTGTTTGTTGATGTGTGATTCCGGGGACGGAATCATTCTAAGGTGGAGAGAATTATAACGCCTGTGTTTCCGGGCTTGCCATTTTTTAGCAATGTAATAGTCTAGGTTAACCTTTGTAACCCATTTTGAAATAATAAGAATGTATTATTTGAGTATTATGTGTTTTGTGCTTAATTGCTTAATTATGTGGTCTGATTAATTAAGAATAAAAATAAGCGTCAAAATTTAAGTGTAAAATAAACTTAATATCTTTGGTTAATGTTGTAGTAGTTGAAACGAGGTTTTCGAATGTATATAGAACGCCCAAATCTGACTTCGTATGAGGAAGTTATGATTTATCGAAGTTTCGACTTAGCGGTATGCAGCCTGAAATATTCGATTTGAGATCGAGCGGTTTTTAGCCGAAGCATTCTAAACGAGGATCGAAGGTCTCGTTGTTGGTATCGAAGCGATAAAAAGTTAGGCGAGAACGGACGTCAAACGAAGAAGTTATGAATTTATAACGAAAGTTTCTGTCGCGGCCTATTAAAAATAAATAATAAAAAATAAAGTCGAAATTAGCCGACGGAGTCTAAACGAAAGTTGTAGAGCGTAGTCTCACCTTCGCGTGGATATAAAGAACGTCGAAAACGTAGTTCGTATGAAGAAGATATGAATTTACGAAGTTTATTAAATAAATTGTATTTATTTTTAATCTTAAATTCCGGCCTTATCCGAAGACGAGTCAGCGGTCCGATCCGACGTACGCCCCGCGTACTCCGAAGAGTGTCGACACTTCAGATGACGCATGCAGTGACGATTTCGGAGGCCAGTACGCCCCGCGTACTCTGAGGCTCCAGCTGCAGCCGATAGTTTTGCCAATTTCTTCTCTTCTCTCTCCCGTTTTGCATCGTTTTGCGTGCCAGAAATACCCCGAAGCCCCGGTATCATACTCTAGCCCCGAGGCAAGTCCCGAGATCCCGAAGATCCCAAGAAGTGCGGTTCCCGAGTCGAAGCTCTGCCTGCGAGAAGTTCGATTTTTGAGGAGATCTTCCAGATCTGCTGTGGATTACTACTTCTGCAAGTCGTAGTGTTGTCCGATCATCTTCTGATCAGGTGAGTGTATACTACCTTTCATAAACACGATAATAATACAAGTATGGTTCGAATTTATTAAGTAAATGGTGGTTTATATGTGTAAGGGTGCAGTTACTTTCTTCTAACAAGTAACTATGAAGTATTATATGCGATATACTTGTTATGTGTATATTTTGTGATTGTATGCGTGAATGGATATTCACTTTATTTCATCTCATAGATCTGAATTGCTTTCTATGAAATATGTGATATGTGGTATGCCTCATCTGTTATGTGGAATATATATTGAATGAACATGATATACAGGTTTTTAACTATGTATGAAAATATATATATATTTTATCTACTAATATGTTGGGTAGAACATGGGTAGATAGTTGGTGTGTAATAAACAGATGAGAGGCCTCGATGTTGTTGTTGTTGTTGATCTAGTTATTCAGCGGAGTATGGATAACGACCACGGACTCTTTCTAGACAGTCCAGTGGAACGCTAGCAGGTTCGCCACCTGTAGGTGTTGTGAACGATGTGTTCACCGGTGTACTCTATCCCCCTCATGGTTGCCTGGATATCTATTGTTGAGGAAACCCCTTAGCAGTGATGTCCGTCCCGATGAAAATCCTAGATTAGGTCCCTTGAGATAGATGTTATTTTAGGGACGTAAAGTGAGGATAACGGGAATGGGTAATCGGGATAGTGATTGGTTGGTGAAATTGAATATAACTTATTTATTGTGGGTTGAAAACCCTATATGCTCACCAAGCTCCCAAGCTTGACCCACTCAGTTTTATTTGTATTACAGGTAGTGGCGCGAGGGCATAAGATGGTTAAATCATCAAGTTGTTTTGTTTACAAGTCTGTATATGTATATATTTGTTGAATGACTTGTAATGTTGTCGTTTATGCTTTATGGTCTGTATCGGAACATGACATCCCGAGTTTTGATTATATAATGAAAATGCATCACTTGATGAAATGCTTTGATAAATATTATTTTATCATGTTTTGGTTTGGGAACAAATTCCGCAACTCTTTCAAATCAAAAGGATTTACTCTGAAATTATTTAAAAGCATAAATGAAAATCGGTCTTTTCTGGCCGAGATTTTTGGGGATGTCACATTTTTGAAAACCCTTTTTAAATTCTCTTTTGAAAACTCTCCTTGATTTGAGACTGGATTCACACAAATGTTCCTCCACTTCACTCAAACCAAGGCTTTGATACCAACTTGTAACGCTCTAAAAATTCCAACCAATTTAAACTTTTCAAAAACAACCTAATTTCATAAAGTTATTACAAAAAGGTTTTCAATACATTTATTATCAGAGTATTTCCCAGAACCACATCATAAACGCATAAAACATAAGGAGTGGTACGATCATGCCTTTGCCTTGCCACGGTCTCCTGATGTACCTGAAACATTTAAACCACAACTGTAAGCCCGAAATCTTAGTGAGATACCCCCAAAATACCAACCACATATACCATACACATAACAGGTCATATCGCAACAGAACGCAGAACAGCCATGCATTTCGGGTCTACTGTGTGACTGGCCCGCCGCACAGGGCCTACAATCCACCTGGTCCACCCGCCGAGTCTAACCATATACCTCGAGTCTACAGTGTGATTGGTCCGCCCACACCAGGCCTTCAATCCACCTGGTCCACTCTCTCTGAGTCTACATTATGACTGGTCCGCCCGCACCGGGCCTTCAGTCGGCCTGGTCCACTCTCCGAGCCTCGGCACGTCTGGTCCGCCCTCTTGGATCCTACAGCCTATCCGGATCATGTTGGATTAGTGTCTAAGTCCATAACTATTTTGTTATGTACTTGATCCGATGGTGCATGGTCCTTTTGGGTTGCCTTCATCAAAGCAACTTGATAGGATGAATTATGGAGAGAAATGATTAAATATGATTTATTAATATATTATGAGAATAATATATTAAAGGAGAAATCATATTGTTTAATTAATATTAGTCAAGAATTAATAAGAATTAAGTTTGTGACTAAAAGACATTAATTAAACTTAAGGGACTTGAACTGTCAATTATATGATAGTTGAATATTGAGCTAATGGACTCCATATTAAAGGGGTGGACGAATTCTATGGGGAAACCTATTAGAAATCGTCCTAGGGCCTTTAAGGAAGGAGTCCATGGGTTGCTTAGGGCTTAAGCATCCAAATTAGGGTTTCCTTGTTTGATAACCCTAATAGCTTCACTATTTAAAGATCCCTTCAGCACCAAAAACGTGGGCAAGTAATTCCTTAGGGTTTTGGACGGCTATTGGGTGTCTCCTTCTCTTCTCCTCTTCATCCTCTTGCTTTTGGTGTTTGTGAACCATTAGAGGAGTGACATTTGTGACTCTAAGCTTTCTAAAGTCAATACAAGAAGGATTTGAGATTGTTATTGCTACATAACAATCAAGGTATGATCTAAAGCCTAATTTATATGTTATATTGATTATCATATGCTAGATCTAGGGTTTATAGTCTTGGATGAATTGCATGTACAATAGAGAAACCTAGATCCAAGCATTAGGGTTTGTATGAGCACATAGGATGTTCTTATAGCTTAAAACCCATCAGTGGTATCAGAGCCTTGATTGGTTTCTATTGTATTGATGCCTTTTGTGTTTATTCAAGTTGCAAAATCGTTTTTGGACAACCTGCCTGATGAACTCGGCGAGCACCACAGTGTACTCGGCGAGTAGGCCCCTACTCAGCGAGTCCATAGGGGTACTCGGCGAGTTCGAGCGTCAGAAAGAGGGGATTTGGGGATTTCTTGCTGTTTTTCTCATGGATACTTGCCTTATCTGTTTTAGATCATTAAAATCCGATTTTATACATATTTATGAGTATATCCTTGATTAAACAAAAGATAATTACCAACTGATTAGATAATAACTTCCTTATATGATAAAGTTTGATTATTTGTATTAATTGGGTAACTTATTTTGCAAGAAATTGAAATTAGGTCAAATATAGATAATGATAAAATTAATTGTTTAATTTATATTATTTGTTATTTGATCCTTGTGTTATGAAAAGTTTCAATGTTCCCCTTTAGGTTTTATAGTTTAAATTTGAACTCAAAAGCTTTGAAATTTAAATAGTTGAAACCCTAATGTTTTGAAAAGGATTCAAAACTTGCCCTCAAGTTTTGGAATTTAAATTTTGATGTATATTTAAATTCTAAACCCTAATGTTTTGAAAATGTTTCAAAACTTGCCCTCAAGTTTTGGAATTTAAAAGTTTATTAAAAGTTTAATTTAGGAATGTTAAATTCTAAAACCCTAGTGATGTTTTGAAAAGTTCATATCACACCCTTATGGTTTTATTAATTAATTTAGGTGTATAATTAAACGAAGTTTAATAAATCCATAAAAGCTTTGGTTTATAATTTAATTGAATTAAAAATATAATTGTTAAATTTGACCACCTAGAATTTTAAAAGTGTAAAATACACCATACTATATATATAACATTAAAAGTCTAACATTACATATATGTATGAGTAAAAGTCAGTCTTACCGTTAGTAGGCCTCATTCACGAAGCTGGTCTATAAGGGTTGTTTAAGGAAATTGCCTATAAAATGGCGATTGAATGGGTATCCACTCTTACCCACCGCACTCTTGACTAGTGGAGGGTCGTTAGCCGAACGGGTAGGATAGGACAAAACTTTCCATTATAAGTATAATGAAGTACAAAAGTAACTAAATGTTTTACAAATTCCCAATCTTAGTTACTTTAGGCAAAAGTGAATTGATGCAATTCTATGAAATTACACTTTGTACCCTTGCGAAGACGTTAGTGGAGCGTGTGTAGTTAACCGACACACTAAATGGTTCTAAGAAAAGGTGGCAAAGGGAAACTCAATGTTTGTCATAGTTCGGTGGGCGTGTGTGGTTTACCGGCACATCGAATAGGTGATTGTAACATGTGAGGGCACTATTCACACCCGCTTTGTGATCCTGGGTATCCCAGTCACATACTAGAGGGGCATATCGAGATTTAAACATGCCATTGAAATGTTCAATGAATCTCATAGAATCTAGGAGTTTTCATAGATTTAAAACTTAAATTTCTTTTTCGTTTTTCATGGTGGAAATTAGTGAATCGTCATTCACTTACCTTCAAATATTCTGCAACTAGCTTACGGCATCCCTTTTCTAGGTTGTAGCGTATTGTGTTGGGTCCTAGCCTTAATATCTCATTTGGGTGATTTATTAAGGACTCAATCTATCAACTAACTTGAATTTGTTTTATCCCGTTTTGTAGATGTCAAAGTTCGACAACTATGGTCTTCCCAAATCCCGTGGAACAAGCTTTCCACATGAAGATGATATTCCACGATTCGATCGAGGAAAAAGATATCATACTTCACTTCCTCCATCTCCTCCAATCATTCTCCCTAACCCACAAGATCGAAGAATTGAAAGGTTCAATGTCACTAAAGCCCTATTGGAAATGAAACATGAAGATGGTAAACCCGTGTGTGCCCACGTTCTAGGAATGAAATCACACATCGATAGGTTGATAATGTTGGGTGCGTCATTCCCTGATAATTTGGCTGTGAACTGGGTTCTGCAGTCACTTCCTGAATCATATAATGAGTTCAAAAGAAAGTATTATATGATGGATCATGACGAAAACCTCATTGACCTAACTTACATGCTCATTGCTGCTGAATCAGAAATGATTTAGCAAAGCAATGGAGCATATTTTTTGGGAAAGTCAACCAACCATGCTTCCGAGGACGTTCTAGAAGAATCGACTTGTGTTTGCTGCCAAGAGAAAGGGCATTGGATACTAGTCTGCCCTAAGAGCCTGAAGAGTCCAAAAGATGGGAGAGACAAAGAGTATGGATACGCTTCAGGTAAAATCCACTATCTAACTCCATTAAGTTCCTATTCGTTGATTCTTAATACATGATGTGATAAGATTGTATTTAAATGTTTTGCAGGATCAGAGAGGAAGCTTGATGAAAGAGCAAGATAAGTCTAATCACGAAGAAATGGATCTCGATCGCATGGATTTGAAGATTAGATTTTGAGCTTAGAAAGTTATGATAGAGTTGTTAGAAATTTTTTTACATAGTTTTCAGTTGATTTTGCATTGTAAGGACAAATGTTTTCCGCTGATTTTATGAATAAAATAAATTTTTTTTATTTATTTCCTTGCAATGAAATAGTTATGAAAAATTGATGTTTGCATATTTCTACAACAAATGGATAAGATTCTTAATTATGTTAATAGTGGAAATGTCAAGAATTTACCAAATAGGGAGAGTTTCTCATCGCCCTAGTTTCAATTGGACAAAAACTTGGAATCATGCAACTTGGTTGCACGATGAATGAGAAATTTCATATATTGAAATTAGACTAATTCGTTGACAAAGTGTCAAGTGAAGGACTAGGAGATCGAGTACATAATGTTGTGTGTTGATCAAGTCCACCACAAGAATAATAAAGATATTCGTCATGATTTACTAAAAGTTTAGTAAATGTGATTATACTTACAAGATTAAATATAATTCTGAATTGATTGAAAAGGTTTAAGTCGATAGCAGAACGAATAAGAAGAATCAAGTAGGCAGAAAGATAAAAGTTTCTCTATTCTAAGAAGCAGGGAGAGTACCTTTTATGCTTTATGATATATCTTAATGATTAAGAACCATATCTCAATTGATCCTCTAAATAAGTCATAGTACAAGTGTATGTATAAGAAGAGGAATCAAGAATTGAAAAAATGGTTAAATCAAGAAGTCAATCATACTTCATTCCAAAACAAGTCTTAGAGTTAAGATTGTAATATTGAGTGACAAGTCTTAAGAAGGTTTATAACATTCATCAAATGTAGAATTTGGAAAAAGGCTTTCCTATTCTCGCAAATTTGAAATTGGAAAGTTGTGATGTCTTGGATAAGACAAAGACCAACTAGAACCAATTTTATGAAATGTTTTGTCTTGATAAAGGCTACACAAACTCTTGAATATTTGTTTGTTAAGAAATGTTTATTGACAAGAGAATCTTATATGTCAAGGAGTCATTGGGATTCTTAATGGTCTTGAAAGGTTTCAAGAACAAATCGAGAATAAACCTTATCGATCATTACTAGCACACGAGTTGAGGTTTACCACCTATCCTGTTGACACTATCTTGTTTCTATGCCGTTCCAATTTAGTTAATTATGCATGTGGGTCATATGAGTTCTCATTTGAATGCATAAAATGCAAGGACCTTGATCAATTGAAAGTACATTGATAGGAAAGGGTGAGCTGCTTAACTACTTGGAAGACATGGTGGGCAGCCGTGTTACCATAAGGCAAGAAATCAAGATTGAGAAGGTTCGGTCCATATGAGTTTGGATTTGTCGCAAACTTTGGTTTTGACAAATTCACATGGATAGGAACACATACACCATTAAAATCTAAGTGTCATAAGATTCCCTCCTTCATGAAAATGATTGTGAGGAAATGCTTTCACTAAGGAAGATTTTAAGAAGATAGTGATTGTGAAAATTGTATTCTCGAATTCAATTATGGTTACGGTATCCCTTTCCATGACTCGAATTGTGAGAGTTGGCAATTAGTCTAAATTGTTTAAGACACACATATAAACTATCTAAGGCAAAGGTGTATAAGTTTAAGAAGCCTTGATAAAAGATTATCAAAGCATTGGGTATTAGAAATATGAACTTAAAGAAATTCAATAGGCATTGTTTTTCTGAAAGTTAAGTTGTTTCTGAATACATGTCAAAGCTAGTGGGAGCATAAATGTTATTATTACATGATTATTAAGGCAAGTATTGCAAGTTAGCAATATTAATTATAGAAAACAAGAGTCATACTTTGCAAAGTTGTAAGGGTTGAATAGTTGTTTTGCTATAATTAAGGGATAGAATATTATGCTTCGTTTCAAATCTAAAGGCTTAGGTTGTGGAATGTTAATAAACTTAGTCAAGGATACATAGTGTGTTCTTAAATTTTGATTATGATTACGACATTCCTCTTCATAATTTGAATTGTGAGAATGTATCACATAAAATATTATGGCAGAAGATTGATAAAGTATTAAATCTTCATGTAAGACATTATGCATCGTGTCCCATACGCTTCGGGTACAGGATCGATTGCAAATGCTATAATATTTGACCATTCTAAAATTTTCCAAATGTCTAGCGCATTTAGAGGGAAAAGGACAAGAATCGGTTTGACTAAGATAATTAAACAACTATCAAAGGACAATCCAAAGTTCGCCGAGGATTGGTCGCTTGTGAGTCGTTGGAAGTATAGTATTGGATGGACCATATCGACGTTATTATGAATAGATAAGATTCTATTAAGAATGAGTTGTCATATGGCAAATATGGAAATGTTTCCATATTAGGAGTTGGATATTGAGAGTCTATGTCTAGATTAGAAAATTTTATGCGAAAGGATGTTCAAGGAATGTACCTAGAGTGAGAGACATCACGTCTATGGAATTTTATTGTAACAATCTCAGATAGAGGACTTTGTAATTTCATTGGCAATAGTCATTGTGACTTTTTTGCTATCACATTACGAAAGGATCATTGCATAAAATATTAGAATCTAGCATATTCTGTAAGTGGCAAGAATTTGATATTCTTTCACTTATAAAGGATTAGGAGTTATGAAATGAGTATGATTGGAAATGTGTTCATTTGATCTATTTCACAAAGTAAGAACCATACGTAAACATTGTGTGCATGCTAGGAGCATGAGACAAGTGTAGTAATAATTCAAGTAAGAAGTTGATTACCTGAAACAACAAATAATGAGTAATCAATATGGTGATAAATAAAAGGTGTTTTATTTATACTCAAAGGTTTGAGGCCATATGGGATTAGTATTATTCATGTGTTTCACTTTGCATGTTTTGACTTCCTGAATAATTTAATAGGTTGAGAATAGTAAAATTATTCAAACAGGCCACAGTCGTTCATATGTTGGAAGTAGATATGAATGAAGACTGTCGTGAATTGGTGTGTGGATTGTATAAATAGCATTAGACATAAGCAAATGTTTGCTGCAACGTTCATGAGTGCTTATGAATATGATTTGAGCATCGGATTAAACCCACGCTCACTTGGATCACTTCATGGATAGTATCACGAGTGATTGGTGAGATGATAACATCTTATATTCTTGAAACCGAGATGTTTGAGTTGTATCTTGCGAGTCGGTTGCACATTGATAATATGTAAATGCACCAGTAACTTGGTGTTATAAAACATATTGTTGTGTGTGATTTGGTAAGTGAGTGCAAGCGAGCATTGAGTCAAAGTTTATCCGTTCCTTTTATCCAAAGTAGGATAAAAGCGATATATGTGGGCCCCTCGATGATTTAGTGATGGCACCTAAGCGCTTGGCCAAGCCGAGACTAAATTGATGTGTTCAATTAAAGTCTGTTGTCAGTCGTCATAAATCTGAATTCAGGAAACAGCACATAGACAGAGAGAATGATTTAGATCCATGTCTCAGTCTATACGATATCTAGAATGGAGGAATATATGACCCCTTATCTAAAGGACACGCGTATCTGATAAGATCAAAGTTGACAGCGGCTTTAGAAAGCTACGATTGCAGATCAAGATCTGAAGTCCTACGCAGAATAGTTATTAGACTTATCCAAGTGGGAGACTGTTGGATTAGTTTCTAAGTCCATAACTATTTTGGTATGTACTTGACGCGATGGTGCATGGTCCTTTTGGGTTGCCTTCAGCAAAGCAACTTGATAGGATGAATTATGGAGAGAAATGATTAAATATGATTTATTAATATATTATGAGAATAATATATTAAAGGAGAAATCATATTGTTTAATTAATATTAGTCAAGAATTAATAAGAATTAAGTTTGTGACTAAAAGACATTAATTACACTTAAGGGACTTGAACTGTCAATTGTATGATAGTTGAATATTGAGCTAATGGACTCCATATTAAAGGGGTGGACGAATTCTATGGGGAAACCTATTAGAAATCGTCCTAGGGCCTTTAAGGAAGGAGTCCATGGGTTGCTTAGGGCTTAAGCATCCAAATTAGGGTTTCCTTGTTTGATAACCCTAATAGCTTCACTATTTAAAGATCCCTTCAGCACCAAAAACGTGGGCAAGTAATTCCTTAGGGTTTTGGACGGCTATTTGGTGTCTCCTTCGCTTCTCCTCTTCATCCTCTTGCTTTTGGTGTTTGTGAACCATTAGAGGAGTGACATTTGTGACTCTAAGCTTTCTAAAGTCAATACAAGAAGGATTTGAGATTGTTATTGCTACATAACAATCAAGGTATGATCTAAAGCCTAATTTATATGTTATATTGATTATCATATGCTAGATCTAGGGTTTATAGTCTTGGATGAATTGCATGTACAATAGAGAAACCTAGATCCAAGCATTAGGGTTTGTATGAGCACATAGGATGTTCTTATAGATTAAAACCCATCAGACCGCTCGCTGGGCCTTCGGGATAACCGGTCCGCCCTGGGTATGTTGGCCTACAGCACAAAGCAGGATCCGCCTCAACCCAATCCCAGTCAAACAACCATGTGCACATAAATATATAATCATATAACAATTCATAACAAATCAACCAATCTAGCAGACCACATACATAGCACATCCCTACCAAGATTCCGACCTAACCGGTCACTAGCATAGCATCGTCCTATAAACCAGGATACCGACCCTAACCAGGTCTCTAACATATACCATCCTAACTACCAGGATGCAAGCATAACAAAGCGATAACATAGCAGACAACTACCTGGATTTCCATCCGATAAAGGGTCAACCTTAGTGCCGTAGACCCTGTTGATATAGTGAGCATAACTCACCTCGCAACTGTTGAAACTCCGAACTGAAGAAGCAGATGCCCGAACCACCGTCTCACCAAGAATCCCGAACTATCCAAAGTAGCAAAATAACCATTAGCCCAAGCACAATATCCTTCCAATGGTAGATTGACCATTTTACCCTTAACCCAAACTGGTCCATGACTAAAGCCCAATACCAGAATATGAAGGGCCCAACACTAGGTAAGCTTCTCAAGCCCACTAGTGACCCACTAATGGCCCAATTTGCTACATTGGGCCCAATCCCTTAATGGGCCTCATCCTAAGCCCATAATATATTCCTTGGTCCATATAATATGATTTCTGATGGCCCACTAAGGCCCAAATACCCAAACATGCCCCAAACCACGGCCCAAAACTCATGATCCATACAGATAGAGTACGCGGGGCGTACCCCCCCCCCCCATGTACGCTAAGCGTACAGGTAGAATGGTGAGTACGCAGGGCGTACATCACTTTACGCAGGGCGTAAACTTGCTGAACTAAAAGTCCTCATAAGTCCTTAATGGCTTAAGCTCTTAAGCCCAAACTTCAGATCCATCGACCAAACATGTCTAGGATCCATAAAGTCTCAAACTTTATCACTTGGGAAGTCCATAAAGCTCTTAACTCAAGGTCTTAATCCATTAAGACCCACCTACATCATACATGAGACAACCAAAGCCATTGGGACCTCATTTTTCATGCTCAAGACCTCTCTTAAGGTCTGAAAGGACAGGTAATCTCGACCAAATCACATCATGCATCATTTTAGGGTTTGAGGGACAAGAAATGATGTCAAAACTTCATAGCACCGAGATCCACACAAAATAAGTGTCAAGCAAGAGACTTTATACCTCAAAAGGGCTCTAGAAGATGATGCCTTCCCAGATCTATGAGCTCCAGCCACCCAACTCCTTCCTTGACCACTTCCTCTTTTCCTCTTCCAAACTTAAACCACCAAGATGACCTTTCCAAGGCCAAGATCTCTAGAAATGGAGGTTGGAACGTTCTAGGGTTCTTCTGAGGTTAGGGAGGCTGATATGGGGCTAGGGTTGAAGCCATAATATTCTATATATAGTGGCTCACCATCAAATTAGGGTTTAAAGACTCTGGACGTATGCAGGGCGTACGCCCCCATAGACCCACGTTCATTTACCCGATTACGCTAGGCGTAACCCAGCCTACGCTGGGCATACCCAGCGTGTCCTATTCTCATACATGGCCTTCCTTATCAACTTTTCCCATTAAGGGCTATAAATGACAATATCTTCAAAATGTAATGACTCCTTTATTCTAAGCCCGTTTCCGACGAACTTTATATCCACGCGGAGGTGGCAAGAAGCCCTATGCTTCTATCAACATACACCGGTCCGAAACCTTCTCGAATAAAACCCATTGCCCATAAAAGACCATGAATGATTACTCTTAGAACGGGGCGTTACAATCTCTGGCGAAGTGTCTCAAACGAGGTCTGTTGCTCCGGACCCAATGAAAAAGCAACACCCTTCTGGGTCAACCTGTTGAGAGGCACGACGATCTTGGAGAAATCCCTAATAAATCTCTGATAATAGCCGGCCAATCCTAGAAAGCTTCTAATCTCGGTGGGTGATCTTGGCACCTCCCATCTCATAACTGCCTCAATCTTGGCCGGATCGACCAATATCCGTTCCTGGTTAACGAGGTGTCCCATGAATTGGACATCTCTCGTAACCAAAAATCACACTTGGAGAATTTGGCAAAAAGCCTCTCCGACCTCAATACCCCGTGAATCTCTCTTAGATGCTCCTCGTGCAGCTCTCTAGATCTCGAAGACACTAAAAAGTCATCAATGAACACGATCACTGAACGATCCAACATCGGCCTACACACCCTGTTCATGAGATCCATGAACGTTGCTGGTGCATTGGTGAGCCCAAAAGGCATCACCACGAACTCGTAATGCCCATAACGAGTTTTGAACGCCGTCATCTGGATATCTTCATCCCTAACCCTCATCTGATGATATCCCGACCTCAAGTCTATCTTGGAGAACCAAGACGCCCCCTGCAACTGATCGAACAGATTGTCGATCCTCGGTAACGGATAACAGTTCTTGACCGTCAACTTGTTCAACTCCCGGTAATCAATGCACATCCGGTGTGAACCATCCTTTTTCTTGACAAAAAGGATCGGTGCTCCCCATGGTGAGCTACTTGGTCTAATAAACCCCTTCCCCAGCAGCTTCTGAAGCTGCGAGGATAACTCCTGCATATCTGGCGGCGCAAGGCGATAAGGTGCCTTGGTGATAGGCGCGGCCTCCGGAACCAAATCGATACGGAACTCTACCTGACTCTCGGGAGGCACACCCGACAATACCTAGGGAAAAGCATCCGGGAACTCGCACACTATCGGAACCTCATCAATCGAACTTGGCCTCCCAGTGGCCACTCGTGTGTCCATCACATAGGCTACAAACCCGCTGCATCCCTGCTGCAAACTCTATCTCGCCCTGGCAGTTGAACAAAACGCTGACCCACATCGGGTACCCTCGCCGTACACCGTAAGTACTCCCCCACTAGGGTCTCGTATCATCACCAACTGACGCTCGCAGTCTATAACTGCTCCAAATCAGCTCAACCAATCCATGCCCACTATGACACACATGTCACCCATCGCAATCGGGACCAGATCTATCGGGAACTCCACACCGAAGATCTCAAGTATACATCCTCGAATCACATCTGTAGCATACACCGCTCGCTCGTTAGCTATAGAAACTCGCAGAGGTCGACTCAACGCCTCTCGTCGGATACTAATGTGCTGACTAAATGCCAAGAAAACAAATGACCGACTCGCACCCGAGTCAAATAACACCAAAGCAGGTACATAATTCACTAGAAAAGTACCTACGTATATCATAATATAAGCACAACACCTCAAACTCAACATAAATAAATGAAAGAATACATACCAGCCACAACATCGGGCGCTGCGCGGACCTCCTCTACTGTCAACTGGAAGGCTCTCCCGCGAGCCTACGGTGCCTCGGCCTTCACCGACCGAACCTCAGTAGCGCGCACGGCGGCAGGGGCAGATCCCTGTTGTGCTCCCAGTGCTGTCCCTCGCAGCTGCGGACACTCGGCCTTCCGATGGCCAGTCTGGTTGCAATGAAAGCAAACCATGAATCCTTTGGGGCAATCCTTGGCTATAGGCCCCTCCTTGCCACATTTGTAGCAAGCACCAGATCGATAAACCCCGTTGTGTCCCTTGCCGCACTTTCCACAAGTGCGGCCCTTCTGGCCTCCAGATCTTGAATCGGCGGGCTTTGCCCGCTTGGCTGCCGGCTGAGACTGTGTCGGCCGCCTATCCATCCCCTAAGACTCGGCTTCCTCCCTGGCCTAAGTCTCCAACTCAATCTCCCTCTTTCGGGCATTTGCATGAAGCTCAGAAAATGTCCGGTAAGTCGAGTTCGATACGAACTCCTAAATATCCCTCCTCAGAATGCTCAAATATCGGCTCATGCATGCCTGCTCGGTAGACACCTGTTCAAGGCAAAACATCGCCCTCTCATGAAACTTCCTAGTAATCACAGTAACCGAATCCATACCCTGCTTGAGGATCAAGAACTCCTGAGCCAACCTCTCCCTCTCCACCGGGGGAACATACTCGTCTCTAAACATGGTGGTGAACCTCTCCCGGGTCACCTTAGAAATCTCTGCAAGAGTGAAGCTCACCGTCACGAACTTCCACCAGTCCTTCGCTCCCAAGCGAAGCTGGTTCAGTGCGAACCATACCCTCAGATGCTCTGGACGTGAACATGTGTAGAAGCATCCCTCGATATCAGAAATCCATCTCATCGAAGCGATCGGATCCTGCGTCCCATCAAACTCTGGTGGCTTCGTGTTGCTGAACTCCCGAAACAACAACGAGTCATCTCCCTGAGGCCTGGCAGCAGCAACGGCTGTAGTAGCTACAGTAGCCACAGCCTTAGTCACTGTTGCGTACCGCTCATCGAAAGTCTCAATCAATGTGGTATTGATAGACCCAAAAATCTATGGAATCTCGGCTCGGATGGCAGCAGCCACCTCCTCATGAATCAACCTGCGGATCTCCTCCTCGCTAACACCACTGCTCTCAGGTGTGTGGCGTGTCCCAACCATGATGTCTCTCTGAAATACAACATAAAATGTCAAATACCCGCTCGAGCATACTCGCACTCGATAACACATCCCTACTTGTTCCCTAGAACCTAAGGATTCTTACTTGGACTGCGCACTGATACGGTGTCTTCGGTAGTACGGGCCCTTATACTACCATCCACACCGCATCAGTATTCACCCCAAGTTCTCCTCCTTGGATCTCAGATCACAAGTACTCTACATCTACCTAGAATAGTCTACCTTTCGGTAAACCTCTCATAAGCTCCTCACTGCTACCTACTCACTCTCGAGCATCTAATAGCAGCAGAAATCTACCTAGGCTAAGGCATCATAAATCAGGCCACTCTAGTCATAATATGAATACCTAGCCTACTCTAGCATGCATATCATTTCATAACATATCTCATAACACAAAATGTAAGGGTATTTTGGGAAATCACCGTTCGGGCGCTGACTGATCGTACACACTGCTCCATTCTGCTTTTTCCAAAATCCTTTATTCTCTTAGAAAAATTGTTTACATTATGAAAAACTTTCTCAAATCCTCAGTTTGAGTTCAGATACATCCGAAGTTGCACCCGAATCCCTCAAACCAAGGCTCTGATACCAACTTGTAACGACAAAATTTTCAAAAACAATTTTTCGTTTTTAAATCATATTTTTAATCACCAAAAACAATATCCAACAACTGTATTAATGTCATCATAATAAACAAATCCCAGAATCTCAAAAGATCTCAATTACATAAATCCTCTCAGTGTGTACGAATCATGCTGGCGCCTTCCTGCGATCCTCACTGGTACATGAAACACATAACACAACACTGTAAGCATAAATTCTTATTGAGTTCCCCAAAATACCACATACAACACATACGCCTTTCCAGGCCATAACTCTGTGGGACCTTCCGGTCCAAGTGTCTCAGGGGACTTCCATCCTAAATACCAGTAGACCTTCCGGTCCTACCCGTATCGACCTTACGATCCGTAACCTCCTGACCTTCCGGTCCATGTCTTCTTAACCTTCCGGTCCTTATCATACATAGCATACATAACACATACATATCACATGTCAGCATACAGCACATGTAACGCCCGTAGATCCGAGCTAGTCAATTTAGAGACGATAAGCATCAAAAATGACTTTTTGATGGAAGATTATTTAGAAGGATTAATCTTAACTAAGTTATAGTATATGTTACAAGGATTCCGTACATATAAAGAACGCCGAAATCCGAGTTATAACGAAGAAGTTATGACCTGTCGAAGTTTCGCGACAGAACCGACATGACACAACGCGACGTAAATAGTGAATTTACGTTAGAGCGATATTTATCCAAAACAATCTAAATGAGAATTTAATATCTCATCGATAGTAGTGCAACGACGGAAAGACGGACAAAAACACACGTCAGACGAAGGAGTTATGAGTTTATAACGGAGTTTTCCTGTCCCGGCCTACTAAAAATAATATATAAGTAATATAATTATAATATATTAAAAATAAAGTCAAAATTAGCCAATGGAGTCTAAACTAGAGTTATAGAGCATAATCTCACCTTCGCGTCGATATAAATAACATCGAAAACGGAGTTCGTATGCGAAAGTTATGAATTTCTGAAGTTCGGGGCGCGAAACCCCAAAACTGTCAGATACCACGACGTGGCAAGCAGTGCCACGATGTGGCCAGTCTTCTGACACCTCCGGGAGTCCCCCAGATGCAACTTGCGATGACGCATGCAGTGACGACCAAGCCCACGACGTGGTAAAAGGTGCCACGACGTGGCAAGGGCCAATTTTGCCCTATAAATAGATTTGAAGGGCCAGCCGTTTAGGGTTGCTATTTTCTCTTCTCTTTCTCCCGTTTTACCTCGATTTACGTGAAAGAAATATCCCAAAGCCCCGATATCAGCCCCGAGACCCGAAGCGAGTCCGAAGCCCCGAAGATCCCGAGAAGAAAAGAGTTTCTGAGCCGAAGCTCTGCCCGCGAGAAACCCGGTGTGTGAAGATATCTCGGTTTCACCGAAGAATACTACTCTTAGAGCTGTAGTGTTGTCCGATCATCTTATGATCAACTGAGTGTATAGTCACTTTCGTCTTACACATAGATATGAAGTATTTTATAAAATATGTGTTATGTGTATATATATATTGTTGTTTATATGTGTCAGTGTGTGGTTACTTTCTTCTAACACATAAAATAAAGTATTAGCTATGAAATACATGTTATGTGTTATATATTATTTGTCTATTTGAAATGGGCATGGAATTGATGTTTTATACTGGTGTTAAATGATTTAAACTGTGTACGTATTTATATCTACGAAAATGTTGGGTAGAACATGGGTAGATGGGATAGTTGGTGACTATGGAGTTAGCGCCTATTAGATAAACCTTGGTGACTATGGAGTTAGCACCTATTGTATAAACCTTGGTGACTATGGAGTTAGCGCCTACTGTTAAGTGAACCTTGGTGACTATGGAGTTATCACTTATTGTATAAACCTTGGTGACTATGGAGTTAGCGCCTACTGTTAGATAAACCTTGGTGACTATGGAGTTAGCGCCTATTGTATAAACCTTGGTGACTATGGAGTTAGCGCCTACTCTTAGATAAACCTTGGTGACTATGGAGTTAGCGCCTATTGTATAAACTTTGGTGACTATGGAGTTAGCGCCTACTGTTAAGTGAACCTTGGTGACTATGGAGTTAGCGCCTGATAGTTATGGATTTAGTACCTGAGAGATAAATGTTGGTAACTATGGACTTAGTACCTGATAGATAAACTTTGTCAGCAATGGACTTCATGCCAATTCCTTAGGTAAATCCTTAGGAACTAATGAATGAAGGATAGTTCATCATTAGGGTAAAACCTTAAGAAATAAAGAAGATAATGGGGATGGGTTATTGGGTTGATGGTTTGATGATTAAATATAATAATTATATTATTGTGGGCTGAAAACCCTATATGCTCACCAGGCTCCCAAGCCTGACCCACTCAGTTTTCTTTGCATTACAGGTAATGGCACAAGGGTATAAGTTGGTGGACTTGACGAGAGATTTTGGATTATAGATCAGTAGTTATAAATAACTGTTGTAAGGTCTATTTTATATTGTTTATGCTTTTGGTCTGTATCGGAACATGACATACCGATATTTTGTTATATAATGAAAATACATTTCTTTAAAGAAATGCTTTGATAAACTCTTATCATATTTCTTTTTGCGAACAAATTCCGCAACCGTTTTCTTTAAACGATCACTCTGATTTATAAAACAAAGCATAAACAAATCGGTCTTTTTTGGCCGTGAAATTGGGGATGCCACAGCACATATATCTCATAGCATGTAAGACCTTCCGGTCACACATAGGTACCCTTCCAGGTACAGTATAGTAAGAAGACTCACCTCGGGTATCTCGGATAGTCTCGCACTCGAACACACTGGTCTAGCCCCCGCCTAAACACATAACAATACTCTCAAATAAATAATGGCTCTCAAAGGCTTGATTAAATCCACTCTAAAATTTCCACAGAAGGGTAAAAGACCATTTTACCCCTTCCTGACCCAAAAGTCCAAAGGTTGACCAAAACCCTAAAAGTCAATGGAAGTCAACAGGAGGCAGTATGTGGCGCGTACCTTCTCTGTACGCGGGGCGTACGCCGGCGAACCACAGTCGGGGTCTCAACCCCTTACGCTACGTGTATTGAGAGTTACGCCCAACGTAATCTCAATTTTAGCCATTCCTTGGATTTTGGTCTTAAACGGTTAAGACACCCCTTCAACTTCCAGATATGACTCTCCCTAAGCCTCTTATCCCATAAAGTCGGAACCTTTAAGCCTTTGCATGGCTGTAAAGGTCCCTACACCCTCTAACACCTTTCCTTTTTCCTCAGAAGGTCTAGATCTCATGCATAGCTCAATATTTACGTCCAAGATTGCATTTTTATGAACATACAACTCTTATAGTCCTGAAATATGATAGATCTAGGCCAATGGAGACCATTTGCTCATAAAGTCTCCATCTTGGGCCCAAAAACCCTAGAAATTGGTCCAAGAAGCACACAACACAAATGACAAGGCAAGTTTTGAGCTTTTTACCTCAGGAAGATGCTCTAACCTCTGAAAAGCTCGGATCTACTCTTGCCCACAAACTTCTAGCTTCCAAAATGGCCTCTTCTTCTCTTCCACCACCTTGAAATGACACTTTGAAGCTTAGAACACCAACACACTAGCTAGAAACGAATTAGGACTCTCTATTCGGGTTTCACTCTCTGGAATGGTGGATGAGGTCAAGGCCATAGCATTCCTTTTATAATGCACAAGCCCCAAATTAGGGTTTACATATGGGCTCGCTATGCCCAGTGTAACCCTGGGTACGCCCAGCGTACCCAGGCGAGTCCGCGTCCAAATTAAGCGCGCGAGTACGCGCAGCGTACTCTTCAGTACGCCCAGCGTACTCACTAGCCTAAAAATTTACTTAAGGGTCTTAACTTGACAACTTGGGAAAAGGATAAGGGTTTAAGAAACACACTTGAATTTGGGATGTTAGAATTCTCCCCCACTTGAACCAGACTTCACCCTCGAAGTCTCATGTCGTAAACAACTCCAGATCTTGCTCCCGCATCTCTGACTCCGGCTCCCAAGTCAGATCAGACCCTCTCCGATGTTGCCACTGGACCTGAACAAGAGGTACCTCCTTGTTCCTCAGAACCTTGATCTTCCGATCCAAGATTGCAATCGGTCTCTCGACATAATTCAGACTCGCGTCCACCTGGATATCCTCCAATGGCACCACTGCCGAATTGTCGGCTATACACTTCCTCAGCTGAGACACGTGGAAGGTATCATGAATCTGGCTCCACTCCGCAGGTAGCTCCAAACGATAAGCTACCCTGCCCACCCTCGCGGTCACCCTGAACGGGCCAATATACCGGGGCCCCAGCTTGCCCCTCTTCCTGAATCGAATCACTCCTTTCCAAGGAGACACCTTCAGGAGTACGAAGTCTCCTACCTGAAACTCAAGCTCGGATCATTGCCTATCCGCGTAACTCTTCTGGCGACTCTGAGTTGTCAACAACCTTTGCATGACTTGTTGTATCTGCTTTGACGTCTGAAGCACTAACTCGGTGCTGCCCATCACTCGCTGTCCTACCTCTCCCCAAAAGATGGGAGTCCGAAACCTCCTCTCATACAACAACTCAAAGGGAGGCATACCAATGCTCAAATGGTGGCTGTTGTTATCAGAAAACTCAGCCAATGGCAGATACGTGTCCCAACTCCCTCTGAGTGCCAATGCATCAGATCAATAAACTAGCTAGTAAAAATTTCAGTTACATAATTGAAATAGTGTTAGATTGAGAGTAGAGAGTCGGATCTTACGAAACAGTCGTCGTCAATGGTGAAGATGTATTTCTTCTTGTAGACGAGAAATCCGAAGTAGCAAAAAGCGGAATCCTTAAAGGAACTGCAACTGGCTTTCGGACCTAAGATCCGATTGATGTCGTTTCGATTGTAGAGCTCGTAATCGAAGCCTTCAGGAACGTGGAATTTTTTGGTCGTATCTCCGTCTTGAATGATAATCAAATCGTAAGGCTGGAAGAAGGATCTCCGCTGCTCCAGAAAGTCAAGGTTCCTGATCGTTGGAATGACGATGTCGAGTTCATCAGTCAACGGTGGTACCACGGTGGTCCCCGGCACATACATAGCGATGTGGGAGTAGGAATCGTCAGCAGCAAAATCGAAGAAGGCGAGGATCGCTTGGGGAAGATCGCATCGACATTGGGATATTTTTTCGTTCTGTTTTAGTAAATATGATTTAACATATAATGTAATATTATAATTGTTGGATAAGGTGTCTAAGTCCATAACAATATTTGGTATCAACTTGACCCGACCCGGCATGATCTATTTGGGTTGCACTTCACCTAACAACTTGTATGGATATACTTTTGAGAATAAGATGTTTATGATATATTAATATATTATTAGTTATAATATATTAATATGACATCATAATTATTTAATTAGTATTGATCAAGAATAAATTTAGAATTAATTTAGTGATCAATATGGAGCTAATTAAATGTGGACTCTTATTTAAATATATGGATTGGGCTAAGATTTATTTAGGATGGGCTAAGAGTATACGGAGTCCATGGATAGTCCATGGAGCTTTTAACCCGTGGGTCCTAGGTAAATGAAGAGTCATGGGTATTAGGGTTTAACCCTAATCCTCCATACTATATAAAGGAGTCCTTGGTTCTAGAATTGGCACGAGTGTGTGTAAGCATAAGAGTGATCCGATTTCTATAAGTTTTCTTATTCTCTTAAGAGCTTCTAACTTGTTATGGTGATTTGTGACACCACTTGAGGCATCCACACTATTGGCGCTAGGCTCAAAAATCCAAGCAATCAACCACAAAAGAAAGGTATGTTATTCTACTTAAAGTTTTGTATTACAAGTACCCCATAACATGCTAGTTAGGTTGTGAACCTTGGAAAACAAATTTGCATGTATTTTAGTGAAAACATAGATCCAAGGTTTCTAGGGTTGCATGTACACCAAAGGAGTGTTAGTATGCTCTTAACCCAACAGTGGTATCAGAGCCTAGGCTTGTTTTCTTGATACTTGATGCAAACTTGTTGAAAAAGCTCAAAAATTTTCACTCTGCAGCATGAACTCGCCGAGTCGATGTGGGGATTCGACGAGTCCATATGTAAATTCATCCTACTCGTCGAGTAGGTTCTTGCACTCGACGAGTAGGAGCCCCAGAATGCAGTTTTTTCGAGTTTTGCTGCTGGAAATGGACTAGAAACATTACCCTAAACTGTTTTAGTGTTTTAAAACTTGTTTTGGATGGTGTAATGTTTATGCTAATCCATTTACAATGGCTAATATCAAAATTCCATGGTTTATATGTGTTAATATGATTCTTGAAATTTAGATATGGATGTTTATGTTCTTATGAGTTTTTAGAAGATCATAGGAATTATGTGTAATTTGTTTGTAGTATAATTCTTGATCTTAATGGCTAATGATGGAGTCCATAACTTGTCCTCAAGTTATGGATAACCAAAAGTCACTTCTTTAAAAGTGTCATTAAAGAATAAGAGGTTACATAAAATGAAGAGTCTTCATTTTAATGGACCATTAAAACTCATAAGTTATGAAATGAAAGGTCTTGAATAGTTTCAATACTTGCCCTCAAGTCTTGGAATTTGTAAAGACTCACACATTAATACTTTAATTCCAAATAGATCCTTGGAATTTTAAAAGTTTAAAATTCAACCCTAATACTTCAATAATATTAAAAGTTTAATTATTATATATATGTATAAGAATAAGTCAGTCTTACCATTAGTAGGCCTCATTCACGAAGTCGGTCTATAAGGGGGGGTATAAGGTTACTGCCTATAAAATTGCAGTTTAATGGGTGTCCACTCTCACCCACCGCTTCCTTGACTGGTGGAGGGTCGTTACCCGAATGGGTAGGATAGGACCTAAATCCTCATTAAAAGTATAATGAAATTATAAAGTAACTAAATCTTTATTAATTCCCAATCTTAGTTACTTTAGGAAAAATGTGAATTAGGTGCTAACCCATAAAATTACACTTTGTACCTTACCAAGTCGTTAGTGGAGCGTGTGTGGTTAACCGACACACTAACTTGGACTAGTAAGAGTGGCAAAGGGTGACTTAAGTTTTATCATAGATCGGTGGAGTACGTGTGGTTAATCGGCACATCGATTATGTGTTAAAATTAAGGGTACCAAGTCAATTTGCATGTCATTGAAAGTTCAATGTATCTCAAAAGATCTAGGAGTTTCAAATCCAATTAAAACATAATAACTTATTTCGTTTATAATGGTGGAAATTGGTAAATCGTCATTTAACTACCTTCAAATATTTTATAGCTTGGATTACGGCATCCCTCTTCCAAGTTATGAAATAGTTTGTAGGGTCCTATCCTTGATATTTCATTTGGGTGACTTATTAAGGATTCTTCATCTAATTAAACTTGTCCTTCTTTCTTTTCAAATGTCAAACAACAATGTTGCTGGCTCAAACCCTACGGGCTCCTGTTCCCTCATGAACTTGTGTGGGAAAGTCACTTTTGATGGGTCTAACTTCAATGAATAGATTAGAAACATCAGGATGATTACCCGCTATGAGGACAAGGAATATGTCCTTGATAAGGAGCTTAAGGTTATCAATGAGTCCACTGTTACTCCTGAGGAGGTTGCGGAGTACACTACACATGAGAGGGATGCTACCAAAGTGTCCTGCATCATGTTGGCTACCATGACTCCCAAACTCCAAAAATCCTATGAAGATTTATACCCCTATGAGATGCATTTGGATATGATGGAGAAGTACCATCAGAGTGCGCATCAAGAGAGGTATGAAATCATCTCCTCTATGATAACAGCCAGGATGAAGGATGGTGAACCCGTCACCGTTCACTTGCAGAAGATGAAAAGGTTCGTGGACCGGTTGCTAAACCTAAATGTGGACTTTCCTGAGGACATGGCGATTGATATCATTCTCCATTCCTTAGCTCCAAGTTATGATCAGTTTCGTATGACTTATCATATGAACAAGTAGGAAGTTACACTTAGCAAACTTCAAGGACTTTTAAGGACCGTTGAAAGTGGCCGTAAAGGTAAGTCGGTTGTTACTTCTACTTCTACTCCTACTCCTACAACAGCCCCTGTTTTGGCAATTGGGCAGGGAAAGGGGAAGAAGAGGAAGACCCCTTCGAAGGGTACCAAGGGAAAGTCCCTTGATGGCTCATCTTCAAGTGTGACCAAGAAAGGTCTCATTCCCTTCTTCAAACCCAAAGGAAGCAAAATGCTTCTACTGCCACGAAAAGGGGCTTTGGAAGCGAAGCTGCCTCAAATACTTGCAGGATGTGAAGAATGGGAAAGTTAAACCCACCCATGCAGGCATGTTTACTATATTGTCGGGTAACTCATTGCATACTAACTCTTGGGTGCTTGATACAGGTTGTGGTATTCACATTTGTACTGATTTGTAGGGCCTAAGAAGTAGTGAAGAAGTGGAGCACGGGAAGATAAACCTAATCATGGGCAATAGGAAAGCATCACATGTGACCAAGATTGGAGTTTATTCTTTATTTCTTAATAATGGGTTAACTTTACATTTGAATAAATG
Source organism: Lactuca sativa (assembly GCF_002870075.4). NCBI lineage: Eukaryota > Viridiplantae > Streptophyta > Magnoliopsida > Asterales > Asteraceae > Lactuca > Lactuca sativa. The sequence goes on along the minus strand of NC_056630.2, from coordinate 2,869,993 downwards.
TTGTTACTCGTCAGAAATGGCGAGAAATATTATTTCCCTTCATAGTTTTGTACAAACAAGGTTTCACATTTTCATTTGATAATAAAATTTGTGCTATTGATGCTTTTTATAATAATGTGTTTTATTTTAAAGCATTACCTTGTGATGGTGTATATGAAATTGTGTTGATTGTAGACAACTTAGGAAATAATGTATATCATATTGATTCTTCGATGAGCTTAGACAAAGCATCCTTGTGGCATTGTCGTCTTGGACATGTTAACAAGAAGTGCATAGGCCAACTCCAAAAGGATGGAGTTTTGGAATTGTTTGACCTAAAGTCGGATGATAGTTGCGACTCTTGTTTACTTGGAAAAATGACAAAGTCACCCTTCACTGGTACTTGTGAGAGGGGTGAGGGTTTGTTGGATCTCATACACACATATGTGTGTGGACCCTTCAAATCAGCCACAAGGGATGCTAATCGGTACTATGTGACTTTTATTGATGATTATAGCAGATATGGATATATCTACTTAATCAAGCATAAGTCAAAAACCTTTAAAAATTTTAAAGAGTTTAAGCAGGAAGTCGAGAATCAGTTTGGCAGGAATATCAAGATGCTCCGATCCGATCGAGGAGGAGAGTATCTTAGTATTAAGTGATGGGTTTTAGCCATATGAACATTCCTATGTGCACATACAACCCTAATTCTTGGATCTAGGTTTCTCTAATTGAACATGCATTGAATCCAAGACTTATAATGATAATTCTAGTATAATAACATAAGAAATCAGATTTGGATGATTACCTTGAATCACTTGCTTGAATCTTCTTGTCCTTGGAGCTTTAGAGTCACAAGTGTCACTCCTCTAATGGCTTACAAACACCAACTAGCAAGAGGATGATTATAGAGAGAGGAAAGAGGAGGAAGAAATCGGCCAGGGTTTCTTTAGAGACAAGGGTGCCGATTTTCCTTAACTCTTAGGGTCTATTTATACTAGTGAGGCTCCTAGGGTTTCACCCTTAAACCCTAATTGGATAACTTAAGCCCTAAGCAATCCAATCCCTTTTTGATAAGCCCTTGGACGAATTCTAGGCTCTTCTAAACCCTAAATTCGTCCACCCCTTATCATTAAGAGATTATAGCCCAAAGTACAACTATCATACAATTGACAGTTTATGCCCTTCTATTTAATTAATCTCTTTAAGTCACCAAATTAATTCCTAATTAATTTATGACTTATATTAATCAAATAATAACATTATTATTCCTTATATTATTCTCATAATATATTAATAATATTTCTTCTCTTATTATAAATCATCATGTCAAGTTGCTATGGTGAAGGCAACCCAAAAGGACCATGCACAACCGGGTCAAATACTTGCCTAATATAGTTGCAGCCTTAGACACTATTCCAACAGTCTCCCACTTGGATAAGTCTAGCAACTATATATAAGTATAATCCGATTAGCAATCATAGCTCTCAAAGACGCTGTCAAACTCTGATCTTATCAATCATGTCCTTTAGATAAGGGATCGTACAGTCATTAGTTTAGATATCATGTTGGCAATTCTATGGAACCAATTTGTCTAGCAATTGGTTTCTCGATCTCAGATTTATTCGACGTAGAACTTAATCGAACACATCAATTAAGTTCTGACCGGGCTCGGCACATAAGTCAAATCAAATCATCGAGCGGCCGAGATATCGCCTTTACCCTCTTAGGATAAAAGTAACATATAAACTTCGACTTATATGCATTTACTTATTCATTAATCAACTATACACAACAATGGGTTTTATAACATCAAGTTACTGATGCAGTTTCGCATTATCAATATACAACCAATTAACAAATAACAAACCATATATCTAGGTTTTAAGACCATATGATATTATCGTCTTGCGATCACCCTTTTTATCATATTCCATAAGGTGATTCCAGCAAGCGCGGGTTTGTTCCAATGCTCAAAACTAGTTCATAAGCACTCATGAACGTTGCAGCAAACTTTTGCTATGTCTAATACCATTTAGACAATCTACACACCAATTCATGACAATCTTCATTCATACCTACTCCCAACATATGAACGATTGTGGATAATTTGAATAATTCGATTATTCTTAATAAACACAATTATTCTGGAAGTCAAAACATGCAAAGTGAAACAATAGTTAAACAATTAACATAAGACAGTAACATTACTCATAAATAATACTCCTTTATTTAATCATCAAATGTTAATTACATTTATCTATTACACATTTCTAATACTATCTAATCTATACTAATATCATCCTTCAGCCCAATACTCCTAGCATGCTGCAAGTGCTTAACCCTGCTCAGTCCCTTTGTAAGCAGATATGTTGGGTTATCTTCTGATTATATCCTCTTAACCACGAGTTTTCCTTCTTCTACTTGATGTCTAATAAAGTGATATTTTATGTCGATATGTCTAGATCTACCATGATCCCTCGGTTCCTTGGTCAAGGCAACCGCTCCTTCATTATCACAAAAAATTTCCATGGGCTCCTTTATGGCAGGTACAACTCCAAGATCACCGATGAAGATCTTCAACCATATTTCCTCCTTCGACGCTTCGCTCGCTGCAATATACTCTGATTCGCACGTTGAATCAGCTACGTTTTCCTGCTTGGAACTTTTCCAAGTCACTGCTCCTCCATTCAGGGTAAAGACCCAACCCGACTGCGAACGGTAGTTGTGCCTGTCGGTTTGAAAGCTGGCGTCACTATACCCTCGCACCTTCAATTCATCACTCCCTCTGAGGACTAAAAACCATTCCTTCGTCCTACGAAGGTACTTAAGGATATTCTTGACCGCAATCCAATGGGCTCTGCCAGGGTTCCCTTGATATCTACTAACCATGCTCAAAGCAAAGGCTACATCAGGGCGAGTACAAGTCATAGCGTACATGATTGAGCCAACTGCGGAAGCGTATGGAACTCGGCTCATTTCTACTATTTCAGCTTCGGTACTCGGACATTGAGTCTTACTCAACTTGGCATTACTTTGTATCGGTAATTCTCCCTTCTTCGAGTTTTCCATACTAAAACGTTTTAGTACTTTATCTAAATAAGTGTTCTGACTAAGTCCTATTAGTCTCTTACTTCGTTCTCTCACTATCCTTATTCCCAGAATATAGGAAGCCCTCCGAGGTCCTTCATAGCGAAGCACTTCCCGAGCCAGGACTTAACCTCCTGCAGAGTCGGGACGTCGTTTCCTATGAGTAGTATGTCGTCGACATACAAAACGAGGAAGCTTACTATACTCCCACTGGCTTTGACATATACACATGATTCATCTTCGCTTCGTACAAATCCAAACTCTTTGACTTTCTCATCGAAGCAAAGATTCCATCTGCGAGATGCTTGCTTAAGTCCATAAATGGACTTCTCAAGCTTACACACTCTATTTTGATGCTTCGGATCAACAAAACCCTCTGGCTGAGCCATGTAAACATCCTCAGCCAACTTTCCATTAAGGAAAGCGGTCTTGACATCCATTTGCCAAATCTCATAATCATGAAATGCGGTAATTGCTAGCATCACTCTAATAGATTTTATCTTCGCAACTGGTGAGAAGGTCTCATCATATTCAACTCCGGGAGTTTGAGTAAAGCCCTTCGCAACCAATTGCGCCTTATATGTGTGTACGTTTCCATCCACGTCGGTCTTCTTCTTGAAGATCCATTTGCACCCAACGGTCTTACGTCCGGGCACATTATTAACCAAATTCCAAACTTGGTTATCATACATGGATTGGATCTCGTTGTCCATTGCCTCTTTCCATTTCGCAGACTCCAGGCCTGCCATGGCTTCCTTATAGCTATTAGGTTCATCTAGATTTATTAGTGTATCATCACTAATCTACGTGTCCCCTTCGGTAGTAATATGAAAACCGTAAAACTGGGGTTGAACTCTAACTCTTTCGGAACGTCTAAGAGGTAATGACTCGTCAATCGGTTCAACCGAAGTTTCCTCCTCGGGTTGAGCGCCAGCGCTAGAGGTTCCTTCATCAATCGACTCTCGAATCTCTTCAAGCTCGATTTGCCTCTCACTGTCTCCTTGGCTTATGAGTTCTCGCTCTCGGAAAACTCCTCTCCTCGCAACAAAGACAACATTGTCCTTCGGTCTATAGAAGAGATATCCAAAGGATTTCTGCGGGTAGCCGATGAAAATACATCGCTCACTACGAGTTTCGAGCTTTTCATGAGTATCTCGTCTTACGAAAGCCTCGCAACCCCAAACCTTAATATGTGCTAATGAGGGAGCTTTCCCTGTCCACATCTCGTGAGGTGTTTTGGCAACCTTCTTAGTAGGGACTTGGTTAAGGATATGGGCGGCAGTCTCTAAGGCATACCCTCAGAATGAGATAGGTAGTGAAGCACGACTCATCATAGAGCGGACCATGTCTAACAAGGTTCGATTACGCCTTTCTGCCACACCATTCAACTACGGTGTCCTAGGTGGCGTCAATTGTGAAACTATTCCACACTCCTTGAGATAGTCATGGAATTCAAGAATTAGGTACTCTCCTCCTCGATCAGATCGAAGCATCTTGATTTTCCTGCCCAATTGATTCTCCACTTCATTCTTGAACTCTTTGAACTTTTCAAACGTTTCTGACTTTTGCTTGATTAAGTAGATATACCCATATCTACTATAGTCATCGGTAAAAGCCACATAGAAGCGGTTCCCATCCTTTGTGGTTAATCTAAACGGTCCACATACATCGGTATGTATGAGGTCTACTAGACCCTCACCCTTTTCACATGTGCTAGTGAAGGGTGACTTGGTCATCGTTCCAAGTAAACAAGACTCGCATGTGTCATCTTCCGTAAGGTCGAATGACTCCAACACTCCATCCTTTTGGGGTTGGGCTATGCGCTTCTTGTTGACATGTCCAAGATGACAATGCCACAAGGATGCTCTATCCATACTATTGGAAGAATCCATGCATAAAACATCATTTCCTAGGTTATCTACAATCATAACAGTTTCATAAATTCCATTACATGGTATTGCTTCAAAATATAAGACACCATTTAGATAAGCATAAATAGAACCATTCTCATTATTAAAAGAAAATCTAAATCCTTGTCTAAACAAACCATGAAATGAAATGATGTTTCTTGCCATTTCTGGCGAATAGCAACAATTATTCAAATCTAAACATAAACCATTCCTAAGCACTAGAGAATACACTCCAATCTTGGTCACAGGCGACGATCTTCTGTTCCCCATGATTAGATTTATTCTTCCATGCTCCACATCCCTATTTCTTCTTATTCCTTGCAATTCAAAACAAATGTGGTAACCACACCCGGTATCTAGTACCCAAGAAATAGCATGAGATGAATCATTAGATTTAGTTGTGTATATACCTGCGAAAGACGGCTTGATCTTTCCTCCCCTGATGGCTTGCAGGTATTTTGGTCAGCTTCTCTTCCAATGCCCTATTTTGTGGCAATGGTGGCACTCTGCCTCCTTTGGGTTAGGGTTAGGCTTAGCGGGATCAAATTTGGTCCCACTAGAAGAGGAACCATCTCGGGACTTTCCCTTGCGGTAGCTCTTAGACAGAGCCTTCCTCTTCTTACCCCTACCTTCCCCAATTGTCAAAACAGGAGCAGTTGGTGGATTGGGAGTTGGTGCAATAGACTTGTCCTTGAGGTTGCTCTCAGTAACCCTAAGGAGACCTTGGAGCTTACTTAGGGTGACCTCCTCCTTGTTCATGTGGTAGGTCATCCTAAATTGATTGTAACACGTAGGCAAGGAGTGAAGCACCATGTCGATAGCCAAGTCTTCCCCAAAGTCAACATTCAACTTGCGAAGACGATCGACATACCTTTGCATCTTTTGCAGGTACACGGTTAGAGATTCTCCATGACCCATTTTAGCGGAGATCATGTTAGTGAAGATCTCGTAACGTTCCTGCCTTGCGTTCTGATGGTATCTCTCCAACAAGTCTTGGTGCATTTCGTACGAATACATGTCCTCGTAGGACTTTTGGAATTCGGCGTTCATTGTGGCTATCATGATGCAATGAACCTTCGTCGCATCACGTTCATGAGTCTCAAAAGCAGTCATTTCAGCCGGAGTAGCGATTTTTGGATTGATCTTCTCGAGCTTCTCATCGAGGACATACTCCTTGTCCTCGTAGCGAGCAATCATGCTAATGTATCTTATCCATTCGCTAAAGTTCGTCCCATCGAAAGTCACCTTTTGGCAAAGGCTCATCAATGTGAACGAGCTAGAAGGAGCGTTGTTTGCGTTCGACATCTACAAATAGAAAGGACAAAGATAGATTAGAATTTGAATCCCTAATTATCACCCAATAAGAAAAATTAGGGCTAGGATCCAACAACAAAATTTACATATTAGAAAATGGATGCCGTAATCTAACATGCAAACAATTTGAAGGTAAGTGAATGACGATTCACTAATTCTCCACCATGAAAACATAACTTTAAGTTCTAAATGTATTGAGAATTCCTAGGTTTCAATGAGATTCGTTGAACTTTTCAATGGCATGTTTAAATCTCGATATGCCCCTCTCGTTTGTGACTGGGATACCGAGGATCACAAAGTGGGTGTGAATTACCATGCAAATTCACACGGTGCCTTCAATGTAACAATCACCTATTCGATGTGCCGGTAAACCACACACGCTCCATCGAACTATGATAAACAATGAATCACCCTTTGCCACCTTTGCTTAGAACCAATTAGTGTGCCGGTAAACCACACACGCTCCACTAACTTCTTAGCAAGGGTGCAAAGTGTAATTTCATGGGATTGCATCAATTCACTTTTCCTAAAGTAACTAGGATTGGGAATTTTTTTGAAAAACATGTAGTTACTTTGTATTTCATATTATACTTTTAATAAGGAGATGAGGTTGCCCTATCCTACCCGTTCGGCTAATGACCCTCCACCGATCAAGCAAGCGGTGGGTGTGAGTGTACACCCATTAAGCGCCATTTTATAGGCCGCAACCTTATACCCACCTTATAGACCGGCTTCGTGAATGACGCCTACTAACGGTAAGACTAGCATTTTTAATTATACATATATATACATATTAATCTTTTAATATTATATTAGTATAGGGTTGAATTTTAAACTTGTAAAATTCTAGGGTTTGAAATTTAAATTGTCTAAATTAAACTTTTAATCACAAAACATAAATTTCAAAACTTGAGAGCAAGTTTTAAACTTTTCAAAACATAGGGGATCAAATAACAAATAATTCAAATTAACATTTAATCACATAATTATCCATATTTGATTTATTTAATTATTTCTTGCAAAACAATTTACCAATTCAATTAAAATAATTACTCAATTATCACATAAGGAAATTAATATTCAGCTAATTGATAAATATCTTCAATTAGGTCAAGAATATACTCAAATATATCTTAAAATCGGATTTATATTGACCTATTAAGATTAAGGTAAGTATCCAAAAGATAAACAGCAAGAAATCCCGAAATTAGCTCTTTCTGACGCTCGAACTCGCCGAGTACCACAATGGACTCGCCGAGTTGAGGCCTACTCGTCGAGTCCACTATGGAACTCGCCGAGTTCATCAGGCAGAATGACAAAATTCGAATTTTGCAAGCAACAAACAAGCAACCAATGCATCAATTCAATAGAAACCAATCAATGCTCTGATACCACTAATGGGTTTTAGCCATATGAACATTCCTATGTGCACATACAACCCTAATGCTTGGATCTAGGTTTCTCTAATTGAACATGCATTGAATCCAAGACTTCTAATGATAATTCTAGTATAATAACATAAGAAATCAGATTTGGATGATTACCTTGAATCACTTGCTTGAATCTTCTTGTCCTTGGAGCTTTAGAGTCACAAGTGTCACTCCTCTAATGGCTTACAAACACCAACTAGCAAGAGGATGATTATAGAGAGAGGAAAGAGGAGGAAGAAATCAGCCAGGGTTTCTTTAGAGACAAGGGTGCCGATTTTCCTTAACCCTTAGGGTCTATTTATACTAGTGAGGCTCCTAGGGTTTCGCCCTTAAACCCTAATTGGATAACTTAAGCCCTAAGCAATCCAATCCCTTTTTGATAAGCCCTTAGACGAATTCTAGGCTCTTCTAAACCCTAAATTCGTCCACCCCTTATCATTAAGAGATTATAGCCCAAAGTACAACTATCATACAATTGATAGTTTATGCCCTTCTATTTAATTAATCTCTTTAAGTCACCAAATTAATTCCTAATTAATTTATGACTTATATTAATCAAATAATAACATTATTATTCCTTAAATTATTCTCATAATATATTAATAATATTTCTTCTCTCATTATAAATCATCCTGTCAAGTTGCTATGGTGAAGGCAACCCAAAAGGACCATGCACAACCGGGTCAAATACTTGCCTAATACAGTTGCAGCCTTAGACACTATTCCAACAGAGTTCCTTGACTATCTTAAGGAATGTGGGATAGTCTCACAATTGACACCTCCTAGGACACCACAACTGAATGGTGTTTCCCAGAGGCGCAATCAGACCTTATTGGACATGGTTCGTTCCACGATGAGTCAAGCTTCGTTACCAATCTTATTTTGGGGGTATGCCTTAGAGACTGCCGCCCATATCCTCAATCTAGTCCCTACCAAGAAGGTTTCCAAAACACCTCACAAGATGTGGACTAGGAAGGTTCCCAATCTAGACCACATCAAGATTTGGGGTTGTGAGGCGCAAGTCTCATGACAAGCTTGAACCTCGAAGTGAGAGGTGTATTTTCATCGGCTATCCACAAAGATCCTTTGGTTACCTCTTCTACGGGCCTAGTGAAAATGTGGTCTTTGTAACAAGAAGGGGAGTCTTTCGTGAGATATAATTCATAAGCCAAGGAAACAATGGGAGGCAAACTGAACTTGAAGAGCTTCAAGAGTCAAGTGGTGAAGGAACCTCAAATACTATCAATCAACCTGAGGAGGAAACTCCTGTTGAGTCGATAGATGAGTCCGTACCTCCGAGGCGTTCCACTAGGGTTAGGAACACACCTGATTTTTATTATGGTTATCACATCACCACAGAAGGTGATACATTTATTAGTGACAGTACACTAATAGACTTGGATGAACCAATTAATTATAGGGAAGTCATGGCAGGCCCTGAGTCTGCTAAATGGCAGGAGGCTACGGACAACGAGATTCAGTCCATGTATGACAATCAAGTGTGGAACTTGGTTGACAATGTACCAGGTCGTAAGACAATTGGGTGCAACTGGATCTTCAAAAAGAAGACCGACATGGATGGGAAGGTACACACCTACAAAGCAAGACTAGCGGCAAAAGGCTTTACTCAAACTCCGGGAGTTGACAATGATGAGACTTTTTCACCAGTAGCAAACATTAAGTCTATTAGAGTTTTGCTGGCCATAGCTGCATTTCATGATTATGAAATATGGAAAATGGATGTGAAAACCGCTTTCCTTAATGGAAAGTTGGCTGAGGATGTATACATGGCTCAGCCAGAGGGTTTTTTCGATGCAAAGTACCCTAATAGGGTGTGTAAGCTTGAGAAATCCATTTATGGATTAAAACAAGCATCTCGCAGATGGAATCTTTGCTTCGATGAGAAAGTCAGAGAGTTTGGCTTTTCGAGGAGCTAAGATGAGTCTTGTGTGTATGTTAGGGCTAGTGGGAGTATAGTTAGCTTTCTGGTTTTGTATGTGGATGACATAATACTCATAAGAAATGACATCCCAACTTTGCAGGAGGTAAAATCCTGGCTTGGGAAGTGTTTCGCTATGAAGGACCTTGGAGAAGCTGCCTATATTCTAGGGATAAGGATATTCAAAGACAGGAGTAAGAGACTAATTGGACTTAGTTAGAGTACCTACTTGGATAAGGTGTTGAAAAGATTCAACATGCAGAATTCCAAGAAAGGGGACTTGTCGATCCAGCACAATGCCAAACTGAGTAAGACTCAGAGTCCGAGTACAGAGGTTGAGATAGCTGAGATGAGTCGATTTCCATATGCTTCCGTTGTTGGCTCGATCATGTATGCTATGACTTGTACTCGCCCTGATGTGACCTTTGCTTTGAGCATGGTTAGCAGATTTTCTAACGCCCGTGGATCAGGGCTAGTCAATTTAGAGACGATAAGCGTCAAAAATGACTTTTTGATGGAGGATTATTTAGAAGGATTAATCTTAACTAAGTTGTAGTATATGTTACAAGGATTTCGTACATATAAATAACGCCAAAATCCGAGTTATAACGAAGAAGTTATGACCTGTCGAAGTTTCGCGACAGAACCGGCACGACGTTGAATGACGTAAAAAGGAATTTACGTTAGAGCGATATTTAGCCTTAGCATTCTAAACGAAAGTCGTAGATTTCGTTAAACCGTGAGCGTGCATAAAAAGAACGTCCAAATCTGACTTCGTATGAGGAAGTTATGATTTTTCTAAGTTTCGACTTAGCGGTATGCAGCCCGAATACTCGATTTGAGATTGAGCAGTTTTTAGCCGAAACAATCTAAACGGGAATTGAAGATCTTGATGATAGTAGTGCAACTGTAAAAAGATAGACGAAAACGGACGTCAGATGAAGAAGTTATGAATTTATAACGGAGTTTTCTTGTCCCGGCCTACTAAAAATAAATAATAAAAATAAAGTTAAAATTAGCCGACGGAGTCTAAACGAAAGTTGTATAGCGTAGTCTCACCTACGCGTGGATATAAATAACATCGAAAACGGAGTTCGTATGAGGAAGATATGAATGTTTGAAGTTTATTAAATAATTAAAATATTAAATTTAATTATAAATTTCGATATTATCCAAAGGAGCGGGGGGAGTCAGCGACCTTATCCAGGTTACGCCCAGCGTAACTTAAGATTACGGCCAGCATAATTCGGGGTTTCAGCCCCTATAAATAGATGTCGAGTGCAACCGAGTTCTATTGCTCATTTCTTCCCTTTCTCTAGCGTTTTTACCTCGTTTTACGTGCAAGAAATACTCCGAAGCCCCGGTATCATTCCCGAGACCCGAAGCCCCGAAGATCCCGAGAAGTGAAATTTCCGAGTCGGAGCTCTGCCCGCGAGAAGCCCGGTTTTTGTGAAGATCTCCCGGTTTCACCGGAGAATACTACTTCTACAAGCCGTAGCGCTGTCCGATCATCTTCTGATCAAGTGAGTGTGTGGTTACTTTCTTCTAACACATAAATACGAAGTATTTGCTTTGAAGTACGTGTTATGTGTATATATATTGTTGTTCATTTGGAGTGAGTGTATAGTCCCTTTCATAAAACACGATAATAATACAAGTATTGTTTGAATGTATTAAGTATATTGTTGTTTATATGTGTGAGTGTGTAGTTACTTTCTTCTACCGCATAGATATGAAGTATTTGCTATGAAATACGTGTTATGTGTTTATACATTGTTTGATTATTTGAGATGAGTATGGAATGGACGTTTTATATAGTTTTTAAATGAGTTAAACTGTATATGTATTTTATATCTACAAATATGTTGGGTAGAACATGGGTAGATGAGATAGTTGGTATGTGATAAAATGAGGAGGTATGAAAGATGATTAAGAATGATATTGGCAGATGCACCAATTAGAGAATGTCATAAAACTAGCAGATGCGCTTAAGAATAATATCGGTAGATGCACCAAGTAGTGAATGTCGTAATTCTGGCAGATACGCTTATAGGATAATGTCAGCAGATGCGCCAAATAGAGATTGTCATAATACTAGCAGATGCGCTTATAGGATAATCCTGGCAGATGCGCTTATAGGATAATGTCGGCAGATGCGCCTAAAAGAGAATGACATAAACCTGGCAGTCGTGCCTCATAGTGTATGATGTAATCCTGGCAGAGGCGCTTAAAGGATGATGTTGGTAGATGCGCCTTATGTAGCAATAGATTTTATGCCAATTCCTTAGGTCAATCCTTAGGAATAAATGAATGACGAGTAGTTGAATTCTTAGGGTAAAATCCTAAGAAATAAAGAAGATAATGGGGATGGGTAATTGGGTTGATTCTTTGATGGTTGAATATAATAATTATATTATTGTGGGTTGAAAACCCTATATGTTCACCAGGCTACCAAGTCTGACCCACTCAGTTTTCTTTGTATCACATGTATTAATACGAAGACATATTTCACTGAGAGATTAAAGGAGATGTAAATCATTAGTGTAAATAAATGTAAGTTCTGTTTATGCTTATGTGTCTGTATCGGAACATGACATCCCGGGATTTTTTATATAATGAAAATACATTCTCTTTGAGAAACGTTTTGATAAATTCTTATCATATTTTGTTTTGGGAACAAATTCCGCAACAATTTTCTTTAAACGATTACTCTGATTTTAAAAACAAAGCATAAACAAATCGGTCTTTTCTGGCCGTGAAATTGGGGATGTCACGGATTTCAGGGAAATCCTGGCATGACGCACTGGACTGCAGTCAAGAATATTCTCAAGTACATGCGGAGGACTAAGGACTGGGTCCTTACCCTAGGTGGGAGTGATGACTTGAGAGTGATTGGGTATAGTGACGCTACCTTTCAGACTGATAGGGATAATTTATGTTCTCAGTCAGGCTGCGTCTTTACCCTAAATGGAGGAGCAATTACTTGGAAATTTTCCAAGTAGGAGACAATAGTTGATTCTACTTGTGAATCAGAGTACATAGTAGCGAGTGAAGCGGCGAAGGAGGTGATATTGTTGAAGAACTTCATTGGAGACCTTGAATTTATGCTAGCTATAGCTACATTGTTCAACAGAGTTTTAAAGAGCTATGATTTTTGGTTGGTTCCTGAAGTTATACCTGCAACTATAGTTATCAGACTTATCCAAGTAGGAGACTGTTGGATAAGGTGTCTAAGTTCGTAACTATATTTGGTATCAACTTGACCCGACCTGACATGGTCCATTTGGGTTGCACTTCACCTAACAACTTGTACGGATATACTTTTGAGAATAAGATGTTTATGATATATTAATATATTACTAGTTATAATATATTAATATGATATCATAATTATTTAATTAGTATTGATCAAACATTAATTTAGAATTAATTTAGTTAGAAACGAAGGAGGGTTTAACCCTAATCCACCATACTATATAAAGGAGTCATCGGTGCTAGAATTGGCACTAGTGAGTGTGAGCATAAGAGTGAGCCGATTTCTATAAGTGTTCTTATTCTCTCAAGAGCTTCAAACTTGTTTTGATGATTTGTGACACCACTTGAGGCATCCGCACTATTGGTGCTAGACTCAAAACTCCAAGCAATCAACCACAAAAGAAAGGTATGTTATTCTACTTAAAGTTTTGTATTACAAGTACCCTATAACATGCTAGTTAGGTTGTGAACCTTGGAAATCAAATTTGCATGTATTTTAGTGAAAACATAGATCCATGGTTTCTAGGGTTGCATGTACACCATAGGAGTGTTACTATGCTCTTAACCCAACAAAAATAATTCCCATTATCTCATTTAATTAACATGCCCCCACCTCTTTAGTTTTCCGAATATTTACAAGAACGCCACCTTGCATCTTGACCATCCTTTTTTTGATCCAACGCTCCACCTTTAGTTTTCAGGTTCTCGGGAAACTTTGAGTTCTCAAATGTATATATATATATATATATATATATATATATATATATATATAGACAGAGAGAGAGAGAAGGAGGTGCAGCCATGGGAAGCCGCACTGCAGTCACTACCATACCAAAACCGCAATGGAGGTGGTATTTCAGCTGAGGTGGTAAGGAAGTGCACTCTCTACCACATCCACTCCTTGAAACCTAACATCTTACATTATCTTGTATATTTTGACAAATGTTTATTAAAATATTAACTTGATACACTACGAAAAAAAAAAAGCTTACCTATGACATTTAGCTATGCAAAAATTATGTCGATAATTATCGACGACATTTCGGCGGAACATCGGAATGTGAAGCCCTAATAAATATATCAACGTTTTTGTGACCGAAAAGCGATCAACTGCATAGCTACGGATAGGGGTGCAAACGAGCCGAGCCGAGCCCGAGCCTGACCAAGCTCAAGCTCGGCTCGTTTAAAATATGTATGGCTCGAGCTCGAGCTCGGCTCATTTCGAGCCCTAAAAACAAAGCTCGAGATCGGCTCGTAAAGTAATACATCGGCTCGGGCTCGGCTCGGGCTCGGCTCGTTTTGTCTAACTGAGCTTAAACGAGCTTAAGCTTGGCTCGAGCTCGTTAAAAGCTCGTTTACAAAATGAATTCCATAATAATAAAAAAATTAAAAAAATAATAAAAAAATAATAAACACGAATTTATTTGATTTTCAGCTAGGTGCAGACTAGTAGACTACTTAAATTCCAACCAAGATGCATAAATAAAATCTTCAAATTACATAAGTTTTAAACTCCAACATACAAACCTAAAATGTAATTAAATCATCCAAAAGAAAGTCTTCCTATCATGGAAGTTCAAATTACAAAAATACTATTAAAACGATTAAATTTGAACATAACATATTATCAAAACTCAAAAGCTAATCTTCCTTAAAGCAAATTCAATCCAGCAAAATCTGCATATTAAAATATTTTATGAGATGTGCAATATAATGTAATTAAAACAACAAGATTACAAATAGATTAAATTGGCTTACACCTTTAAGTATTACTTGTCCCTGTAGGTAATAAAACCTCAATGGGCATTTCCTCCTTCTGTAAAAAGAAACCACCAACATGATCAAATATTAATAAATTTAAATAATCAATTGTTAGTTCACGTGTTTTAAGTTTATCAAATGTACCTTTAATTTTTTCTTGATTCCATAACGATGTCTAATCCAATCTCCTCCACAAATCAACTTTTCAACAGTGTCTGGTGCCAATGAGGATCGGTATGGATCAATTACTCTACCCCAGCACTAAATGTTGCCTCAGATGCAACGGTAGAAATCGGGATCGCAAGCACATCCATAACCATCTTTGATAAAACACGGTACTTCAATTTATGAACATTCCACCACTCCAAAGCCTTGAATGAATCCATTCCTTTTTGTCTCGGGTCCCTATAAACACCTTCTTCCAAATACATATCTAATTCTGACTTTTCTGGTCTCTCCAAATCTGTATTTTTTATAAACTCCCCAAAAGCCTCCCATCCGGACCCGAGTGATGTTTTTGACACTTCATTTCCTCCACATCCATTTGCAGGCGTTGCAGCTTCTCGGACTGATGCATCATGTATTTCCAAATACTCTTCATACATTTCATAAAGTGCTTTCTTCACTTCTTCAATGTTCTTTTCAGCATTGGAGTATATGGTTGGGAAACTAAATTCTACTAACTTCATTTTAAATCTTGGATCTAACACTGAAGCTATAGCCATGACAAGATGGCACTCCCCCCAATATTTGTCAAACTTCTCCTTCATCTTAGTCACCATAGTCTTAATAAAATCATTTTTTGATAGAGAACCTTTATCCAAAGTTTCTTTTACTCTAAACACCTCAATCAAATACAGATTGGATGTTGGATAATCACTTCCAGAAATGACATTTGTGCATACCTGAAAATAAGTTGCTTTAGTATTAGGCATTATAAAATATTTAAAATAATACTTAAATAAAGGTAATATGCACCTTGAAAACCTTCAAGATTTCACATACACTCTCCACATGCACCCACTCCTCATCATTAGGCAGGTGATGGAAATGTGGCTCGTACTCCGCAAATCTATGAAATTCACAAAAACTTAATGATGTGCAGTATTTGAAAATCTGAAAATCACAACAATCAAAACTATTTTATTAAAATCTAATGTGTACCTTGGGAAAACATCTTTAAATTTTAATGCAACCGACAACATATCATAGGTTGAATTCCATCGTGTTGGAACATCAAGCAACAACTTTCTATCTTGTATTTGTAGTTGATGTGCAATATTTGAAAATGTTTGAAGTCTCGCCTCAGAATTGTTAATATATTTGATACCCTCACGAACTTCCCTGATAACAGAATCAATCATAGCAAGACCATCTTTCACAAGAAGATTCAAAATATGTGCACAACATCTAACATGAAACAATCTCCCACCACATGTGAGTTTTCTCACTCTAGAAAAAATTTCTTTCAGTCTTCTCAACGCCCTATCATTGTATGCAGCATTGTCTACAGATATCGTGAATATCTTGTCCTCAATTTCCCAATGCTTCAAACATTTATAAATACCATCAGCAATATCAAGTCCGGTACGAGGAGGAGGAACATGTACAAAACTCAAGACACGTTTTTGTAATCTACAAAAACAAGTCCAAATACCAATATGAATATATTAAATAAAATGGACATGTCTTATTAAAAAATAGAAAAAGAAATCAAACCTCCAATTATGATCAATAAAGTGCCCTGTGATAACCATGTACTCAATCTTCTGATGAGATGACTTCCAACAATCAGTGGTCAAACTGATTTTTGAGGCCGCTTTTGTAAGAGCTTTCAGTGTTTTTTTCTCATGCTCATATATCTTAAAACAATCTGCTTTGGTTGAAGTCCTGTTTGTTTTCTCAAATAATGGAGTAGCTGTCTTCATCATATGCACAAATAAATCATCCTCCACAACAGAAAAAGGTTGCTCAGTACCTAACACCCAAGTAGCTATTGCTTCTCTCATTTTGTTACCATCATACTTTGCATCAGGCCTGATCAATGAAGGAAGCTTCTCATGTCCTGCATCTCCATCAAATTTAATAAGTGGAAAATTCAATAAATTCTGTTTTTCTTCGTAATCCTTATGTGGTTTGCATATAGCCAAATGCCTTTTTAAGGTTGATGTAGTCCCGCTATCACCATAAGTTAACTTTGTTTTACAATGAATACACTGAGCTTTTTTGGTACCATTAGATAGAGTCACTATAGTGAAACCGTACCATGCCTTTGATGTTTTTTTTCGTTTTCGTTTCATTACTATTTCCTCTTCTCCCGCGTGCATTTCTGCATTTTCACTTGGAATATGATTTTGAGGAGTTGGTTGTTCATCAACATCTACATTTATGGGAGTAGATTGCTCCTTATTCTCAACCCCTTCCATTGGATCTGAACTCACATCACCATCCATATTATCTACAACATGGTTTATGAAAAAACATTTGTCAAAATATGTACATTTAATAAGAATTCTCAATTGATCAACATTAAATAACAAATTTTCCTGATAAGGATCTTTTAATTAATAAACAGTGAATAATATGAGTTATCTTCAACAGAACAATAAATATGCAAACTTAAAACTAGAACTCATAATTCCAACAAGTAGAAAGATATGAACCCACAACATAATCTCCTAAGAATCTAGATTTAACAATTAAAAGTAGTATTTCAATTAAACCAAGTTATTATATCCAGACTAACAATCAAAAAATAGAAAAATAGAGATTGACAACAATCCCATATATCCCAGAAGTTATCTTCAACTGAGCATAAAAAAAACAAACAGATGCATGTTAACTACTTTATCAGTTAAAGAAAAGAAAAAAGAAGCACGAAGAAACAGATATTGATTCAGTTAAAGAAAAGAAAAAAAGAAGCACGAAGAAACAGATATTGATCCAAAGTTCCAAACCACAAGACTGTAGATCAAGCATATGATATCTATAATTAACTGTTTGTATATCCCAGGAGACTCAAGTAATCTCAACACATGATCGGAAATCAATAATAAACTAATAATCACGAAATAGAATAACAAATGACTGTAACTTACATCAATATTCAGAACACGATGGAGGTAATCGGAGCTAAGGATGGCAGTAAAGAGGAGTGGTCGGCAGTCGGACGAACTGTGATGGTGCTTAAGTCGGATGACAGTGCTCGATGAGGGAGAACTACGCTCGATTGGAAGGCATACGTTGATGGGAGACGATAGGAGATCGTCGTCTAGTGGTATCGTGCCTTCGTGGTATGTGCTCGCCGGCTCGCCACCGATTACAGGTGCCTGATTGTTCGAATCACACCATAAGGGGGAAGCCGGGAAGGGACGTGAATAGTGCCGCTCCAGTTCTTTTTCTTTTGTTTTGAAACGATTGAAAGTCCTCGTACCCTAATTCAATAATTTTCCTAATATCTAGTTTAATATATAAAATATAAAAAAAAAATATATACTATATTTATATATAGGCTCGTTTAGGCTCGCGAGCCTAATCGATCTTTGTTACACAGGCTCGAGCTCGAGCTCGTTTAATAATCAAGCTTAAAATTAGGCTCGAGCTCGGCTCGGACTCGATAAAAACCGATCTCGAACCGAGCTTTTACCGAGTCGATCCCGAGTAGCTCGCGAGTAGCTTGGCTCGTTTGCACCCCTAGCTACGGAACAAAAGGCCGAGGAAAAATACCGACGGGTTTGACAACAATAAACTATATTTTTTTTTAAAAAAAAAAATGGTAACTAATCCGTCGGTAAAAACAAAAATAAAAAAATGTAGTCGGGACTCAAATCGGGCCATTGTTGTGGTGGGTATAGTCACTACCACATTGGTTGAAGCCTCGTCCCATCATTTTTTCATATATAATACAATTTATATAGATTACAAAAATTTATTATTATTATTATTATTATTGAAATCATCCATGTGACTTGGTCAAAATTGTGAGTTTGGTCACATAACATTTTTTGCACTCAGACCATCCATCTACTTTGTTTTTGTTTTGGTTATGGTGTTTGACAGACACAAAAAGACAATTTTACCCTTGTTGTATTTTTTCCTACATTTTAAATAACCAGTAAATACTTATTTATAATAAAAAATGTTAGGTCCCACCACCATTTCCTAAAAGATTACCCCTGCTCATCTTCTTCCTTTTCCCGAGATACTCAGAATAGGCCGACCACCGCATTCGAAAATCAGTGGATCACCCTCACCTTTCTACTTTGTCACTCCATGTTATCTAGAGTTGTTTACCACCATGTCTTTACTAAAATCACGAGCACCACAGTCTCCTTTATCAAAACTGGTGAGCACAAAAAAATCTAGAAAAATCAAACCTAATGCAATCCAGAAAATTCAACCTAATCAAAACCCAATGCAACCGTCTAGACAAATCAAATGCATAAAAGTACTTTATCTTACCTGAAATTAAATCCACTAAACCTGACCGCGACCACAACCTCTAAAATCGAACCACCGACACTACCATCGAACCAGCATCACTATCGTCGACCATCACTAACATATGTAACATCCATAAAATTCAAGCCAAATTAATTTTTTTTTAATTTAAGACCATTACGTTATTACAATTTGTTTTCAAAATAATGTTAACATCAGAGTATCCCCAGAATCAAATCATAAAAATACAAGGAGATGCACGATCACGCCTTCGCCTTCCCGCGATCGCCAGAAGTACCTGAAACAATAATTGATAAATGTAAGCTCGAAGGATTAGTTAGTTACCCCCAAAATACAAACGCCATACAATCACAACCATATCATAAACCAACATAACATGCATAATGAGCCTTCAGCCTATCTGGACTGCTCTCCGAGCCTTCAGCACGTCTGAACCGCCACGCAGGGCCTACAGCTTATCAGGACCGCTCGTCGGGCCTTCGGCCTGACTGAACCCCCTTGCAGGGCCTTCAGCCTATCCGGACCGCCCTGGGTATGTTGGCCTTCAACATAAAGCAGGACCGCCTCAACCCAACCCTCAATTAAACAACATGTGCACACAAATCATACGCTATCATATATCACAGTCGAACTAATCTAACAGATCACTAATCATAGCAACATCCTACCACCAGGACACAGACCTATCCGGTCACTAACATAGCATCATCCTATATTCTAGGATACCGAGCTAACCAGGCCACTAAGCATATCACCATCCTAACTACCAGGATGCAAATCAATAAGCATATCATGCAATAACCCGGATACCAATCCGATAAGGGTCGGTATTGGTGCCTTAGACCCTGTCGATATAATGAGGAGAACTCACCTCGCAAATGTCGTACTTAAGTGATAAGCTCAAACTCTCGAATCACTGCCACGGACTCCACCACCTATATTACCATAGAACCATTCTATAAATTTCCAATTTACCAAAATACCCCCATAATTCAACTAGTCCATCCTTGGTCAAAGTCAAAGTCAACGGTCAAGGTCAACAGTCCATGTTGACCCAACTCGTCGAGTGCAGCTCCCTGACTCGTCGAGTCCTTCCAGAACTCATGTAACACTCGATTCTCAGTACATATTTTAAATTTAAATAATTGCATGTTTTACACTGGGACTCGACGAGTTTGAGGCCCAACTCGTCGAGTAGACTAGACTTTGGACGTGAGTTTTAAGTAACCTACTTGACGAATTAGGAGCCCGACTTGGCGAGTAGGTCTGCCTAGATGAAACCCTAATATTTAGGGTTTGCATCCTATTTAAACGCCTTATTTTGTCCCAACCCAGCCTCCATCATCTCTCACAGTCCAGAAAAGCCCTAACTCGAAACCCTAAAGCATTTGAAGTGTTCTTGAGACATTTTTGTGTGTTTTTGTTGGTTTGAAGCTTGAAAAAAGAAGTGGAAGCCTGGGGGTTCCAGAAGAAGCAAGTTGATCTAAAGGTTTTGCTTCATTACCAGCTCATTCAAGGTAAAAAGCTTCAACCTTAACCATCTATCTCTTAGATCTCTAGTTAGGGTTCATTTCTACCTTTTCTAAGCTTTAGTAGAGCCAACTTCAGGGTTTTGTGGTTCTAAAGGGGTAGAACTTCAGATCTGGAACCATTGAGGATTCCCATGGCATAAAGGTGCCAACTTTATGGCCATGGGAGTCTCATGCATCATATAACCTCATTTTAAGGCCATTTGAGCCAAATACCCCCATACATGAACGTCAAGTTTGTAACTTTACGTGTAATATGGACCCTAGGAGGTCAAATCTATGTTCTGGATGCATTGAGCCCGACTAAAATCGGCTTGGTAGACTTGGACTTTGGGGGACTCGGCGAGTCGCTCATAGGACTCGGCGATTCGGGCTATGGTTCCCCAACCTTTTCTGTTTCAGATTGAACTGGTTGAGTCTAGAAGAGGACTCAACAAGATGAATGTGAATATAGGCCTGAAGATCATGGAACTCGGCGAGTTCAAGACTATGTCCCAACTGCATGAAGACAAACTCGACGAGTTCATAAGGAACTTGGTGAATCCAGGACTAGATGTGCCTTCTTGTATGAAGAAGGACTTGACGAGCTCAAGGATGAACTCGGTGAGTCAGTGGTAGAAAGTCCCGACCACGTATAAGGAGAAATTGGCAAGTTCTTGAAAGACTCAGCGAGTAGGGTCGAAGCTTTTAGTGTTCTAAGGACTATGGAACTCGGCGAGTTGGTGGGTCAACTCGGTGAGTTGAGTCAGCCAGATGTTGACTTTGACCCAAAGTTGAATTTGACCAAGGTGTTGACCTTGACTTTGACTTTTACATGAGTTGACCATGAAATGGTAATCAAGGAAGATCATTATGTTAGGAATCAAGAGGAGTTGATCTCGGCAGCGAGGACAGTTCGGACACTTCACGACACTAAGGTGAGTTACCTTCCAGTAGTAAGACATTATAGTAGAGGTGATTGTCTTTGTGATAATTATCTGGTATGTTGTTATCTGTTATGATTATGTGCTAGGCTGCTAAATGTATTGGTAGTATTAGGGGCGGAACAACCCCAGTTACCGGTTGAAAGATATCGAAGGGGTAGACAGCACCCATGCATGCCTAGATATACTTTCATGATATGCTATTATGTGGTAGTGGTAGGGGTGAAATAGTCCCCAATTACCGGTTGAAAGATACCGAAGGGGAGGTTAGCTCCTGGCTACCGGTTGAAAGATACCAAAGGGGAGGTTAGCCCCTGGTTACCGGTGGTGAGATACTGAAGAGGAGGTTAGCTCCCGGCTACCGGTTGAAAGATATTGAAGGGGAGCCCAGTTCCCAGTCATGCCAGTTAGATACTTGTTGAAAGATATCGAGGGACATGCCTTATGTGGTATGTGGTATGATGGGGAACTCACTAAGTTTTGTGCTTACAGTTTTCAGTTTTGTTTCTGGTATCTCTTCAGCGAAGGGGAAGGAGCCGGCACGGTAGCAGCGCATCGCATACACATGATTTCTACACTATGATGTTCTTGAGGTTGTACTCTGACACTATTATTATTCCTTGACATGTTTTATGACATTTGATTTATGAGATGTTATGATATCGATGATGTTTTTCAATAAACAATTTTATAAGCTACTTAATTAAAAATGAAATTTTTGGTCTTGAATGTTGGGATGTTACAACTCAAGAAGTCGTGAAAAATCCTAGTTGACTCATCGAGTTTCCAGACAACTCGTCGAGTCAATGCGTGTCCAAAAGTCGAGAAAACTCTAACTGACTCGTCGAGTCGTCCTAATGACTCGCCGAGTCGTCCTCATGACTCGTCGAGTTCATGCAGAAGCCCTCAAAGGCTAATCTTCATCGGACTCGCCGAGTTGACCATGCAACTCGTCGAGTCCCCTCAGTCCTTTCTCCATTCAGATGATTTTAAGCCACCCCAAAGCTCCATATTGCAGATCTAATCTCCTAGGGCATACTTCCTATGTAAAGTTGCAAGCTTTATGTACATGCAAGGTGCAAGGGCCAAAATCAAGCTAAAGAAGAGGTTCTAGGTGAGGAAAAGGCGTTATCTTACTAGAGGCTGAAGCTTTTTGGCTTTAAGGACCAAGATGAGCCTAGATCTGAAGTTGCAACTTTAGATCTTGCTCAACACCCGAAATGAATCACCAACATGCTGTAATGGCCCTAATCTCAAGCATGGAGAGATCTAGCTAGAAGTAAGTCAAGGTAACGACTTGTTACCTTCAAGTGATGCTAAACTAGAGTAGAAATCAAATCTACAACCGTTCCTTGCCTCAAGCTTCTTGATCTTCAAGCTCCTTTTACCAAGATCCACCTTCCAAGCCTTAAAAAACACACAAATATGAAGAGAAAACGTGATTTAGGGTTTTTGGACTCACAAGGGGCTGTAAGGGGAGGCTAAGGGGAAAATGATCCTTTAAATAGGGTGCAAAACCCCAGAAATTAGGGTTTCATCCTTCAGATCCAACTCGTCGAGTTGTGTCCTCTGAATCGTCAAGTTGATCACTTAAACACGTGGCCAAAAACATTCCTACTCGACGATTCAGGGCATCCAACTCGTCGAGTAAACCTTTCAAATATGAGAATAAAGTTTTAAAGTCCATACCTGAGATTCGGGGCGTTACAATTCTCCCCCACTTGAACTAGACTTCATCCTCGAAGTCCGCAGCAGTGAACAACTCTAGATAATACTCCCGCATCTCAGCCTCCGGCTCCCAATTCCACTCAGATCCCCTCCAGTGCTCCCATTATACCTTCACCAAAGGTACTTCCTTGTTCCGTAGAACCTTTACCTTCCTCTCCAAGAAGGCTACCGTCTTCTCAACATAATTCAGGCGCTCATCGACCTGAATATCATCTAATGACACCACCGCCTCCTCGTCCAGAACGGTCTTCCGCAATTGCGAAACGTGGAAAGTAGTACAGATCTGACTAAGCTCCTCTGGTAGCTCGAGTCTATATGTCATTTTGCCGACCCTGGAAATGATCTGGAACGGTCCAATGTATCGGGGACCCAATTTCCCCTCTTCCTGAAGCGGATCACGCCCTTCCAGGGTGAGACCTTCAGGAGTACCATGTCACCCACCTGAAACTCCAACTCAGATCGCCGCCGGTCGGCATAGCTCTTCTGCCAACTCTGTACGGTCTGCAACCGCTGTCTAATCTGCTGAATCATCTCGGTAGTCTGCAGGACTACCTCAGTCTGACACATCACCCTGTGACCCACCTCGCCCCAACAGACTGGGGTGCGACATCTCCGTCCATACAGCAGATCATAAGGTGGAGCACCAATGCTCGAGTGAAAGTTGTTGTTATTGGAAAAATGATATACAAATTATGAATTTCTGTATTTTTAGTTGTTTTAATTGATAAAAATAAGTTCTAAAAGTTGAAAAAAAAATTGGTTCATTCGTTTCATGGTTAATAATGGTTCTCTATTGAACCTCATATATATATATATATATATAGAGAGAGAGAGAGAGAGAGAGAGGGAGAGAGAGAGAGAGAAATAAGTTCAAATGTTTCTAATAACTATTGTGTTCCTGAATGAACCAATCTGAAATGAGCAAATAATTAAATAATTAATTAAATCAGAAAGGGTATTTTCCGATTTTTTTTGGCACTTGCAATTAATGGGATCATTTAGTTAAATCCATGCAATTATGGAAACAAAATAAATAAGTTTAATAAACCCTAATGACGACTTCCTCCAAATGGTCGATACCTCTTTTCCATCTTCAATTTCTCATTTAAGAAAAATCAATTTCTCATTTAAGAAAAATCAAGTGAGAACTTTCCTCACACGCACGCGTACACAACACCATCAATCAACCAGATCGTTGATCTTGTCTCTACCACCACGGTCAGACGTAGCCATCGGCAAAGCCATCCTCCTTCCTCATTCGAATTCTATTCTTTCCCCATCGGTGTGTTTTTGTTCTCCAATTTGAAATCGATTTTCACATAATTGATTTTTGTAATCAAAATCAAAACTTGAAAATCGTCTGAAAATCAAGATTTTGAAGAATCTATGCATAAACTCCTCTCTTTTCTTGCAATTTAGTTTTTTCTCGGACCGTATCTTTTATATTTGTATTATCTTTTCTGAAAAACTCTTAATTGGTTTTTCTCAGGTATGATTTACAATTTTGGTTGATTGAATTTCCAAACACACCTATTTTTTTCTGTGTCTACAGAGTCCAAGAGTGTCATTGTGACAGCAATTATGTCAGAATAGAAGATTAAAATCCAATTCTGTCATAAATGGGGTCACGATTTTAAGGCATGGAATCTCAAAATACTGAGAGAAAGAAAGAATGAGGAGTCGGGAAGGAAGAATAACAATTGTTGTTGTTACTTTTTTGCTTCTAGAACCTTCAACAAACAAGTAAGCTTCCTTACTTATTTTTCTCTTATCATTGATTGGTTTGATTTCTTTGGAAAATCGAAAGAAGTTTTCTTGGTTTGATACTTTAATTGGAATAAAATAAAACATGTCTTCCAAGTGTTTGATATAATGTCAAAAAGAAAAGGTTTTGGTGTAAATGAGGTAATTTTGATATGTTGAACTATTAGGGATGATAGTAAGACATGCCATGTTCTTTTTTTCTCTTTTGATAATTAATGCTAATATTTGGGGGGGGGGGGGGTTAGGAGGAGGAGGATGATGAGAGGGGTTGTGTGTGTTCTTTACTGTTTTGATAATTGATGTTATTTTATAGTGCTTTATCTTGTTGATTGTATTTTATAGGTGGTTAGAATATGAACATGTGGTATGCATTATGTTAGAATTACGTGTTGGTGATTTTAGTGTCACCATGTTATTTTATGTAATTGGAACTAACATGTGAGCTAAGGGGCTTCATAATTTGTACTCTAATACGTGTACGGGTATGTGCGGAGTGCACGCATGTATAAGATCGAATTAGAATTCGGTTCGACGATAAGTCGGGGGTCTGGGGGTAGCGCCCCTGGGTCCAGGGTTTCCAAATGGAAAATGCCCCTAGCAGGGTCCAAGGGGCAGAGCCCCTAGCTGGGAACATAGTGGGAAAATCAAATTCTTGAGGGTGATTATGGAAAAACTGATGAAATTCATCAGTTTTGGAAGCCCTTGATTTCCTCATTAATTTCCGGATTTCCCTGGATTGCTTCCAAAGCAACCCATGACGGCCAATGCTAAGACGCAAATCGTAAATTTATTTTATTATATAAACGACTCTTCTCTTTAAGAAAAGGGATGCAACGATTAGCTCTCTTTTCTTCAAACAAACATAAGATCCTTCTAGCAATTTGGCTTACGATTTACGTGTCTGCATTCGTAAGTGTCCTCTTAGATTATCCTCGTAAATGTCCTCTTGGATTATCCTAAACTGAATTTTTTGCAACCCGGACATAGGGTAGAAATATCAGTATGAAAAATATTCACATGATCCAAGGGGTATCCAGATCTCCAAAATAAACCCTAATTCCTCCAACATTACGAAGGTTTGTTTTATTATTTGTCATATAAAAGCATTTTCACATAATGTTATTCGACTTTATGGCGGCTATTCTCATTGGAGTTCTAGGATTACATTCTATTGGAATAAATTATAATTCTTTAATGTCTACAACATTTTGTCAAAATTTATAGTTTTTATTCCCTATTATAATTTGTCAGATTTTATAGTTTCTACTACATTCTCTTAGAATTTATAATTTTTATTCTCTTAGAATGTAATGAATCTTTTAATATTTGAAAGTTGATTGTTTTTTCTTTATGGATTTAGGTTTTGAAGTGGAAAAAGAAGAAAACATGGATAACGAGAGTGTATTCTACTAGGATGTATTTTGCCACAGTGTATATGTGTTTATTAACAGTAACATTCTTTAAGAATGGATTAGTGTTTTTTTAGATTTTGATGTTTTTTGTAACTATATTTAGTTTTAATCTTTAAGATTAAATGTAATTCTTAAACCATTATAGTTTAGATTTTCGTCAGAATGAATGTAATAATTGTTTATAGTCTTATTCTTTACGAATTAATGTAATTAGTGATTCTTAAAAGAATAAAATCCGTATTCTTTAGAAAATATTATTATTGATAATATGTTATTTTAAGTAATTGATTAATAAATATTTTTAAATTAAATATAATACAAAAGCACAATCTAATCTCATTGTAAGGGTATTTTTGTCAATTAAAATAAATTTAAAAAAGAAAATTTCGAGATTTTAGGGGACAATTAATTCCCTTGATTTATAAAAAAACGATTTTTTTTTAAATTAATTCAATTTCAAACGTAAATGGTAAGAATAATCGATTTTATTGATATCTTGTTATAATGATGTTTTGTGATTCTATCAGAATATTATTCTATTAGAATATTACTGAAGAATATTTTTTTTTGAACCTCTAGTTAAATAATAACAAAATATATCTATATATATGGTTGTAAAGAGTCAAATAATTTTAGAATACTAGCAAAACTTAAAGGAAATATTACAATTTGATTACATTGGTAGATTCTTCTTTGGTGGCTTTGAACATGGAGTTATAATAGGTTGGTCAGTGATGTTGTATCTATGTATGGTACGACAGCTGTCAATGAAACAATATAGTGTAACCGTGTAAGTAAAAATTGATCATTCCCTTATTCATCAAAGGTGTGGGTGGTGGTCGGGAATCAAAGAGAAGGTTTTAGGGTTTTTTAAACAACACATAGACCAAATACATCATCAATAGAGAAGGGGGGGGGGGGGGGGGGGGGGGGGGGGGGGGATACACTGTGGTGGATTCGTAGAGATGATACATTTGATTTCATATTTAATGGGATATAAATTAATTCAACAATTTATCATAAATAATTCATAGTTAAAATTACAAAATTATCATTGTGTAGGATCATCAGTATATTCACACAATATATATATATATATATATATATATATATATATATATATATATATATATATATATATATATATATATATATATATATATATATATATATATATATATATCCTTGAACCATAATTACAATATACTTATATCTCATTGCCTGTAACAGCTATGTACTTGCATTTTTTTTTTATCTACAAAAGCAATATGTAATGGGTGGCTAGATTGTATGAAAACGTTAGGAAAGAATACTTTGAGAACGTTATTATGACCATATTACAGTAGATTTTGGAAACTTCACTTTCCGTAACAATATATCCTTGACCCATAAATACAGCTATGTTGCTATTTTCTAATATGTGTTTACAATTTTCCAAAGAATATTATTCAGCGGCAAGCAGATTCATTCCATAGACCATAATATATAAGATTTTATATAATGCTATTATATATAAACCAAATGCTAATGGCTAAGGTTAAATATCTTAGAAAATGTATATACAACAAAATTGATTCGTTTAATGCTAAGATTGATTATATTAAGTAAAAATAAAATCAATCAATTACTATTAGTGATTAGTGATAGAATCGTGATAGCTAGTTAGTGTTTTATGCAAGTATTTCATCCTCAGGAGATGCTAAACTAAAAACAAATTCAATCGAAATCCAAAAAAGGAGGATTTAAACTCTACACTCTGTCCCTCAACAAACGAGACATAACACTATATATTTAGAAGCAAAGTGTAAAATTTGGTTACTATTCAGTTGCATTTTCTTTTTGTTTGAATTATCATATCCAAACAACACGAGAAATTGTAAGTGTTTGTAATCAATCAATCAATCAATGATATGACACACACAAAAACACAAATCAATGTGTTATGATAATACAAAGATAAATTAATTGATTCTAGGGTTGATGGAGGTAGCAGCCATTAAAAACATGAAGCAAGCTACAACAATTCCAATTGAGGCGCCCATACGACCTGAATGAGACAGATTATGTGCACCCACCAAATAAACTTTCCCTGATTCCTCATCTTTCACTTTGATGCTTGAAGAGCCTAAAAACAAAAACAAAAACTCTTTTCATCAACACTGTTGTTTCTTTTTTACCTAATGGACTTTAACTGAAGAAAGAAGGACTTAATAAAGAAATTCAAGGAGACAAAGCTTTTCTCATTTCCATGGTAAACTTTTACAAATTTGCATGCACTTTTCCTTCCATTTATTTCACTGATCATTTATCTGGTCATAAGTGCATGTTTCTTTTTTCCCATTAAAAGAAACAAAACAGCTAAAGGAGAAATATGCTTACAGTTATACTCGATCCATCCAATTGTCTTTTTTTCCAGATCATATGTCACCAACTTATCTGTCAATACAAGATCTGCATACAAAACATTCCACATATGCAAAATATCATCAAACCTCCTTGAGGCAAAATTTCCAAAGTAATATTCATATGGCCAGGTGCAATGACAGTTGTACAAACGCTATTGGACCAAATGTCGGTGGGTGGGGCAAGAACTCACATATGTGGAAAAGACATGAATGCCCTCCTCAATCCTCATCATATAAGATTAACAAAAAAGAAATACAGAAATATGAGAGACATGGCTGACCTCCCAACAAAGTTATTTCTTTTCCATCCTTTGATTGCAAGTCACTGTCTTGAAACCCAACACACCAGTCTTGATCCTGTAAAGACAAACAGTGTGTGTGTGTGTGTGTGTGTCGTACAATTAGTTAAATAAAGTGGCTTAATTAAGCAGCCATTGATGCACAGGGAAAGGATGACATGGCATATATGTACCTCGACTTCAAAGAGGTATTGGTTGGGATAAACTTTCAAAGAAAGTGAATTTTCAAAGTGAAATATCACATCTGGAAAACCCTTATCCACACTGCATTAATCATTATCAGAGGATTAGTGAACCTTTATTTTAACATGTATACCACATAATATCAAGAAAAGCTCGATAACTTTCACTTACTTTCCAGGGTACTTGTAGCATGTGAACTGTTGATCAACAATGTGACTCTTTATATCAGGTAGTGCAGCATCAATCTAGGCCGGAAAAAAAAAAAAAGATTTAATGATTTAACTTCATTATAGGCAATGATGAATGTGAACAAGGCTTAAAATGTTTTGTATACCTTTTGTAAAACTTGCTTGTAAACCAAATCAGGTAGATAAGCCAAAGTCGTACCACTATCAATGATTGTTCCTCTCTTTGCTCCAACATCAAATATATCTGTTGGAAGCTGTAGAACATCACCACCTACCTCAACTGCCTTCAATTCAACATTATAATGCGCCCTGTATTATATATGATGAAGATATCATTTTAAACACCATGTATATATTTAATCATCTTTGTCTTTCATTTAGGGTAAATAAGCAACGTATAACTTACTCTGGAATCATTGGTGTTGTCTGTACTTTCGGTTGTACAACTTCCCCAATAGCAAATATGCCTCCTCCTTTAGATCCATCCAAGCAATGTGAAAAGACCTTTTTGACCTTTTTAGCAGAGGCAAGCTGTGAAAGCATCGAAGAATTTGCTTGCCCAAACCCTAGTATCCCATCTAGTGCTTGTTCTGATGAACCCAACTCCCCTGATTGTTGGGATCCGCACCTATCTTGGATAAAGGATAATACAAAATATAAGAGAATAAATAAATTATCATATCATTCATAAATATGGTTCATGCAGATGGAGAAAAGCAGCAGACTTGCCCGAATGCAATACTGCCATTCATGAATGTGGTTTGAAGGTCTCCAGAAGCTCGGTCAAGTTGTATGGTGTCTCTAACAAAATATCCCATGGTGGAACTCCCATCTCCATATGTAACTTGATATGAACAGTACATTCCGACCCTACACTCATCATTAGGGCCACTGAGTGTGGTAACGCAAATTTCTTGATCACAGTTAATCTTTTTTGCAGTTGAGGAAGCTTGTGGATTGTATAGTGCAAGTGATATCTGGCAAAAGTAATAGTAACAACTTCTGAGTTCTGAATTGAATATATAAACCAAAGAAATTGGATATGGCATAGAAGAGAAACAAAAAAAAAAAAAAACATACTCCAAGGTCACTTTTCTTGGGGCACTTTTGACATCCAGCACAGTTCACCCATAAAAGGTCACTTCCTGTATCAACTTGCACATGATAATCCTTCGGTGGAGTCCCAATCTGAATCTTAGTGAAATAGAGCCTATATAGAAGAGGACGAACATACAAAAATATAAACTTTGATGGTGTAACATTTACATGTACACAAACATAGAGAGAGGAGATATATACAGAAAGACAAGGGGGAAACTAACGCTGCTGAGGTGGGGCTGCCGTCGCCGCCGATGGGAAGGTCAACAGCTGAGAGAATCCTCCGATGACGGT
Source organism: Lactuca sativa (assembly GCF_002870075.4). Lineage (NCBI taxonomy): Eukaryota > Viridiplantae > Streptophyta > Magnoliopsida > Asterales > Asteraceae > Lactuca > Lactuca sativa. The sequence goes on along the minus strand of NC_056630.2, from coordinate 2,839,028 downwards.
CGGAATCATGAGCTTTGAATTGAGTCAAAGACCGTTTGTTGCCAGCAAACTTATGCTGAACCTGGAAAACCACATTGGCTGATGCCAACAAACATAATTCAAGAAGAACAACAAACCCAATAACTAAAACAACAAATCCTCGTTTATTCAGATCCATCTCCCAGCAATTTAATTCAATTATGTATTATCTTCAATTGGGTCTCTTCGAATCGAAAACAAATGAACAAATTGTATCCAATGTGTGTGTGTATATACACTTTCTCAAACTTACTTATCTTCTCGTGTTATCAAAGAAAATCCAGTTGGAGACAAAAAAAACCCGCCTCGAGGGAGCCGACTGAAGAAGCAAGGCCCAATGAGATGAAGAATCAAGAAACATATAAAATTATAAAGTATACACTAGAGGAAATCCATATCGCTAAGCATTTGATTGCATCGCATCATGTCGATTAGGATGTGTTGACTGATTCCTCTTCCAGAATCCAGATCTTCGTATATGCTTATTATGGTGGGTTGCCTTTTTGGGTCTCATTAGGTTTCCATGATCTGTGTAAATTGTAATGTGTATGTATGTGTGTTCCATCATTGATTGACTTGAGTTGTAAACTTATAGTAGTTGGACTTTGCGTGTAAATGGTAATCGATGATCCCCAAATCTAGTACGACTTAATTGCAAGAATGGGAATCTCTTAATTTAGTTTTTGTAAAAATAGTTTTATGTTAAAAACAGTTTGTTTTTTTAACAAATTTATAGGAACGTCTCATAAATATTAAATTAAATGGGATTTAATTTCTTAGGTAAATTCTTATAGTTAAAAAAAATAATTTAATTATCTAATCATATTATAAAACATTCTTAATTTCTTATGTTAATCTTATAATACTTTTAAAACCAGCGATTTAGAATTTTTATTTTTAAAAATCAAATTTTTATATCAAAACCTAAAACCGTTTTTTGCTTATATTATACTAGGTTAGAAATCCGTGGAAACCGTGGGTTTATAAGATAGACAATGAAAATAGATTGATAAATTATTAAAAAAAATCAATACTAAACGATATTGAAAAATGATTGTTAATGTAGGATGATATTGTATTTACAAATAGACTTTAAAAGTATTGTAGTAAAATAATACAGATTTGAAGTATAAAGTTAAACAAAGTTTTAATTTTATAGTCAAGTAGATAGTGTTCGATGTCAAACTGTCTTACTAAGCTCTTCTTTCTCTTTTAGGCACTCTATATCTCTGCAAAGGATGAAAGATCTGCACTTCCCTTTTACAACATAGGGAGGGGGGTTTTTCGATTTTAAAAAAATGATGTTTGGATTAAATTATATATACCAAAATACAATAAATTGATAAACTATGTATTAATATTTTGTAAGAATTGTACTTATATGTATAAAATAAAATAAAAAACATAATATATATTATTAAGATATGTTTTTTATTGTTCATAATAATAATTTAATAAAATATTTACGTAAGTTAATGTTGTAACCGTTGATTATCCTTTCTTAAAATTGACATTTTAATTAAAATGTTAATCGTTTAAAATGAAATTAATTTACTAGATATCTATTAAATTTAATTTAAAATTTAAAAAAATTAATAGAGTTAAACAAAAACTAAATCTTTAAAAGAAAATTTGTTAAGATGTCATGTGGTACCTTATTAGTAAAGTTGAAAATTAAATATAAACTCTAGAAAAATGACATATGGCACATAGATATTTTTATTTATTAAGTAGTATAGATAGTTAGCGATGATGTAACATTCATATTCATGCGTTTCTAAAACACCAACAAGAAAGTTATATAACTATTTTGAGTATATTATTGTGTATATGATTATGGTAGTGTGTCATTTTTAGGATTAATCTAAAAAAAATCTTATAGTTTGTATTTTTTCTGGATTAAACCTCAATTTATTTTTTGTCTAAAAAACTTTGTAGTTTTCTATTTTTTCCGAAAAAAACTTTCAACTTTATGTTTTTTTTTTAGAAAAAAAAAACCTTCAACCTTCTAAATGCTTCCAAATAAACCATCAACTTTTTTATTTTCCTCGAAAAAAAAAAACTCTCACATTTTACTACTTTTTTTGGCAAAAAATGACTAAAATGGCTGAATCGGGAAAAAAATACAAGGCTTTTTTAGACAAAATATAAATTTTAGGTTTAATCCGGAAATATAAATATATATATATATATATATATATATATATATATATATATATATATATATATATATATATATATATATATACATATATTTATATATATATATATAAAACGTCTTTTTTTAGATTAACCCTCATTTTTATGGTTAGAGTTTAAGGCTTATAGTTAAAACAAACATTTTTGTTATGATTTTGGCTTTTGATTCTTGTAGTGTGTTAGTTTTTGTTATGATTGTGGCCTATGAATCGTTAAGACCTTAAACAAACATGTTTGTTGTTAACTTTTTGAAATGACCATGTGGCATTGGGAAGTTTCTTTGCATAGTCTTGGATAAAATCCGTATTCAGACTTGTATGCTTTGCTTAGTAAAATGGAGCTAGATGCATCGATCGAGCATGACACCAGCAACCTAAATGAACAAAATAACTACAATTACACCTCTAGAATATAATGAAAGAATAAACAAATTTGTTTCCAACAATCAATCTAGTACCAAACCACTAGCTAATGTGAGAGTTTCATATTTATTTTGGGCCTAGAAAGGTTATGGGCTTAAGTTTCATTTAAGACAGGTGGTGATGGTTATAAATAGATTAGTTGCCCTTTCAAAAAAAAAAATAATAATAATAATAATAATAATAATAATAATAATAATGTAAGAATGGAAGAATGATATTGTAGGCTTGAAAATTAAAAAGCTTAATAACCTATGTTTGTTTTTTCTGAGGTAAAATGTATGCAGTCTGCAGACCACATCTGTAGACCTCTGCAGTAGAAGAGGTGGACCAAACGTCTGCAGTCTGAAATATCATGTTTGTATCGTCAAATGTTTTTTTTTAAGTTTTGTAATTTTTTTTTAAATTGTTTATCATTAATAAAAGTTGGAAAAAATATAAATTAAAAAAAAAAACTTAAAAAAATAAAGATATATATATATGTGTTTTTTAGGCTAGAAGATGTTTGAAGATGTTAGAAGACTCTGGTCCACATCTGCGCCAAGAAGAGGGCGCGCAGACATTTTTAGGTCTGCAGTCTTCAAAAAAACAAACAGTCTGCGAATGTTAATGTTTGTGCGTGGTCTGCGCGGCGCAGACAGAAGAAGTCACGCAGATCTGCAGACAAAAAACAAACACTACCTAAATTTGTGATGGAAAATCATTTTCAACTACTAATATTATCATGCCATATATATGTCTTGCAAAAGTTTCGAAATAATTATTAGTTAATTATATTCATCGAGTACATCAAAATGATTGTTTCGTTCTTTAAGAGCATGGTACTATGTGGAAGATAACTTTCTAGATCGTTTGAAAATGCCGTGTTGAGTGTGACATTTAGAGAAATAAATCATAAATCATGATCGTCTTAATATGAAATTTTCAAATTTTTTATTGCCTTTATTACCTTTTTTCTCAATTTCATGTGAAATGCATGCCGTATGTTATTGAACACGAGCCTAGTGATTTCATGATGGGTTCACACTTTAAACATAGTTTAAACAAACCCTAAATTTTTTTCTCAATCTACAATAAAATCTCACTATTTTAAAAAAGTATTTAAAAAAATTTATTATTATTATTTTTTAATAAAAAAAACCTAATAAACCAGATAAACCTAACAATTTAATCATTTTTATCCGGTAACCCTCATTTTACTGGTTACACGTGTTCATGTGGACCGGACATGTTGAGGTGGATGATGACTCACTATAGGAGTCATGAATATAAAGCCTATATGCAGAAAAGTTTCATTTGTGCCCTAAAATCGAACCAGGCATAAATCGAAGCAAGACGAGGACCAATGGATGTCGTCTTCATCTTCTGTAAGAAACCGAGGATCAAATCGAGGAGTGATGAATCATCTAAGAAGCAGCTGCCATTTTGGTGATCTCGTTGGAAGATGGACTTCATGGATCCCGTTAAATTTTGGAAGAATGTTTATAGGTTGCCCAAATTACCAGGATGAACTCAAAGACTGCAAATACTTTCGTTGGGTGGATCCTACTCTACCAAACCAGTAGTATGCAAATCTCTTACTAGAGTTTCACAACAATGTTAATTTGGAGAACAATGTAATATCCCGGGAGTTGGGACAACAACAAGTTGAGGGAAACTTTTTAGATACATTGTGGGACAACCAGTGGCACAACAACCTGTTGAAGGAGTGGACATTAAACAATAGAATGGAAATGAGGGTGGAAGATAGAAATCATCGTTTTATGTGTTTATGGTTTCTTTTTGTGTTTGTGTTAGTGATCTTAAGGGATTGGTATGATAGATAGAAGATGGATGGGAAGTAGTCTTTTGGTTATGTTTGTTTGGCTAGTATTAATGTGTTTTAGTTGTGTATGTTAGGGTACTATCAATGTCTTTTGGAGTGTGGGTACCATGTATTATGTTGTGTCCCATTATAAACTGGAATGACTTAACAAGTTTGTGTTTATGTAGGACTTATAAGTGTTTCCCATGTAATCACGAATGAATGGAATCAATAAACTGTGGAATCAACAATGAATGAAATCAATCATGAATGGAATCAATAAATAAAGATGATCAATAAACAATGGAATCAACAATGACCAGACTCAATCATGAATGGAATAAATAAACAAAGATGATCAATAAACTATGGAATCAATAATGATTGGAATCATGCATGACCAGAATCAAGTATGACTGGAATAAAAAATGGTTGGAATATCATTTAACTAAACAATATAATCATGATTAAAGCATTGAAATGAAATTAACAACATAAACATAAACAATGGAATCAACTTAAAGAAACATAAACCATTTTTATCATAGAACATGTCATATTAACCAAAGCCAAAAGTGTTAATGGCTAGTTGTGTAAATGCCTAAAAACATAATTTAGATGGCTAAAAACAAAAGGGGCTATCAACAGTTGCCCAAAGCCAAAAATTTGTACATGTCTTAACAAAAGTATGGGTTAAAAGCACCATAATATAGACTAGGTGAGTTGGATGAACTTATTGATGGGTTTTAGCTATAAGAACATCTTATGTGCTCATACAAACCCTAATGCTTGGATCTAGGTTTCTCTAATGTGCATGCAATTCATCCAAGTCTCTAAACCCTAGATCTAGCATATGATAATCAATATTAACATAATAATGGGTTTAAGATATTACCTTGATTGTTATGTAGCAATAACAATCACAATTCCTCCTTGTAATGACTTTAGAAAGCTTAGAGTCACAAATGTCACTCCTCTAATGGCTCACAAACACCAAGAGCAAGAGGATGAAGAATAAGGAGAGAGGAGACACCCAAAAACGTGTAGAAACCCTAAGGATTCAGTTGCCCACGTTTTTTATGCCCAAGGGGTCCTTAAATAGTGAGGCTATTAGGGTTATCTAACAAGGAAACCCTAATTTGGATGCTTAGGCCCTAAGCAACCCATGTACTCCTTTCTTAAAGGCCTTTGGACGATTTCTAATGGGTTTCCCCATAGAATTCGTCCACCCCTTTAATATGGAGTCCATTAGCCCAATATTCAACTATCACACAATTGACAGTTCTAGTCCCTTAATTTAATTAATGTCTTTTAGCCACAAAATTAATTCCTAATTAATTACTGACTAATATTAATTAAACAATATGATTTCTCCTTTAATATATTATTCTCATAATATATTAATAAATCATAATTAATCCTTTCTCTCCATAATTCATCCTATCAAGTTGCTTTGATGAAGGCAACCCAAAAGGACCATGCATCATCGGGTCAAGTACATACCAAAATAGTTATGGACTTAGACACTAATCCAATACTTATCATTTCCCATTTTTTATAACCACCACTTTCTTCAATTGTATTTTTGTTATCCTCTCTGAAGGCTTCCTCATTCTTAGTTTTGGCCTCCTCCTTCTCATGTCCTCTTAACCCAGGCCCTCTTACTCCATCCCATGTACACCCATTCCATCTTTATTGATTCCCTCCTTATCCATCCCATATACACCCATGTCATCTTCATTGATTCCCTCTTGATTCATGCCTTCTTGATCCATGCCCTCTGTAACATCTCGACTCCCAGGTATAAATTTGAAGCTTTTATATTCATATTTTTAGACCTACTCGACAAGTTGGCTGCCCCAACTTGTCGTGTAGAAACGAATCCGGTCGCGGAGATCATGAAGCCTACTCAACGATTTGAGGTTGTGCATGAAAACCCTAATTTTTATGGTTTGCACCCTATTTAAAGGACCTTAAGTCCTCTCTCCAACCCCCCTTACCACCCTATCGCTCAGAAGAAAACCCTAAACGAGCTAACCTTCTATTTTGAGTGTGTACAAGGCTAAAGAATGTGTGTTCAGTGCATTTTTTGGAGAAACTTGAAGGTTTAGGAGCTTGGAAATATAAGGGGCTTATAGATCCAACATCTACTCAGTTGTAGCAACCTTTTGAAGGTAAAAAGTCGTTACCTTGATCATTTTCTTGTTAGATTTCTCCATTCAAGAGTCTAGGGCCTTTTTAGCCCACTTTGGATCCATTTTTGGAAGTTGACATTGATTTGAATTTTGTAACTTCAGATCTGGACTACTCTAGGCCCCCATAGTCATAAAGTTATCGACTTTATCTAGTCTTGGCCTTTCTCCATGCCCTAAACCTCTTCCTAAGACTAGTTTTGGGTGTTTTGGCCTCTTAAGGCCTTGCATGCACGTAAAGTTGGTAACTTTACGTGGTAACTACACCCTATGAGGCTAGATCTACAGTTTGGAGCCTTGGTTTCGCTTAAAAGCGTCTGAATGAGAAAAAGTCCGAATGAAATCGACGAGTTGCATAGCCAACTCGACAAGTTGGACAGGGTTTACCCGCCTTCAGGATTCTGAGTGAACTCAGCGAGTGGGTGAGATGACTCAGCGAGTTGATTAGGCTTTTCCCAGTCCTCTGGACATTAAAGAACTCAGTGAGTTACTCAGGTAACTCAACGAGTTAACTCGAGTTTTCGGTTTCTGAGTTCTGAAGGAACTCGACGATTCAGTAGATGAACTCGACGATTTGGGTCAACAAGGACTATTAACCTTGACCGTTTACTTTGACTTTGACCAAGGGTTGACCAACTTTGACTTCTGAGGGTATTTTGGTAATTTAGGATTCTAATGGAATCAGTCATATGGGGATTATAGGTAGTGAATTTGGAGCTGAGAGTTGAGGTTTAATCTTCTTGATTCAGCACTACTTGTGAGGTGAGTTTTCCTCACTATACTTAGGGGTTGAAGGCACCAAGGCCGACCCATTGGATTTGATATCCTAGTAGTTGATGATATGTTGAGTATGAGTTAGTTATGCATGCTAGTTTGCTATTCCAATCTGGTAGATCTATAGGAGTACCTATGATATTGTCTGATTATTTGTATGTGCATTTAGCTATTACATTTCGCCATGTTGTGTGGGTAGGGTTGAGGTTGTATTGCTCCGTGCGATGACCAACAAACCCTGGAGTATGCTAGATATGAGATGAGGGCCAGGAGAGCATACCAGACCCATACTGAGGACTCCCCAGCATTCTAGATGCGAGCTGAGGGCCAGGGGAGCATGCCAGACTTGCACTGAGGGTTGATCAGTTATATTTCAGTCTTAGGACTGAAAGGGCAAGCCATTCATAAGTTCTGAGCTCAATAGCAAGCCAGACTTATGTTGTGGGCTTGGGAGCAAACCAGATGTGAGTTGTGGGCCTGAAAGGCAAGTCAAACTCATACTGTGGGCTCGGGGGTAATCCAGTCTATAGAGTTGTAGACCCATTACATGTGGTTATTATGTGTGTTATTTATTATGTATCGGTATTTTGGGGGAACTCGCTAAGCTTCGGGCTTATGGTATTGGATTTTGTTTCAGGTACTTCGGATGATCACGGGAAGGTGAAGGCTTGATCATGCACCTCCTCACATTTTATGATTTTGATTTCTGGGATACTCTGATATGAAACTATTTTGAAAACATTTTGTAATAAGTAATGGTTTTTGGATGCTTGAATTTAAATTTTTATGAATTTTATGGTTGTTACACCCTCCTTGAAGGAGAACGGTGCCCATAGTCCCAAAACAGTTATAACAACTAGTAATATTACTATTAATAGTGGGGTCCTTTTGGGATAGATTCAAGGATATATGTAACGCCCTTTTTCGAATCGCTTCATTATTTGGTACCATGACCCGATCATCAGTTATCATAAGGCTTAGGGCCTTGGGGAAGAAAGGTTTATACCCATTTGGATGTGGGTGGTGTTGGTTATGTGATGATAGGGTTCAGTTTGTATTTTAGAGCCCAAGGGTATCGGTAAAGGCATTGGTTCGGTCCTTTTTATGAATTTTGGATTTAATTTTGGTTTGTTTTCAGTTTAAATAAAGTTGATAGAAGTGTAGGGATTCTTGTTACCTTTCTTTGGATATAAAGAACGTCGAAAACGGATAAGGGATGCAAAATTTATGATCATTTGAAGTTAGAAGGGTTTGGACCAAACCAGGTATTCATGGTGTATAAGGGTGGTACGCATGGCGTACACAGGAATTTGCAAGCGGGAGCATTTGGGAACACCCTTAGTTCCACAAGGTAATGTGTTGCGTTCGTCAGGCCAGATTAAAACCCTAATTTAGGGTCTTGGACCCTATTTAAAGACCTTAACTCACCTCCAACCCTCATTTCATTCAGCTTCCATCCTCTCTAACCCTAAGAACGAAACCCTAGCCCCCATTTGTGTATTTCTTGAGTTTCATGGTGATTTTTGTGTGTTTTGGAGCTTGAAGAGAAAGAAGGAACTTCTTGAAGAGTCAATGCTTGACTTAGAGCTTTTGGATCCAAGCTTTGCTCACCTAGATCTAACTTCTGGAGGTATAAAGTCTCAACCTTGACAAATCTTTCATGTAGATCTAGCTAGTTGGTTTTTGTTATGGTTTTGGTCCCTTTGTGGTGGTTCTTGTGAGTAGAAGTTACTCCAGAACCTTTGAGTTTCATATTAAGTCCTTGTTGGGAATATGAAGTTTTAAAGTTTGGATCTTGATGAGTATAAACCTTTCATGCATGTTTTGGTGGTCTTTTGGTAAAGTTTGGGGACTTAGGCTTTTGATTTGGGCCGCATTAAGTCTTGTTAAGTCATAAAGTCAGGAACTTTATAACTTAAGAAGTCCCTTGAATCAGATCTGGAAGTTTGGACTAAGGTCTTAAGGTAAAAGCTTGCATCTTGGCCTCTTTATGGAGTTAGAATGCTTGAAATCATGATTGGGTCCTTTTGGACCATGCAAAGGTGCCAGGTTGACAACTTTATGGATTAACTCATTGATATGAAACTATTTTGAGGATTTGGACGTTGGAATTAAGGTATTAAGACATTTGGGGTAGTTTTTGGACAAAGGCCGGGAACGTTGTGCGTTCATCTCAGGATCGTGGCACGTTCAGGAAATGGGTCCCGATCTGTGGTCTGGTAACAAACGCCCAGCGCTCCACCAAAGAACGCGGCGCGTTCGGTTCATCAGTGGGCTTTTTAGGCTTTTGGTCATGGACTTGTTTTGGGGTTCAGTCTTCTTTCTTTGGGCTATGAATTATCTGTTTGGGCTCTAGTTGGGCCTCACGACTTTGAGTGGGCCTTAAGTTTGGTTTAGGCCTCAAGCTGTGTTGTTGGTGTTGGATTAATGTCTAAGTCCATAACTATATTTGGTATGTACTTGACCCGACCCGGCATGGTCCATTTGGGTTGCACTTCACCGACACAATTTATATGGATAGTCTTTTGAGAATAGTATATTTATGATTTATATTAATATATTATAAGTTCTAATATATTAATATATAGTCATATTATTTAATTAGTATTGATCAAGAATTAATTTATAATTAATTAAGTGATCAAAAATGAACTAATTAAATATGGACTCTTATATATATGGAATGGGCCAAGTTCATTTAGGTTGGGCTAAGCTTCCATGGATAGTCCATGGAGTGTTTAACCCATGGATCATATGAAATGAAAGGTCATGGGTTTAACCCTAGTTTCCATACTATATAAAGATGTCCTTGGTTGGTGAAATTGGCACTAGTGTGGTACACTAAGGAGGGCTAGCCGATTTCACTAGAGAGAACCAAGTATCCATATTCTCTAAAGTCTTCCAAGGTGTTTTGGTGATTTGTGATTCCACTTGAGGCTTCCACACTATTGGGGCTAAGCTCTTAAAGCTAGAAGACATCAAGCTACATCAAAAGGTATGTCATCTAACTAGTACTTTGTAGTATAAGAGCTTCATAATATGCTAGTTAGGATTAAAGCCTTGGAAAGATCTTATTTGCATGTATAATAGAGAAAACATAGATCCAAGGTTTATAGGGTTGCATGTACACCATAGGAGTGTTAGAATGCTCAAAACCCAACAGTTGGGCCATTAGTGGTCCATGCGCCAAGTTTGGGTTGGACCCATTACAGAAAGGGTAAAATGGTCTTTTACCATAGGAGTCAGGACTTATGAGTTAAGGCCACGGTTAATGGATTATGGCATAATTATTAATTAAGAATTATTTGTTTTTAGTGGGGGATTTCTGGTTCAGTAGCCGAGTGTTATCTAATTTGCAGCGGATCGAGGTGAGTCTCCTCACTATGTTTAGTGGGTCGAAGGCACCAATGCCGGCCCATGAATTGTTATGCTTAGTATGCTTGTTGTCTGTGTGACTCTTGCATGTGTTATGTGTTTTATGTTTACCGCACGGGGCTCGATGCCAGGCGGGGCCTGATGAGTATATTGCATGTTAGTTATTGTATGTGTTTTATGATTACCAGGTACGACTCGATGTCGGGCGGGACCCTAAGGCTAGTATGTATTCTATTTATCTCTATGATTATGGCATGTGTTGTGTGTTTATATGTTTATATGCTTATATCGAGCGGGGACCGGTGCCAGGGGGCCTGATGGATGACAAATTTGTTTACCGAGCGGGGCTCGATGTGGACGGGGTCCGATGTCTGGCAGGGCCTGATGAAGGGCAGGGCCCATTATGTGATTTTATGTATGTGTGGTATGAGGTATCATGGGGAACTCACTAAGCTTTGTGCTTATGGTTTTTAGTTTATGTTTCAGGTACTTTAGTTTTCAAATGGAAGAGCTCGGGATGATTGCAGAGCACACATGATATGGGCTTATTTAGTCATAAAAATCATTCATTATCTTATTAATTATTGTTGATTTTATATCATTTTATGGACAAAAGATACTTAATTAGCTTAATATTTCAATTTCAGCAATAAAAGACATGCTCGGGTGAAAAAGGAAGAGGATTGAGTGATTGGAAGCTTGGAGATTGAAGACTGAAGAAAGAAGGATGTTGCTGGACAGCTTGACCCCTCATCAGTGTTTTGACCATATCTCATGAACCGTAACTCCGATTGACGAGATTCAAAATGTTCTGAAAACTAGACACAATTTCAGACGACTTTCGTGTTTTGAGAAAATGTTGATCCCGGAAAAAATCGACAAGTTGGGCCTAAACTCGACGAGTTTTGTCAGAATGTTCCAGATTCGAAGATGCCTTGCCGTACACGCTGTATACGCGGATTATCGAAAAAAATCGACGAGTTATTCTTAAAAACTCGTCGAGTTGACACTGTTTTCAGAATTTATATATAGAAACTTTTCTCATTCGAACCCTAACTTTTTCTGGAGGCTAGGTGCGATTATTGAAGACCAAAAGGGTTCTTGAAGCTTCAGTTTTTGAGATTGCAACCTAAGAAACAATTTAGAAGAGAATCAAAGGCAAATAATCATTCTTCTTTTCTTAATCTTTGTTTTGAACCATGTTTGAATGATTAGATTTTGATTTTAGGTTATTACTTGCTTTAGATATGAGCTAAAAGCTTTTTACTTCTGTTTGGATGAGATAATCTTATGAACATGGTTTGATTGAGTGGTTGAATTGATATTAATTTGGTTATTCATCTTGTTAAGCTTATTAAAGATCCTTATGTATTGATAATAAATGTTTTTAGTTAACAAATAAGTGATTGAGTTGCATCAATATCTTCTTGATTACTTGATTCATATAGTTTTATGAATATAAGATTGTATGCCTACGAATAGTGAATATGAAACTAGGGTTAACTATAAAATATGTAAATCAATGTGTGAGCATGTGTGATGAACATCTATACATGAGTTGATTGAATTGAACAAATTTGATTAACTATTATTATAAGTCTTGCTTGATACGAACTAAACACTATGAAACTTGTTAGTTTAATCAACTGGCCATTGTTTGAATTAACTTGTCTACTAAAGGATTGGTAATAATGAACATGAACCCAATCACATTAGGAATCGGTAACCATTGACATATTAATCCATTGCACTTGCCACGAAATCAACCATAGGAATAAGTGAATCGAATCTGAACAGAAGTCTCTTTTATCAATGAATCTAGTTGTCCTTTCTTGTTCTTCTTAGTTGTTAATTGTCTTTGTTTGAAAGTTAATTGATTGATTAAGTTTCTAGTCTTGAAAAACTAGAGAAACCCCCTCTTTTATTAATTGTTTTTAATTAGGTAATACTAGTATTTAATTTGATTGTTACCGTTCCCTGTGTTCGATACCCTACTTGCTTAAACTATACTATTAATCGATAGGTTCACTGCCTTTCGTGTGTTTAATTTGTGTTTGAAGTAATAGGATTAAAACTAGTGCGTTTTACACACATCAAGTTTTTGGCGCCGTTGCCGGGGAACGGTTCTAATAGTTAATTTTATTTGCTAGTGTTATCGATCCTTTGTGTGATAGTAATCTCATATAAAGTTACACATTTTCTGTTTTAATTTTTTATTATCGTATTATGTATTTTCCAAATGTCGATGCTTTTGATGTTTTTCTTGAGGAATTAGTACAGGAAATTGAGCAAGAAGATGAGGAATATGACTCAGATGATGATTTGAAGGAATTTAGAAGATGGTTAGATAACATTTTGCCTAATGAAAAAGAGTAATCTGAGTTACAAGAGCTAGAGTTAAAAGATGAAGAATTTAATCCAGAAAGAGATTTGGAGGAGTTGGAAAGATTGCTAGCAGAAGGGTCAGATGAAGAACAAGAACAAGCTGAGTTGCAGGAACCAAGCCATGGTTTGACCATTATCACGACATGGCCACCTATTTTCCCAGATTGTGTTTCGAAGCATGGGGTGACGACTCTAACTTTGGAGAAAGTTCTGAAACGCGATCCATTTCTTATTAGTATCCAACCGGTCCCAACCCTTATCAAGATTCTTGGGTTTTATATATTCAAGCTCGTTTGGCCAATTATAGAAGCAAAGAGCCAAATTTTACAAATTGGTCCACCAAAGAAGATATTCAATGCAACAGATGGATTGGCATTGAGTTTATTGGAAGTTTATTAAGTTGAGAGTCCAGCTAAAGACTCGCACAAAAAGAAGCGCTTGCGGGAGGCAACCCGTCATTAGAGTTTTCTTTTCTTTTTCTTTTTGAACTTCTAGTTTATTAGGGTAGTGTAGGATTTTAATTTAATGATTGTTTTCCTTGTTACTATTTGGTTTTTGATTTTGATCTTTGCAGAAGTTAGGGCAAGAATCGATCAAATTGTTAAAGCGTGAGGAATAAACGTGAAATCGAGTCTAAAACGAGAAGAGTGGGAGAATTGAGTCTAATTACGAGTCCGGTGAATAAATGGTTGAAAGGATGAGCTTTTACTGAAGAAAAATGAAGGGGAATATTGCTATCCAAAAATGAAACTGAAGTTGGAGTATATTTTGTTCACTCAGTGCATAAAACTCGTCGAGTTCCCTATATAAACTCGACGAGTTCTTTTGGAAAAACCCGATTGTGCCAGTTTCAGCGACCCAACTCGACGAGTTGCTCTTTCTCTTACCTTTGAGTTGGTGATTTGATTACATTCTACGAAGGCAATTGGATGTGCTATCACTGTTTATTTTCCGAGCATTTCCAAGATCTTTTTTCACTATATTTTGGAGCATAACCACACGAGATTTGACACCCAAGGCATGGATGAGCTATTCCCATGTCCAAATTCAGCTGAAGAAGGAGCTCAAAAGAAGAATATCAACCTCGTAACTTCTATCCCAGGGGAGTCTGTTCCAATTCTCTCTTTACTTTTATGTTCTATATCATGCATAACATGCAATGGGGACATTGCATAAATTAAGTGTGGGGTAGGGGGTTGATTACATTAGTTATATTAGAATCCTAGGTTTAATTTTTAAAAATTTGCATAAAAATTGCAAGGGCCTAATTTAGAAAATTTTGGGAAAGCAATTAGGATTCCATGCTAGTATTGTGTTTGATGATTCTATGAAGACCCAAATGTTTAGTTGAGCCAATATACGTTATAGTGCATTTGTGGCCCCCTTTATTTTAGTGAAATCATGAGACAAAAACACAATCTCGCTTAGTTTGAAGATCGCAACATGTTTAGCATCGTGTACCAGAAATGTATCCAGGAAAGCTTAAGTAGTCATTGCACACTAGACTAATGCCTTTAACCAATAAAGGATGAAGTTAAATTCCCTTGCTTAAGCATATGTTTTTCTAGGTTTTTAGTTTTGAATGGAAAAAGTGTGTGAAAAAAAAAAGAAAAAAAAGAAAAAAAAGAAAAAAAAAGTTGAAAAAAAGAGTGATGAAATGTTTGAATAAAGAATCTACAAAGCTGTGAAGACAAAGAAGAATATCATGAAGAAAAGCTACAAAGTATAAAAGATTCAATCAAAAGTTGTATTTGTCTTTTAGTTGTAATTTTCTTTTCTAGGTTATTTTTTCATATGTATGCTTGGGGATTTAACCAAAAATGACTTGAGGTTAAGAAAGTTTTATGGGGATGGATTCGGAGGGATGCATAAAATGAGCGTTGTTCAAAAGAAGTGGGCGAGTATTTATGAGGAATGTAAGTATTTAGAATTGAGGGGGGTCCTTAGGAAAAATTTTAGACACAAATGCATGCGTTGCGGTCTTGGCATAATGGCTGGGTTCGATTGGGATTGTCTTATGTGGTATTAGTGTGCTAAAATTCGGTTTTGCTTGGGGGCAAGCAAAAGTCAAGTGTGGGGTATTTTGATATGGGCTTATTTAGTCATACAAATCATTCATTATCTTATTAATTATTGTTGATTTTATATCATTTTATGGACAAAAGGTACTTGATTAGCTTAATATTTCAATTTCAACAATAAAAGACATGCTCGGGTGAAAAAGGAAGAGGATTGAGTGATTGGAAGCTTGGAGATTGAAGACTGAAGAAAGAAGGATGTTGCTGGACAGTTTGACCCCTCGTCAGTGTTTTGGCCATATCTCATGAACCATAACTCCGATTGACGAGATTCAAAATGTTCTGAAAACTAGACACAATTTCAGACGACTTTCGTGTTTTGAGAAAATGTTGATCCCGGAAAAACTCGACGATTTGGGCCTAAACTCGACGAGTTTTGTCAGAATGTTCCAGATTCGAAGATGCCTTGCCGTACACGTTGTATACGCGGATTATCGAAAAAACTCGACGAGTTATTCTTAAAAACTCGTCGAGTTGACACTGTTTTCAGAATTTATATATAGAAACTTTTCTCATTCGAACCCTAACTTTTGTTGGAGGCTAGGTGCGATTATTGAAGACCAAAAGGGTTCTTGAAGCTTCAGTTTTTGAGATTGCAACCTAAGAAACAATTTAGAAGAGAATCAAAGGAAAATAATCATTCTTCTTTTCTTAATATTTGTTTTGAACCATGTTTGAATGATTAGATTTTGATTTTAGGTTATTACTTGCTTTAGATATGAGCTAAAAGCTTTTTACTTCTGTTTGGATGAGATAATCTTATGAACATGGTTTGATTGAGTGGTTGAATTGATATTAATTTGGTTATTCATCTTGTTAAGCTTATTAAAGATCCTTATGTATTGATAATAAATGTTTTTAGTTAACAAATAAGTGATTGAGTTGCATCAATATCTTCTTGATTACTTGATTCATATAGTTTTATGAATATAAGATTGTATGCCTACGAATAGTGAATATGAAACTAGGGTTAACTATAAAATATGTAAATCAATGTGTGAGCATGTGTGATGAACATCTATACATGAGTTGATTGAATTGAACAAATTTGATTAACTATTATTATAAGTCTTGCTTGATACGAACTAAACACTAGGAAACTTGTTAGTTTAATCAACTAGCCATTGTTTGAATTAACTTGTCTACTAAAGGATTGGTAATAATGAACATGAACCCAATCACATTAGGAATCGGTAACCATTGACATATTAATCCATTGCACTTGCCACGAAATCAACCATAGGAATAAGTGAATCGAATCTGAACAGAAGTCTCTTTTATCATTGAATCTAGTTGTCCTTTCTTGTTCTTCTTAGTTGTTAATTGTCTTTGTTTGAAAGTTAATTGATTGATTAAGTTTCTAGTCTTGCAAAACTAGAGAAACCCCCTCTTTTATTAATTGTTTTTAATTAGGTAATACTATTATTTAATTTGATTGTTACCGTTCCATGTGTTCGATACCCTACTTGCTTAAACTATACTATTAATCGATAGGTTCACTGCCTTTCGTGTGTTTAATTTGTGTTTGAAGTAATAGGATTAAAACTAGTGCGTTTTACACACATCAACACACCACATGTTTATGCATTCTATGATTTACTTTGATTTGATGATGTTTGGCTAAGTCTTTATTACCGTGGTTTTATGGAAATGATATGTATTAACGATTTATTAATCTAAAAATGAAAATTTTATGTCATTATTTTTGGGACGTTACAATTTGGTATCAGAGCCTTGGTTTGAGGGATTCGGGCACAATCTTGGGTGTATCTAAATTCAAACTTAGGATTTGGTAAAGTTTTTCAAAAAGAAATATATTTTAGAAAGGGATTTTTCTAAAAGAAGAAAGGGTGTGGTACATGCAATCAACTTAGCTCAAGTAAGTTTCACCCAAATTACCCATACATGTTATATGTTATGAATTGATCTGTGAATCTGTGAATCACGTGCTAGTTAGGACTAAGGATCTGCTCAGTTTTTCATGGTAGAATGTTAGGAGAGATGCCTTTGTATGTCGATTGTATGAGCTTGTAGACTTGCATGCTAATTCTGATTAGCCAGTGATATGTGAGCCTGATATGTGACGATTTGTAGCGTAGGAAGCATGGGATGCTAGATTGAGTATAGTTTGTATGTATGAGGCAATCAGTAGTAGGATTGGGAGCTCCTAGTATGAGTTGCAATATGTAGAATTGGATGCTTGTGATTATTCGGTGGATTGGAGTGCTACTGCATGAATGCTGCTTGCTTTGTGCTTTGTGGAACTCTTAGGTGATGGGAGTTAGCTACTAAGTGAATATGTCAAGTCATATGTGACAAAGGTTGAATAATATCAGAGTGATGGATTTGACACTATTGCGCAGCTCTTGTCTGAGTCCAACCGTTGTAGGAATGAGTCTGTTACTCGAAGGATTATTTAAGCTTTGTTGCATATGATTGTATTCATGATGTGGGTGACTGAAATTATGGGGAGTTCTCTATCCGCTGATGGCATGGTGAGGTTGGGAACCTAGGAAGGCCTAGGGTTTGATTCAGTGGGTTTTGTTGCGCTGGTTAGCGAGTGTTTTATGTATGGCTTTGAGAAGGTGACTTAGAGGATTCAGGAGGATTCTCGAGGAAAGTATGGATAGGTGTGGAAGGTAGTAATGGGCCCATACTACTGAAATCACAAGATTCATACTCGAATCAGAGAGAGTCTTGGAGGATCTAGGAAGCCTATGGGATGAGGATTCTTGGGTATATTCGGATCTCTTGCATGTTGCTCTCTGTATGGTGTTGAGCACTCTCGTGTAGGGTTTGGATTCTAGTCTCGGCTCAGTAGTAGGCACTGAGTCGATCGATGCGCGGACACTGGAGTTCATCTCATTGGAGATTACTTGTGGTATCTTGGAATGGACCCCGGTGGTCTTTGGTTCGGTCAAAGTAGGGAATTTGGAGTTCCTGGATGGTCATCTCGAGGCCTTTTGTAGCATCTCGAGATTTGGCAGGTATTCCTGAACCCTCTTCTATCATTACCTTGTCATTTATAGTCCTTGGGGTTGGAAGTGAAGAGCCAAGATAAGTTTAAGGGCCAAGTTTGCAAACTTGGGCCAAGAGGGAGTACGTTGCACGTACATAAGAGTACGCTAAGCGTACTAAGGTCCGCCTTAGTACGCTGTACGTACACTTGTGTACGCTGGGCGTACTAATGTCAGGGTGAAACCTAATATTTAGGGTTTGGGGCATATATAAGCAACATTATGAGCATCAAAACCTCCCTTACCTCAGCCTCCATAGATTACATTCATCCTCCCCAAACCCTAGCCTTTCCTTTGTGTGTTTAAGCTTATTTGGTGTGTTCTTGAGTGCTTTAAGAGGAAGGTATCGCATCAAAGAGTTGGAGAAGAAGATCAAGCTTGTAGATCTGAATTTAGCTTGTGCTCAAGAAACTCTTGAAGGTATAAAGTTCCAAACTTTATGTATACATGCATAGATCTCACCATTTTACTTTAATAGAAGCATTTCTTGTCCTAGAAGCCATAAGGTGGTGCATGATTTGATTTAGACGAAAAAGGTTGTCCTTCTAGACTCTTGAGGGGACCATGAGTGATAAAAATGAGGTCTCATTAGTTGTATTTGTCCCATGCATGGAGAAATAAGGTCTTAATGGATTAAGACCAAGCATTAAGAACTTTATGGATGTCCAAAGTGATAAAGTTCACGACTTTATGGATCTTAGGCATGTTTGGTCTCTGGATCTGAAGTTTGGGCTTAAGTGCTTAAGCCATTAAGCACTTAATAAAGTTTTGGAAAACTATTGAGTACACCCAGCGTACTGGGTCAACCACCCGAGTACGCCCTGCGTACGTCCTCTATTGGGCCTTTGTCAAATGGGCTTCAGGTATCGCAGCGCATCGACCCATGTTTCCGCATATGATGATTTTGGGATTGTACTCTGATAACTGTTTTCTTATAAAGTACTTTTGAATATTTAGAAAAAAGGATATTGAATGTTGAAATAAAGATAATTAATTTTTGGTTGGATTAAAAATGAAATTTTACCTCATAATTTTGGGACGTTACACTTTCACCCGAAAGAACTACAACGCCCCATATCCCCTGAAATCCTTGAAGGGGAGAGTGCGAGCTCCGTGCTATCCGAAAACCAACTTGGCTCTGAAGGCCCAAAAGTACTCCTCCGTCATCTAAATGATACCCTCCTTGATCGCCCCGAACATCACCGAGGTTACATTAAGGATACCTCTCGTAATCTCAGACGCGATAAACTCGCGTCGTCCCTCGTCAATTGGTTAGGAGCCTGTGCCCGAGCCAAATCCAAATGCCAAACCTCCTGCTCCACTGTGTGTCATCACCATGCTGAAATACAACACATAAACAATCAATACACGTAGAAAGAGGTTCACACTCCCGAAGTTTCTCAAAATCATCAAGACCTTCCTCATTTCGTGTATAGATCTTGTGCTTTCAATAGTACAGGGCCAATACTACCTTCCACACATATTTATACCTTCCTCAAGGACTTCCTCAAATCCTCCAAGTCACTTCCATACTATCAATTACTTCACTTGCATTATAGAGCACCCTATATGCTAAAACATCTCCTAGGATTTCCTAGGATTCCCTTCCCCACCACTCTCCACCATCGGTTGCAGAAGAGACTCCCTTTAGTACCATCTAACTACCACACGAATACAATTACATGTCACCGACACCATATTATTCTTCAACTGTTAGGTCCCACCCCTCAATAGTTAGACTCAAACAAGAGTTTTGTCACACCCCCAAACCGGAATGACGAAAACGTTCGGGGGCGGAGGATGTCATGTATAGTATCACAACAATTATATAATGGTAATCAAAGCAAACACAACCATTACATTGATAAAATATAGTATTTACATTTGTTTAATACATAGTTTGTATGACATCAAAATGTATAACAAAAGTATAAAAGACGCGACTCTAAAAGCTCTGTCTTCTCAAAACTTGTGGGTGTACCTGTCTACCAATTCCCCAATAATACAAGTGGTTTTGAAAGTGTATCAACATTTAAGTTGGTGAGTTCATAAGTATGTAATTGAGATGGAAAGCTTGTCTTTGTTCTTTGAAAATGTTATAGTGTACTTCTAGAAAATCCAATATTTACTTTAGTGAATAAAATGTAGTCTTAGACCTTAAGACCGAAATGTATGTAGTTATTGTATTCTGACATAGTGAACTGTACTTTGAAATAGTGAGTTGTACTTTGTAATAGTAAACCATAATCTGTATTAGTAAAATGTAGTCTTATTAATAAATAAAACCATGTCATGAATGTTTCTTGAAATTGTATGTTGAACTAGTGTACTAGTGCACTCTGTACTAGAAAAGTAGTGTGTTGTAGTATTGTCTAAAGTGGTTCTCATAGTAGTGTTTGTATGAAAACCTTATTGTATGAGTTCCTGGAATCCACCAGCTGTAGTGTAAAGTAGTGTACTATAGTTTCATTGTTTAAAATAAAACCATTCGAAGTAGTGTTAATCCCGTAAACAAATGTTTTAGTTGATACTATTGTGAGTTTCATATAACCATGATTGATATGACTAGTGGCCTCTACAACGTTCTTCAGGCGTCGGAATGTTATGACAATTGTCACCCCAGGTCTGTCAGCCTAGCTGTTGCAAGCAGCTTAGGTGCGGGATTTTCAGCCCCATATAGATCTATACACAAATTCATGCTCTCCCTCCAGGAGACTCTGGTTATAATTTATAGGACTTAGAATTGTACCCTAATGGGTACCCCGAAGTAGTGCCTCACAACCCTGTATTAACTAGTTTACGTGTAGTGTAGTAGTGTTCTCTTGTACTTGAAAATGTATGTATTACCTTGTAGTAGTGTACTTTGTAATGTAAATAATTATACTTAAATAATTATTTAGCAGTGTATCCTTGAATTAGTGTAATAGAGTAGTGTTCCATAAACTATACATATTATAGTTTATATACTTGTTTATATATGGTGTTCTTTGAGTATGTAAAATAGTGTAGTGTCTCCCAAACTATACCTATTATAGTTTGAATGTATGTTCTTGTAATGTTTATTGAACTTAGCAAAATAGTGTAGTGGTTCATAAACTATACCAACTATAGTTTTAAATGTATACCCTATAATGAACTAACTAAAGCATTTGCAATGTAACAGTGTGTATAAAGTGGTAGTAAGAGATTTATGAAAAATACCCTTTTGCTCTACATGCTACAAAAGGGTTAAAAATATATTTTGGTTAATGTAGTGATAAATCAGGTTGGAACAATTACAAATGTTTTCAAATGGTTTGAAATCGTTTGAATGTTACACAAGAGTCCTTGTATTTAACTTGTATTCCACCCCTCCCCCCCCCCCCCACCCTAAAACATTGAAAATAATGAAAACGTAGGGGTATGAACTCACCTCTAGTGCGTGTTAGAGTCTGAATATCGGAACTGTAGAGACGATCATCGGGTTAGCGTATGTGAAAATATCGGTATCCTAATAATATTTAAACACATAATCGTATTTAAATTAGCAGAATAATTAATTAAAGTGTTAGACAACGCTTAATTTATGTAAAAAATTTCTTACAAGAATTACCGAGAATTGTTTGAAGTGCTGAGAAAGGTTTTCGGTTTAGCCTTCACCGAAATCCTTGATTTTGGTCTTAAAACCTCAACTAAGAACCAATTTCTCGGTCTTAAGGTGTTCTAGGTCAGGAACTAGTTCTCGGTCCAAAGAGTTTTCGGTCAGCTTGAAGATTTGAAGATTGTTCTTGGTGTTCTTGGTGAAAAATATGAAGATTTGAAGGATTTTTCTTGAAGGTTGGAAGGTTCTTGTATGATACTTGAGAGAAAAATAGGGGTGTTTTCGATTGAAATAGTGAGAAAATGACTTATTTTTCGGGGAAAATATATATATACCAAATTGGTTTTCGGCCGGAAAGACGTTTTCGGTCTGAAGGGTTTGCGGTCTGAGGGTTCTCGGCCGAAAAGGGGTTTTCGGTGCGAGGGTTCTCGGTTCCAAAGGGAAAAATGTTGATTTTTAAGTGTATTTTATTCCAAACGGTTACATAAAAACATCATTTATATAATTTTAAATCATATTCTAACCCTCATGAATTTAACGAGATGAACAAAACTCGAATTTTTCTTATAGAGTTTGACTTTTGTTGACTTGAAAATAACGTGCCACAGTTATGCCATAGGGTTGAACCTAACCTTCTAAAATTATTTATCCCCCCATAACATGTTACTTAACATATTTTCTTAATAGTTAGTTGGCCTCATTGGGGTCTCTAAAATCACAAAGCAAGCAACATCGAGCAGTCCAAACCAGTGCATCACCAAAACAGACCATTATATCCAATATCCAATGCCCATACTCGCATGCAGTTCTACAGGATCAATCAACAAGCATATGAAGGCATTTCTCCTAGCATCTTATCATGCACTCCTGAGCAGATCCTTAGCCCTAATCTAGCATGCAATTCTCATATACTTATATCATAATAATATCATAACACATATATGGGTATTTTGGAAATACTTACATGAGCTCGGCCGATTGCACACATCACACACACACCTTTCTCTTTTTATAAATATTTTTAGAAAAGTTGTTTTCCTTTGATAAAAATTATCAATTTCACGGTTTGAGTTTACACACACCCGAGAGCATACCTGAATCCCTCAAACCAGGGCTTTGATACCAACTTGTAACATCCCAAAATTTGTGAGTGAAAAATTTTCTTTCAATTTATCAACAACCATTAATTCACTAGAAAATCCCATCAAAGTATAAAACATGTCATATAATCATTGGGTTACAAAACAAAATCATAGAATCATACCTGAATCCTTCAAACCAAGGCTTTGATATCAACTTGTAACATCCTAAAACTTGTGAGTGAAAAGTTTTCTTTCAATTTATCAACAACCATTCATTCACTAAGAAAATCCCATCAAAGTATAAAACATGTCATATAATCATCGGGTTACAAAACAAAATCATAGAATGCATAACACTGGTGGATGCAGTGTGGTCATGTAGGACCATTTCTTTTCGAACAAGAAGTACCTGAAACCATAAACATAAAACTGTAAGCAAATACTTAATGAGTTTCCCCAAAGTATCCCATACTAAACATACATAACAACATGAAGCTAAACTGGGGTCTACTTGACCCCTGAGTCTATTTCAACTCCTTCGGTGTTTTTCAACCGGCACGGGTCTATTTCACCCCCGAGTCTATTTCAACTCCTTTGGTATCTTTCAACCGGTACGAGTCTATTTCACATTCGAGTCTATTTCAACTCCTTTCATGTTTTTTAAACCATAACAAATCTATTTCACATTCGGGTCTATTTCACCCCTACAACTAAGCATACAGTCATATCAACAAGAGTCACAAAGACAACAAGAACGTACATGCATATTAGCAACTGTCACAAAGACAATAATCATCCTACAAACATAGTCCAGTGGGTCGGCATTAGTACCTTCTGTGACATCCCCAAATCACGGCCAGACAAGACCGGTTTGTTTATGCTTTGTTTAAAAATCAGAGTTACATTTTAAATGAAAGTGTTGCGGAATTTGTCCCAAAACAAAAATATGATAAAGATTTATCAAAAGCATCTCCATAGAAATGTATTTCATTAAAAGACTCGGGATGTCATGTTCTTACAGATCAAAAGCATAAACAGTACAATATAAGCCTTACTACATTATTTCATATCTACAGGCCTATATCCGTAATCCCTCGTCCAAAACATCACACCTATGCTCATGCGCCACTACCTGTAATACATAAAACTGAGTGGGTCAGGCTTGGGAGCCTGGTGAGCACATAGGGTTTTCAACCCACAATAAATAAGTTTATTAATTTCATCGATCAACAATAACCCGATTACCCGTTCCCGTTATCCTCACTTTACGTCCCTAAACACCTATCATAAGGGACCTAGCCTAAGGATCATCATCGGGACGGACACTACTGCTAAGGGGATTCCTCAGCAATAAATGTCCTAAAGGCAACCATGTGGGGGATGGAGTACACCGATGAACATATCGTTCACAAACACCTACAGGTTGCGAGCCTGCTAGTGTTCCACTGGACTGTCTAGAAGAGTCCGTGGTCGTCATCCATACTCTGCTAGATGACAGAATCAACAACATCAACATCGAGGCCTCTCATCATTTTATCACACATCAGCTATTACATCTACCCATGTTTTACCCCAACATTTTCGTAGATATAAAATACATATACAGTTTAAATCATTGAAAACATGTATAACAATGTTCATCCAGCATAGATAGCAAGTATTCAGATAATATGCACACATAGCACGTAATTTATATAAAATACTTCATATCTATGTGTAAGCTGAAAGTAACTATGCACTCACCTGATTAGGTGGTGACTCAGCACTCGGACAACGCTTCGATACTCTCAAAACGATATTCCTTCGATAAAACCTAGTATCGATACCACTAGGGTTTAGTTTAACGATAACCGCGACAAATTAATTAGTCCGAGTATTATTAAGCGTTAATAATACTCGATATAACTCATAATAATAGCCCAAATAATTATTTTAAGGACCTAATAACATTCCTATAATTATTTGAAAGCTATATTAAAAATTGCGTAAGCGTAGCACACTTACAGCGAATTTTATCGAGAACCGGGACTTGATTGGAGCAACGTTTCGAAACCGAAAAACTCCTTTTTCTCGGGACTCCGGGAGCCTCGGGGCTTCCCTAGGGTGCTAAGGGGCTTAACTAGGGTTTAGAGGTGTTTTGGGGTTGTAGAGAGAGAAAGAAGTTAGAGAGAGAAGTGAAAAAGGTGTGAAAAATGATGAAGTCTCGGCCTCCTTTTATAGTCCTGCGAGGCCTCGGTACGCTGGGCGTACCTCGGACCTACGCGGGGCGTAACCATCGGATAAGGGCGCCACCTCGGTCCAGCTGGCTTGCACTCCGGAAGAGATAAGGGCGAGGGTACGCGGGGTGTACTGGCTTCGGACGCGGAGCGTACAGCGAGGGCAGGTGTCATCATCCGAAGCGCGTTCCTTCATCAGCGATGGGCGGCCCAGATGCAGCCACGTCATCAGCCTCGCAACAGACTTCGCATTTTCATACTTCAACTTTAAAAATTCGTAACTTTCGCGTACAACCTCCGTTTTCGACGTTCTTTATATCCACGCGAAGGTGGGAACGTACTCTACAACTTTCGTTTAGACTCCGTCGGCTAATTTTGGCTCGATTTTAAATTTTATATTATTAACGGGCCGAGACACGATTGGTCCGTTAAATCCTCATAACTTCTTCATCCGACATCCGTTTTCACCCATCTTTTTCTCGTTACGCTACCCTTAACGAGATCTTCGATTCTCATTCAGGTCGTGTCGGCTAAAAACCGCTCGATCTAATATTCGAATTTCGGGCTGTACACTACTATTCCGAAACTTCGAAAAATCATAACTTCTTCATACGAAGTCAGATTTGGGCGTTCTTTTTATCGATGTTCTTATTTTAACATATTCTACGACTTTCGTTTAGATCGCTAAGGCTAAATCTCACTCTATCGTAAATTCACTATTCACGCTTCCCGGTATCGTGCCGGTTCTGTCGTGAAACTTCGACGGGTCATAACTTCTTCGTTATAACTCGGATTACGGCGTTTCTTATATGCACGGAAACCTTGAGACATATTCTACAACTTTATGTAGAGATATCGGGATTATCTCACACTTTAATTTTGACGCTCATTTTTATTCTTTATTAATTATACATTTAAAATTAAATAATAAACACATATAATTCACATAATACTCAAATATTTCATCTTTATTACTTCAAAAAGAGTTACAAGAGTTGACCTAGACTATTACATTGACAAAAATGCTTAGCCCTGAAACCCGGGCGCTACAATTCTCTCCCCCTTAGGATGATTCCGTCCCGGAATCATGCATCAGCAAACAGATGTGGATAGCGACTCATCATGTCATCCTCTGTTTCCCAAGTGAGATTTGGCCCATTCGAATGTTTCCATCGGACTAGCACCAAGTCGACCATCTTGCGTCGTAACTTCTTAGTCTTACAGTCAACAATTGCCTCAGGCTCTTCGATCAACCTTTTATTTTCACCCATCCTTAACTCTGAGATTGGAATTATGTCGGGAACATCTCCCGTGAATTTCCTCAAATAACACACATGGAAGGTGTTATGAATACCATTGAGTTCTTCGGGTAATTCCAGCTTGTAAGCTTGGTTCCCTATCTTCTGAAGAACTTTGAACGGTCCAATAAACCTTGGACTCAACTTTCCTCGTTTCCCAAATCGTATAAGTCCCTTCCACGGTGAGACTTTAAGCAAAACGGAATCCCCAACTTCGAAAGTTATCGGTCGTCTTTTCTTGTCAGCATAGCTCTTCTGACGATCCTGGGCTGCTAACATCCTTTCCCTAATCACCTTCAACTTCTCAGCAGTCTCATGGACTATCTCGGGGCCCATAAACTGCTTCTCTCCGGCTTCAAGCCAACAAGACGGCGTACGACACTTCTGCCCATACAAGGCTTGATAAGGAGCCATCTTGATGCTCGAGTGAAAACTATTGTTGTAGGAAAATTCTACCAGAGGTAAGTGCTCGTCCCAATTCCCTTGGAATTCGAGGGTACATGATCTCAGCATATCTTCCAGCGTCTGAATCGTTCTTTCGCTCTGACCATCAGTTTGCGGATGATAAGCAGTACTCAAACATAACTTTGTACCTAACTCCTCTTGTAGACTCCTCCAAAACCTTGACGTGAAACGACTATCACGATCTGATACAATCGTAAGAGGGACACCGTGAAGTCTTACAATTTCCTTCACGTAAGCATTTGCGAGCTTATCCATAGACCACTTCTCGTTGGCTGCTATGAAGTGTGCACTCTTGGTGAAACGATCCACGACTACCCAAATCATGTCGTGACCATTCTTCGTCCTGGGCAGTTTAGTCAAAAAATCCATGGTGATGTCTTCCCATTTACCCATGGGTACAGGTAAAGGTTCTAAATTCCCATACGGTTTCTGATGTTGTGCCTTAACCCTCGCACATGTTACACACTCGGCCACATACTTCGCAACATCGAGCTTCATCGTCTGCCACCAGTAGTAGGGTTTTAGGTCCCTATACATTTTAGTGCTACCGGGATGAATCGAGTACATGGTCTTGTGTGCTTCTTCCATCAGAAGATCTCTTATTCCTCCCGTCTTAGGTACCCAAATTCGATCTTGGAATACCTTCAGTCCTCGACTGTTTGTACCAAACACTAACGTTCTTCCCAAACGTTCTTCCTTTCGGTCATTTTTCTCTAAAGCTTCTTCTTGAGCTTTCCTGATACTTTCCACAATCGTCGAGACGACTTCAATTCTTAACGCTCTTGGCCTTTTCCTTTCCAGATTGACTTTCCGACTGAGAGCATCAGCAACAATATTTGCTTTACCTGGGTGGTAAAGTATCTCACAGTCGTAGTCCTTGAGAAGTTCTAGCCAGCGTCGTTGCCTCATGTTCAACTCCTTCTGATTAAAGAGATACTGGAGACTCTTATGATCAGTGAAGAGCTTGCACTTCGTGCCGTAGAGGTAATGCCTCCATATCTTTAAGGCAAAAACTACCGCTGCCAACTCCAGATCATGAGTGGGGTAGTTCTTTTCGTGCTCTTTCAATTTTCGAGATGCGTATGTTATCACCTTTTCTCTTTGGGTCAGAACACAACCCAACCCGACTCCAGAAGCGTCACTATAAACCGCGAAATATTCGACTCCATCGGGTAGAGAAAGTATCGGTGCTTCACATAACTTCTTCTTTAGCTTCTCGAATGCCTCATCGTGTTTCTCACTCCACGTATACGTAGCTCCTTTATGAGTCAAAGCTGTTAATGGAGCAGCTATCGAAGAAAAGCCTTGGATAAATCGTCGATAATATCCGGCTAATCCTAGAAAGCTTCGAATCTCCGTGGGACTCTTTGGACGTTCCCACTTCATTACAGCCTCGATCTTTGCGGGGTCAACCATTATTCCCTCCTGGTTAACAACATGACCCAAGAATTGGACTTCCCGTATCCAAAAGTCGCATTTGGAGAACTTTGCAAAAAGCTTCTCCTTCTTCAACACTTCTAATACTTCCCGTAGATGCTTGCCATGCTCCTCTTGGCTTTTCGAGTAGATGAGAATGTCGTCGATGAACACTATCACGGATTTATCGAGGAATGGTTTACAAACCCTATTCATCAAATCCATGAATGCTGCGGGAGCATTGGTTAGCCCGAATGACATAACCAAGAACTCGTAGTGTCCATATCTCGTTCTGAATGTAGTCTTCTCAATATCCTGCTTTCTCACCTTTAGCTGATGATATCCTGACCTAAGATCGATCTTTGAGAAGTAGCTCGAACCTTGCAGCTGATCGAATAGGTCATCAATCCCCGGCAATGGATACTTGTTCTTCACCGTTGCCTTATTCAGCTCTCGGTAGTCTATACACATTCTCATACTTCCGTCCTTCTTCTTCACGAATAACACCGGAGCTCCTCAGGGTGATGAACTAGGTCGAATAAAATCGTTGTCCAACAGCTCCTGAAGTTGCGTCATGAGCTCCTTCATCTCCGTCGGTGCTAATCGGTAAGGTGCCTTTGCTATCGGTGTTGTTCCTGGTAACAAGTCTATACGAAACTCCACTTGCCTATCAGGTGGTAATCCGGGAAGATCTTCGGGAAAGACTTCCGGATAATCACACACAACCGGTATATTCTGCACCTCTTTCTTCTCCTTCTTGGCATCGATTACGAATGCCAAGTATGATGCACATCCTTTGGACAAACATTTCCTGGCTTTCATCAGGGAGATGATTCCAGAATTCACTCTGCGTTTGTCCCCATACACCATAAATGATTCTTTTCTGGGTGGGTTTACCTTTACTATCTTCTTTCGGCATTGAATCTCATCATCGTTGGCGCTAAGCCAATCCATACCCAAAACGATGTCAAAACCGTTTAACTCTATGGGTAATAGCTCTTCGTGGAATTCGTTTCCGTTTAGGTCAGTGACAATGTTCCTAATACGATTACTAACAGGTACGAATTTGCCACTGGCAACTTCTACAATCAGGGCATTATCTAGTTTTTCTACAGGCAATGCTAATTTCCCACCAAATTTATGCAACACAAAGGAGTAGTTGGATCCGGAATCAAATAGTATATTTGCAGGCAAACCATTTACAAGAAAGGTACCTGAAGCGACGCCTGTTGCCTCCTTTGCAGCCTCGAGCGTCATCTGGAAGGCTCTTGCCTTCGGCTTCGGTGGTATGTTGGGTCTTCCCGTCTCCTTCTTCTTCAGGCAATCCCTTGAAATGTGCCCCTCCTCGTTGCACTCATAACAGACCTTCTTAGAGAACGTGCATTCATTGGCATAGTGCCCAGGCTTTCCGCATTTGTAACAAGTGACCCCTCCGTCACACTTCCCAGAGTGCTTTTTCTTGCACTTGTCACACCACTTCGCTTCTGATTCTCCTCCTCTCGAACCAAACTTCGAGAATCTACCCTTCTTACCGGACCTTGAGGATCCGTCAAATTTCCTTTTCTCGCCAACCTCGACTTTGCTGGCAGCTCTTCCCTTAATCATATCCTCCACAGACTTGGCAGCCCAGATAGTTGCCTCCAAAGTAGGTGCCTGACGCACTGGCACCGCGTACTCCCATGGTAATCCTTTTGCGTACTTATCAATTTTCGTCAGCTCATCCGGAACAAGACGCAAGGCAAATTCCATCTTTTCTGTGAAGTTGTTCGTGTATTCATCGATTGACATGCTCCCCTTCTTTAGGGTTAGAAACTGGTTCTCTAGCTCGAGCAGGTTTTGAGCTGAGCAGTACTTTCGTTTGAATTGTACCAGAAATTCTGCCCATGTCAGTTCCAGGGGTTTGTTGGGGCTTAAAGTCTTCCCCAAAGTATTCCACCAACGTACAACGCCTCCTCGAAACTGACGCACTGCAAACGTGGTCTGTAGCTTCCCTTTGCAACCGCATGTCATGAAAGCTAACTCCATCTCCGAGATCCAATCCATGACTCCGATTGGATCTTCCTTTCCTGTGAAAGTCGATGGCTTGCAAGTCTGAAAATCCTTGTACTTGCATCCATTTCTCTCGAATCCGTCATCTTGGTTATTTTCTTGAACTATTGGTTGGTTGACTTGACCAACAGTTCCACTGTAGTCTCCTTCCTCAGTCTGCCCTTCGTTCAACTCGGGCTGTTCGATCTGAATAGTGCCTTCCTCTCGATTTTGCTGGAGCAAACGTCTAGTTTCCTCCATTTGACGATCCAACATAGCCTGGATCATCGCTTGCACTCCGGCTATCGTGACTGGCTCAGGTGCAACTTCTTCTACAACAGGTATTTGTTGAACCACTGGGGGTTGGTTCCTATCTCCATTCGCGTTCACGTTTCCACTACGAGTCCTTGCCATCTTGATCTATACACCGAATAAGGTGAATTTAGATCTTTATTTAGGATAGACGTTTAAATCGTCCTTATCACTCCGAAACGTTTACATGCTAGTTCTAATATCGTAGTCGTACGTTTAGAATCCTAAACACATAAGGTTTGCAGATCTGGTCGGCAACAGACCATAGATCCGAACAAATAACAGCATATCATGCACAAAGCATTTAGCACATAAAAGCATTTTAGGCACAATTCCTAAAATAAGCTAGTGCTCACACCTCACAATCATCGCTTAGCATTCTAAGTTTAAGTCTAGAAATCCTACAAATTCCTAGTTCGCTTAAACTAATGCTCTGATACCAACTGTGACATCCCCAAAATCACGGCCAGAAAAGACCGGTTTGTTTATGCTTTGTTTAAAAATCAGAGTTAGATTTTAAATGAAAGTGTTGCGGAATTTGTCCCAAAACAAAAATATGATAAAGATTTATCAAAAGCATTTCCATAGAAATGTATTTCATTAAAAGACTCGGGATGTCATGTTCGTACAGATCAAAAGCATAAACAGTACAATATAAGCCTTACTACATTATTTCATATCTACAGGCCTATATCCGTAATCCCTCGTCCAAAACATCACACCTATGCTCATGCGCCACTACCTGTAATACATAAAACTGAGTGGGTCAGGCTTGGGAGCCTGGTGAGCACATAGGGTTTTCAACCCACAATAAATAAGTTTATTAATTTCATCGATCAACAATAACCCGATTACCCGTTCCCGTTATCCTCACTTTACGTCCCTAAACACCTATCATAAGGGACCTAGCCTAAGGATCATCATCGGGACGGACACTACTGCTAAGGGGATTCCTCAGCAATAAATGTCCTAAAGGCAACCATGTGGGGGATGGAGTACACCGGTGAACATATCGTTCACAAACACCTACAGGTTGCGAGCCTGCTAGTGTTCCACTGGACTGTCTAGAAGAGTCCGTGGTCGTCATCCATACTCTGCTAGATGACAGAATCAACAACATCAACATCGAGGCCTCTCATCATTTTATCACACATCAGCTATTACATCTACCCATGTTTTACCCCAACATTTTCGTAGATATAAAATACATATACAGTTTAAATCATTGAAAACATGTATAACAATGTTCATCCAGCATAGATAGCAAGTATTCAGATAATATGCACACATAGCACGTAATTTATATAAAATACTTCATATCTATGTGTAAGCTGAAAGTAACTATGCACTCACCTGATTAGGTGGTGACTCAGCACTCGGACAGCGCTTCGATACTCTCAAAACGATATTCCTTCGATAAAACCTAGTATCGATACCACTAGGGTTTAGTTTAACGATAACCGCGACAAATTAATTAGTCCGAGTATTATTAAGCGTTAATAATACTCGATATAACTCATAATAATAGCCCAAATAATTATTTTAAGGACCTAATAACATTCCTATAATTATTTGAAAGCTATATTAAAAATTGCGTAAGCGTAGCACACTTACAGCGAATTTTATCGAGAACCGGGACTTGATTGGAGCAACGTTTCGAAACCGAAAAACTCCTTTTTCTCGGGACTCCGGGAGCCTCGGGGCTTCCCTAGGGTGCTAAGGGGCTTAACTAGGGTTTAGAGGTGTTTTGGGGTTGTAGAGAGAGAAAGAAGTTAGAGAGAGAAGTGAAAAAGGTGTGAAAAATGATGAAGTCTCGGCCTCCTTTTATAGTCCTGCGAGCCCTCGGTACGTTGGGCGTACCTCGGACCTACGCGGGGCGTAACCATCGGATAAGGGCGCCACCTCGGTCCAGCTGGCTTGCACTCCGGAAGAGATAAGGGCGAGGGTACGCGAGGCGTACTGGCTTCGGACGCGGAGCGTATAGCGAGGGCAGGTGTCATCATCCGAAGCACGTTCCTTCATCAGCGATGGGCGGCCCAGATGCAGCCACGTCATCAGCCTCGCAACAGACTTCGCATTTTCATACTTCAACTTTAAAAATTCGTAACTTTCGCGTACGACCTCCGTTTTCGACGTTCTTTATATCCACGCAAAGGTGGGGACGTACTCTACAACTTTCGTTTAGACTCCGTCGGCTAATTTTGGCTCGATTTTAAATTTATATTATTAACGGGCCGGAACACGATTGGTCCGTTAAATCCTCATAACTTCTTCATCCGACATCCGTTTTCACCCATCTTTTTCTCGTTACGCTACCTTAACGAGATCTTCGATTCTCGTTCAGGTCGTGTCGGCTAAAAACCGCTCGATCTAATATTCGAATTTCGGGCTGTACACTACTATTCCAAAACTTCGAAAAATCATAACTTCTTCATACGAAGTCAGATTTGGGCGTTCTTTTTATCGATGTTCTTATTTTAACATATTCTACGACTTTCGTTTAGATCGCTAAGGATAAATCTCGCTCTATCGTAAATTCACTATTCACGCTTCCCGGTATCGTGCCGGTTCTGTCGTGAAACTTCGACGGGTCATAACTTTTTCGTTATAACTCGGATTTCGGCGTTTCTTATATGCACGGAAACCTTGAGACATATTCTACAACTTTATGTAGAGATATCGGGATTATCTCACACTTTAATTTTGACGCTCATTTTTATTCTTTATTAATTATACATTTAAAATTAAATAATAAACACATATAATTCACATAATACTCAAATATTTCATCTTTATTACTTCAAAAAGAGTTACAAGAGTTGACCTAGACTATTACATTGACAAAAATGCTTAGCCCTGAAACCCGGGCGTTACACCTTCGACCCTTGAGTATAGTAAAGAGACTCACCTGTCAGTCGATACTCAGGTTTTACTGCTCTTACTGCCAAAATTCCAAAGCTACGCACCACATATACCATTACACAAGATAAATCCTCATCTCTCCTTCCAAAACTAGGAGTTGGACCAAAAGTCAAAAAGTCAACGGTCAATCTTGTGTTTAATCAACCGTTATGTCGTGGCCTTCATTCATTGGGATAGTTGGGTTTTTCTCAGTCTCCACACCGTGGCAAACTAAGGCCACACTGTAGGCACTAGGTTTCAAACAGCTTAATGGGTTAAGTTGTTTTCTTTGATTCCAAGAGATCGAAAGCTCATATATGATTTGAATATTGGTCTAGAAGGATAAATTTTCCAACTTTATCCAGTAAGACCACCCAAAATGTCAAAATCCCAAACCCTATGTCCAAATAAGGCTAAATACAGCAATGTCTTAATCATTAAGCGCTTATTCCGAAAAAATAATTAACCCAACCACTCCAGAAGAGTTTCTAGTGCCGGATATATCAAAAAAGTTGATGTTTTATAGACATGCATGTCCAATGCATGCCTTTAAGCCATAATGAGTCCAAAATATGGGTGTTTGATAAAAAAAATCTCATGCATGGCTCAAAAACTCTACCACACTTCAGATTCAAACCCACAATCATACTAAATGTTCCAAAAGATTCATAAAGTTGCAACATTTATGAAGCCTCACTATTGCAACTATCAAGAACAGGAAGATTATGGGCTAAACCTCAATAATAGCAACCTAGCATGATAAAAAACAAGTCTTGGACACTTACCAAGGTCCAGAAGAGTGCTAGGGTGAAGAATAAAGACTTTTTGTCGGATCTTAACTCCCTTTTCTTCCTTCACACTTCCAAACTTCCATGAACACCAAAGGGCTTCAATAATGGAAGAAAGAGGTTAAGGTTTTCTTTAGAGCTTTAGTAGGTTAATGGAGGCTAAGGATAAGAAAACACTAGCCTCATCATTCCTTTAAATAGGGGTCTAAGCCGGAAATCTAGGGTTTCATTAAAATCACCTGCCACATTGTGGCACTTATAGCCACACCGTCGCGGGTCATTAAATCTCGTGGTCACAAAAACCTTTTCCACGTCGTGGTGAATATCCACCACACCATGGCCATCTAAGAATCAAATATAATAATTAATATATTAGCTCATACCTGACACGAGTATTACAGTAACTCGAGAGACTCCAAGGGTTGACGCACGTACAAAGAAGGCTGAGCAGAAGAGACAAGGAAGCAAAGGGTACCTGCGATAGATTTAGTGGATATCCTTGTCCGATTTTTGGAAGGATTTTGTGAGATCTGGAGAAAAAGGGCCGACTTCATTCACTGTCGCCACCTTCTTCCTTCCCTCAAGCCACTATCTCGAACCTTGTTTGATGTTTTGAGAGAGAGCAATGGGGAAATTGAGCTCGAACCATAGATGTATGAAAAAAAAGCCCTAGAATCATGATTTTGTGCTCAAGAATACATGGGCACGCGTTTTGTAAAAATAAATAGAAAACGACATGTCTACACGACACACATTTTATAATAAGCGCCCTCCATGTTTTTTTTCTTTTCTCACACTAATTTTAGGGCACGCACAAATGTGTGTCCTCTATCCTTCAAATTTCGGAAAACTGACATTATTTTAGGACACACAAAAAATGTGTATCGTAAAATAGTGTGTGTTATTGTGCGCCTGTCATTAAAGGGTTGTTTTCTAGTAGTGTGGTGCAAACTACTTGTGTCTATATGATTTTCAAAAAATTCCATGGAGGTATCAATTAGGTCGAACCCATTATCAGTCATTTCAACTCAATCTTCTATTGTTAGACTTGTCTTACGTGTTTCTTCGATGATGCCCGTTGTGTTCACAAATTATCGTATCTCTTCATACATGGTAATGAGGAGCATTTGCATGTTATACAATGCTACTTTTCTCCGCTCCTCATCCACTGACGATGGTAATGAGATTTTGTAACATCTATAAAAATCATGTCAAATTTAATCTTTTTAAAACATTTCAAAACCAATAATTATTACAAAAGTTGTTTTCAAAATGGTATAGTGTCAGAGTATCCCAGAATCAAATCATAAAACATAAGGAGGTGTACGATCATGCCTTCGCCTTCCCGTAATCATCAAAAGTACCTGAAACAAAATCAACAATTATAAGCCTAAAGATTAGTGAGTTCCCCTAAAATACCAACACCATACAATCATAATCATATCATATAAACAAACAACATGCATAATGAACCATCAACTTGACTGGACCACCTCGCAGGCCTTCAGTCTATCTGGGTCTGCAGTCTATCCGGTCTGCCCTGGGTATGTTGGCCTAAGCACAAAGCATGTCGCCTCAACCCAACCTCTAATCAAACAAACATGTGCACATAAATATCATATGCTAGCTATCATGTATAGATAGTCACACAGATCTAACAAATCACTAACATGGTAACCATCCTATAACCAGGATACCGATCTAACCGATCACTAACATAGCAACCATCCTATAACCACTTAACCAGGATACCAATCTAACAGATCACTAACATAGCATAATCTTATAACCAGGATGTTGATCTAACAGATCACTAACATAGCAACCATCCTATAACCATGATACAAATCATAAAGCATATCGTGCAATAAACCCGGATACAAATCCGAAAAGGGTCGACATTGGTGCCTTAGACCCTGTTGATATAGTGAGGAGAACTCACCTCACAAATGTCGAATTGTAGTGCTAAGATCAAGCTCTCAAATCACAGCCATGAACTCCACCACCTATATTCATCATAGGACCACTTCCATAAATTCCTAATTTACTAAAATACCCCCAGCAGTTAAAACGGTCAACCCTTGGTCAAAGTCAACGGTCAAGGTCAACAATCCATGTTGACCCAACTCGTCGAGTGTAGTTCATCGAATCGTCAAGTCCTTCCATAACTCGAGAAACCGTGAAAACCCTAGTTGACTCGTCGAGTTTCCAAACAACTCGTCAAGTCCATGTGTGTCCAAAGGTCGGGAAAACCCTCACTGACTTGTCGAGTCATCTCACTGACTCGCCGAGTTCATGCAGAAACCAACAACGACCAATCTTCATCGTACTCGTCAAGTTGACCATGCAACTTGTCAAGTCCATTCAAAAATTTTTAAGCTATCCCAAAGCTCCAAATTGTAGATCTAGCTTCCTAAGGCACAAAGTCCACATAAAGTTGCAAACTTTATGTGGATGCAAGGTATTAAAGGCATAGAACACCAAAACCAAGTCTAGAATGAGGTTTAGGGCATGGTGAGAGGTCAACACAAGGTAAAGATAATAGATTTATGAATTTGGGACCTAGAGGAGTTCAGATCTGAAGTTACAACCTCAAATCATGGCCAATACCCGAAGTATTTCCATAACAACCTAGAAATAGCCCTAAACTTAAGCAAGGAGAAATCTAGCTAGAGAGAAGTCAAGGTAACGACTTGTTACCTTCCAGATGATGCCAAGATGAAGTAGAAGTCGGATCCAAAAGCTTCTCCTTGTTCCAAGCTCCTTAGACTTCAAGTCCTCTCCACAAACACACATTCCAAGCTTCTTAACACACAAAATGGAGTAAAATCGCGATTAGGGTTTTCCTGAGCTCAAGGGGGACGGTAAGGGAGGCTGGTGGAGGCTAATGATCCTTTAAATAGGGTGTAGAACCCTGTAAATTAGGGTTTCATTTTCCAGCTCCTACTCCTTAAGTCAGGGTCCTCCGACTCATCGAGTAGCTCCAATAATCCACGCGGCTAATCCGTCTCTACAAGACAAGTTAGGGCAACCAACTCGTCGAGTAGGTCAATAAACATGTATATAAGGCTTTAAAACTTATACCTAAGAATCGGGGTGTTACAAATTTCCTATATTACTATTCGTTGTTTCGCACGTAGATAATCACAAATCATTTTTGATGTAGTTATGTCAACAAGACGTTGTTGCTTGTTTTCAAGACATACGTTATCATCTGCTATTTTCAACTCATCATCATCATCGATCGAGTCACTGGATGCTGGAGACTGAAAATAAAACATATTATCATACACATTAAAAACCTATTTGCATAAACATATGTAATAATAAAACCAAATTGTTGAAACATATCCAAAAAAATTGCGATTAGTTTATCATAACAGGTTTGTCTGCACTTGCTTCGGTCTCATCTTTCGGAGTTCTGTCTGCTTTCAATTTAAGTTTTAACACTCTTTCTGATTTCATTCTTATTTTATAGGTGTTTTTGCTGGTTTATTTTTTATTTTATTTTCTAACATTTTAATACATTTATGTAAAAATAAAAACAAAAAATTGTTATAATTTTTTGTTTTTCGATTTTACCTTTATCAGACACAATTATAAAAGCTTTTGTAAATGGAATACAACTTCTTTGTCTGTAAAACCCATTTTTAACAATGCTCACGCAAAATCGTCTTTGGACTAATAAGGTTTATAAAACATCATTAGGAAAAAAAATATAATAAGTAGTTGTTTCGGATTGTCATTCCATACATCATTCCATAATAGATTATCGGGCCGGACTACATTCTTCGTGTTCCAGACTTACAGTAACATTTTGGATTGCCTACAAAAACTATTTTCGGTCTAAAAAACGATCCTAAACACACTCCAGGATACCTACATGCGATTCATACACGTACAACGATAGAAAAACATTAAAAAAAATTCGGACTAGATCATCGTATTCCGGACTTTCATCATATTTCAGACTCTTCTGGAATACTTAAAGTTGTTTGTAAAAATAAATGTAAGCAACTTAAAAGTAGAACTTATTTTGTTTGACGAATCCATGCTAATAATTAGGTCTGAAAAGCGGGTAGATCGATCCTCGGATATTTACAACCCGGAATGCGTATTCCGCATTATTCTGTGTGGGACCCATATATATCTATCTATCTATATATATATATATATATATATATATATATATATATATATATATATATATATATACATGATCAAATAAGAACACCCAAAATGTTGAGAACTCGAGAACTAATCTGAACTATCTAAATAATTAAATCTAAGGCTATTATCAAACGAACAATTTATGTAAAATTTTAAAAGTTACAGGTATTAAAGTGTAACTACAAACTGTGATAAGGGTATTATAGTAATTGGACATTTACCACCATTAGTTAATTCCTATAATTCCTCAATCACTCACTTATTTCCTTTCATTTCCCGTCTCTCTCTTCATCTATCTCTGTAAACCTAGGTACGCCTCCATCCTACATCATTGATCCACCACCAAAAGGGAAAAGAAGGGTGGGGCAGATTGGAATCGATGAAGCCAAAAAAAAGGAGAGGGAAACAGGATCTTCGAATTGTTGTTGATCGGAAGAGAAGGATTCACGAACGGAGCAGAGATCGAGAGGCATAATCCATTAGGGAAATGTTCGATCCTCGTCTGATCGAGTGACAGTGAATGGAAACAGGTCAGAAATCAGTTGGGCTGCTCTCCGTTTTTTTTTTTTTGTTTGATTTTAACAAAAATTGAAGAAGAATATAAGAACAACGAATTTCTTTTTCTCTTTTATGTTTTGGAACAGGATCTTCGAATTGCTCTTGATCTGAAGAGAATGATTCACAAACAGAGCAGGGATCGGGAGGCATAATCAATTGGGTAATTTTTGGTCCTTGTCTGATCGAGTGACAATGAACGGAAACAGGTCAGAAATCATTTGGGCTGCACTTCGTTTTTTTTGTTTGATTTTAACATAAATCGAAGAAGAAGAATAGAAGAACAACAAATTTCTTTTTCTTTTTTCTGTTTTGGATTAAAATCGATGGTTGAGTCTCACTCTAACTCATAGCAGTTGGATATAATAGGCATATAAATCAAGTGTGTAGCATGAGACGATGAAAGCAAGATTTGGATGCACTACAAAAGGCAAGCACCGGCATCATTAACGTTAATTATTACTAGAGATCCAAAGATCAAGAGGTAAGCATTGAGTTATAATCATTAATGATTATAATACTTGATGTAGGTTTTGGATACTAAAGAAGACAAAAGAACCAACAAGATTACTCAAATATATGGTTTTCAATCTCACAAATTTCTACTAACAGAGTAACAGTACAAGTAAGATTATATTTATTAAAAAAATTTCTTAGGTCGTTGATAAAAGGTTCAAACTGATGAATTAATCTAGTGATTTTTATGTTAGGTCCATTGAGAAGAAATAATGAAACAAAAAAAACAATTGGAAGCAATGTTTCAAGAAAAAGGAGCTTGATGTTTCATATATGTATTCTTTTATGCTGATAGAAAAACAGCTAACTTATGTATTATAATTTCATTTTTTATTAGAAGTATATTTCATTTGCAATTGAAATGTATTCAATATTGATTAGATGTGTTTGTATCTTGGCTAAATAAATGAGAATGAACATATATTCCTGTTTATCTTTTTCTTTTAGATGTTGAAATGTTATATTCATTTGTGATTAAATATAATATCTATTTGTGATATTTGTGAATAACAGTGCATATTCATTTGTGATTGTGAAATTAAAATGGGATTAAGTTGTATTAGTTTTTGAAAAAAATCAGTATAGATAAAAATGTGTTCATTTGTGATTTGAGTTGTATTGGTTTTCTTTTAAAGAAAAAGAAACGATCATAAATTATTTTTGGGAAAAATCATAAAAAAAATATATTTACATATGTTCCATTAACTAAAAAGAACTATTAATTTTTTAGGTAATTAAAATCATTATCCCTAGATTTTAGGAAATCATTAATTAATATTTGTAAGTTACAATTTAATATAAATATAAAGTTACTAATATATCCTTATAAAATGATTGGTCCATAACTGTTATTGCGTTCTCAACCTTATAGGTGTTCTCATTTGGGCTACATACTAAGCTTGGACCGGGTTTTTGTGTTCAGAAGAGTCCATTCCAGACTAAAGTTGTTAGTTTTCAAAAGTTACTTTTGTTAACTACAACTCTACTTGTTTAATTACTCAATTTCCCAAAAAGAAATATCTAAAAGACTTTAAAAGAAATAGAAATGGATATTAAATGTAAAAGCTAAACCTAGAGGTCAAATTGACCAAAAAAGTATCAAGTTTTTTACTTTTATAAACAATTCAAAAATATCATCATAGGTAGCTTTTAAATTAACTAAATATAATTATAGTTATAACGATTAAATCAAAAATATATTTAACTAAAAAAACACATGAAAATAAAAATTATGTTACATGGAAACAATAGTTATTAGGGTAAACGGGGTAGTAAGTATTTTTTGTGTTTGGGTTGGAGGTACCGAGGTACATTTTTAGATCATTATCCGTCCAATGGAGGTACCATCGATTCTCTCTCTCTCTCTCTCTCTCTCTCTCTCTCTATATATATATATATATATATATATATATATATATATATATATATATATATCCATGAGCTTAAAAACGTGTACCTTATGTTGTTTTTTGTGTTTTTAACTGAGTGAGTTGAATTGGTTTGGAAAGATGTTATTTAGTATTTAGTTGAAAAAAGATGAAAGAAATATGAGAGAAAGACGTTGACCTGATAGTGAAATGAGTGGGTTTGGAGACTTCTACTCCTACCATCCTTAATGAAATTGGAAAATGACTACCAAAATAGAATGGTTGTCAACATCGCGATCCTGATCGTAGGATCTTACGATCCTAGGTATGAAAAACGAGTTGGATCATAAATGGATCGTATTTGAGGTAGAATCGTAAGATTATAGGATCGAGATCCGATCCGATCCTACCTTCCTTTGATTTTTTTTTTATTATTTATTTATTTTTACTTTTTGCAAATGAAATTTTTTTTACCATTTATGTCTTTTACCCTTTACCAACTTACCGGTTATCATTTTGTGTTGTGACTTTTGATTAATATTTTAAGGTTTTTAGAACTTTTGAATGAAAAAATAAATATTTCAAATATTTTTCATGCTTTAAAAAATTATAAATTAAAATAATGTTTCATTTTGTAGGATCTTAGGACCTCAATCCCGATTTTTCAAACTCAAAAACGATCCTATGTAGAATCTCGATCTTAACAACCTTGCAAAATAGTTAAATTAATCCACTATAACAATAACTAAAATAATATTGAATCAAAAATTATACATAATTTATTCCATACACAATTTGTAAGTAGAATCCATACACAGAGTGTAAGTAGTCAATATACATGACGTTTTTCGAGATAAATAGTTATTATTTTATAATGATAACGTATTATATCAACCTTTTAATTTAATATAAGAATATTAGTATTATTTTATAATTAACGACAACGAGTTAAGTTATTTTAACAACTTACATTTATCAATATTTTAAGTAGGTTATTTTATTTCTTTGTGCATAGGTTATAATAATAATTGTAGATTTTACCTCAAACAGTAAATAGAATGTCTAAGATTTGAACAATGTGATTCCACATCAAAAATCAAAATCGGAGCATTAATAGTGCCAGTGCCAGGATTAGGATTAGGATTAGGTTTTGATGTCTAAACTCTAAACCTCTTTCCCGCACTTGAACCATGATTTCATCAACTCTGGCCATCTCTGTTGCAAACTAGTCGCACGCTTTATAAATACAGTATTAAATAGCACATGACATTCAAGTTTTACAAATCGTATACTAAAATTAGTAGCTTACGTTGATTTAAAAAGCTCCTCTCAAAATTCCATATCCTCGCAAAGATTTCATCAATGAAATGTACAAATCTAATTGATCCAACATCAGAATGAAGCCTACTATTTTCATATTCATAGCTTGTAACTTATATCTTCAACTAGAGACAGACAACTACAATTATTGTTTCTTCCAGATGTTAATAAAGCCAGA
Source organism: Lactuca sativa (assembly GCF_002870075.4). Taxonomy (NCBI): domain Eukaryota; kingdom Viridiplantae; phylum Streptophyta; class Magnoliopsida; order Asterales; family Asteraceae; genus Lactuca; species Lactuca sativa. The sequence goes on along the minus strand of NC_056630.2, from coordinate 2,796,575 downwards.
TGCCAGCGACTTCAAATTTCCCCATATAGATGATGATGATGCCTTCTCTCTCAACTCCTCATCTTTTTGAGTCTCAGACGTCTCCCTACATTCAACAAGTTGCACAATTCATCCAGTTAAATATTACACACAGACACATATTTTATCCATGAATACATAAGTTTGTAAGTATGAGTGAAAAATGTAAGAACATTGGTACTATTGGGAAAAGATAAAGTGCATTGTCTATAGTGATACTGAGATGTGGCTATTTCCTGCAGTTTGCCCATACCAGAAGTTGAGAGTTTAAAGAAGAATGATAGTGTGCAATTTCCCAGCAAAATATATAAAATGGGTGGTAAGAAGACAGACAATATGAAGCTCAGAGATAATCAAAGCAGCATGTCATGTCATGTCATGTCATGGGACTGGGGTACTATTATGTTGTGTGAATTAGAATAAAGAAGATTACCTGGTGATGTTTCTTATCACATTCCCATCATGTTCATGTTGTTGTTCAACTTTTGAGTCTATACCCTCGAATCCAAATTTATCATTTTCCAAAGGAGATTCATCTTTTCCATCATTCTCTAATTGCTCATGACATTCAGCTCTCCTCCTCTCCTGACTTTGTGTAGCATCATCCTACATTGACATTGACAAGCAATTAATAAATATCCATGGCAACTGGCAAATGCATAGTAGCTGTAGCTCATATTAATATAACATAAAGAATAAAAGCTTACTCTTGTAATATTCTTGCTCGTTGATGGTTGAAGCCCTTTAGAGTTCTTGTCTAAATTACCAACAGATTCTAGCCAGGCGTCTTCATAAAGATTGTGGTCCATGGTTATTTGACTGTTTGAGACCTGTTGACTTGGAGATGCTATTACAGTATCTTCACTTTTATTCTGCTTTTTGTTCTCCTTTGTAACAGGCAGTTTCTCCAAAGAAGATAATTTAAAATTGTATTCCATTTCCTGAAGCATCTTTCTAATTGAATAGTAACCACCACCTACTTCTTTCTGTGCACTTGTTGGGCTCGGGAATTTTCCTGAATTCATACCTCTATACCTACAAAACCAAAACCCCAGTTCAGTCCAGACAAAACGTATTCTTATATCTCATGCTATAGCCATACACAAAGTGGGTAAATTCTCAGACAACAACTGGACACTTGTTTTTATTCGGGGTTAAATGCAGGAGATAACAACTTACTTTCATTTATTTGTTTATTATAGCAACCTGCTTTTATTTCTTTCTATTACATCACTGTAGTTAGAATTGTTTTCTTATCAAGGCATTGTAGTTTGAACTAAATCTACCCAAATAAAATATAGCATTGTGATTTGAACTTTTTTCTTTTTAGGACATTGTACTTTGAAAATTGTTTTGCTTATGGATGACATGACATGACATTGCTATGATTGGGTGGAATTTTCAAAGTAGAATAGAAATGAAAGTAGGGTGCTAGTAGGATAAACAGGTCAAGGGAGGTACTGTTTATTTTGTATGAAAATATTTAACATTGCAGCTTATATGGCACATAGTAAAAGTCATGAATATGCAAATTTTATAGTCTTTCATAGCATTATGTGAAACAGAGGTTTTAGGTGTCCATATGTAAATTTCAACATTGTTCAACAAGGTTTTTCATTATTACCCTACCCGGTAGTGACTACTGACTAGAGATTCAATATTGCCTAAAAATGCAAGCAAAGCAAAGCAAAGAGCATTAGTAACAAAAAAAAAATGCAAGCAAGTGAAAAGACACATACTTGTTGACAAAGGATTCCAGCAGCTCCCTCCGATCAGCAATACTTATCCTTTTACTTTTACTCTTAGAAGTAAAAGAAGCAGCACCACATCCAGACTGTTGACCGTTTGAACCAGGCACCACCACACTCACACTGGATATCTCACTCACAACTGCCATGTCTCCACATTAATTCAATCATCACACTTTTATTTTTATTTAAGCACAATGCAAAGAAAAAGCAATTCACTATTTAATGGGTCTCAGAGATGTAAATCAGGTAGCAAGCAGATACAATGCCCTACTCTCAACTCTCCTAATGGCTAATGCTTATGATGCTCACTCACACAATTGTCTTCAATAATGAAAAAACCATAACAAATACATACCCTAGCCCCCTTTACTTACTATAGAGTATAATAGACTATAGACTAACCCTAACCAAACAGTAATTTGATACAACCACCATCTCACAATAAATGCCACACCTTATGTTATTGATTCAGCTATAAGATCTTCTCTTGTAGGTTGTGACTGTGTGCCTAACAATGATGAGACGCAGGTAGCCAAACTTATAGCATTACAAACCTGTAAAAGCATTCAAGTTGTGTACCTTTTAACAAACACAGATTAAACCCTATATATTCCAAACCTAAACTTGTGTGACAAATAGTGATATTAAAATGCTATTTTAACTTGTATAAAACTTGCAAACAGAAACCAAATCCTACAAATATAAATTTTACAGATATTCAAATGCAATTGATGAACACAAATCTAGACATACAAGTACTACGTTAAATCGCTAAACAAATGGAAATATGTAAATGTATATTCGGGTTGCAGTCAACGAATAGGTTCATAAGACAATCGTGCCAGATCAAGAAAATCCGGGTATGTTTACGATAAAAATATGAACAAACCTTGTCTGAAACAAACAATATTTGACTGAAATCGTCGGAAACCTTTAACGATCGGCATCAAGAAAGGTGCGAGGAAACACTAGGAAAACAGAATAGGAAACTCAGCAGCATTGCAGATATCGAAACATGTACAGGAGTTGCATCTACTTCATGTTTTAACATATATTGCCCATAGCAAGATGCGGATGCAGGTGGACATTGGACAAGCAAGGTTTAAGGTTTTGGGGTTTTGGCAACAAACAATTTATCGAGGTCATCAGGCATCAGCCTTTTACTTTTAATTTATTTAATTGTTGCAAAATGCTCATATGCAATAATTTAGACTAAAATAATTGATAATTTAGGTGTTCTTTTTTTTTTTTTGTTTCTTTACGAAGCAAGCAAGTCTGGGATCACATCCGTAGACCTCTGCAATGGTCCAAACATCTGCGGTCTGAAAAAAAAAATAAAAATTTTGTTTTTTTAACATATACATTATACTAAAATATAAATAAACTGATTTTTTTTAAACTATAAAGTGATTTTTTAATATATTTAAATCAACTTTTATGTATTATTGTATAAAAAGTGAAAAAAAAAATAGTACAAATTAATATATATATTTGATAAAAACCAACAAATTTTGTCGCAAAGTTATGTCTAAACATTGTAATTAGGAATCAAAAAAATTGATATATAAATGAATGGAAGTAAACTTCGATTTTTTCAATTAAATCAATTAAAACCGTGTCATAAATATTTTTTTCTAAAAATTAACGATGTTTTATTAAATAATGTTTTATAAAATTTAGCACAAAAAATATAAGAATATATATATTTTTTCATATTTATATAAACAGCTTCAACGACCATTATTGTAATAAACTTTTATTTATAAATTTGTCAAAAATATCATGTTTGTGTCGTCGAACTTTTTTATTTTTTAAGTATTGTACTTTTTTTTTAAAAAAAAATTATCACTAATAAAGTTGGAATAAATTAAATTCAAAAAAAAAAAAAAAAAAAATAAAGTATATGTGTTTTTTTAGGCTAAAAGATGTCTGAAGATGTTAGAAGACTCTAGTCCACATCTGCGCCAAGAAGAGGGCGTGCAGACATTTTTAGGTCTAAAGTCTTCAAAAAAAAAACAAGCAGTCTGCAAAGGCTAATGTTTGCGCGTGGTCTGCACCGCGCAGACAGAAGACGCCATGAAGATCTGCGGACAAAAAACAAACAATCTGCAAATGCGAAGTATTCGTGTATTTTATATAATTTAAATGTAATAATGTATATGAAATGATCAAATTATGGTTTTCAAATGTCAAATATATATATATATATATATATATATATATATATATATATATATATATATATATATATATATATATATATATATATAGCATTCATATGTAAAGTCTGGTATTTTAACTATTTTTAATAGAAAGTTAAATTTTGGCAAAATAATAAATAAATAAATAATATATGCGTAAAAGATATAAAGATAAAATAAATAAAATAGGCAATAATCTAAGAGAGTAGTAAAATCAATAAATAACAACGAATGGAAACATAAAATAAAATATTAAAGTAATAAAATATGATTAAGTTAAAATTTGTGAAAATAAGCTAAACTTGACAAATTGGTAAAATATATATTTGACCTAGATAGTTGACCCAAATAGTTAAAGATGACCACAATATTATGTTACATAGTAGGAAGGGACCATAAGTGTAATATCTTAAATAACTAGTTATATTGGTGTTAAATGTAAAATGTAGAAACATGAAGGACCAAATGTAGAAATTAAGTATTAGACATGAACCGGTTGAGTTTTCTCCCTAGTTGAGTTAAGATCGATCTAAATTTAAGAGAAAACGATAGAGCAACATTTCCATGAAGTTTGAAGATTCATAGTGAATCATTTGAAGAGAAAGCTAAGATTTGGTGTTAGAAGTGGAATTGGAGCTTAAGAGGTTGTGATTTTTTTTCCTTCCTTTGCCCTATGTCGATCTAGGGTTTAGGAACTCAATTCAAAAATAATAATGTTAGTATAATTACGAATCTTATGTGTTTGTTCAATCATTTTTAGCATCTAATCCATGAATCTACATCCATTAGATTGTTATGGAGTTTGGGGATGATTAATGAGCCTGATGCCTCTCTAGTAGTGGGTCTTATGTAACGACCGAAAAATTCCAACCAATTTAAATTTTTCAAAAACAACCCGATTTCATTAAATTATTACAAAAAGGTTTTCAATACAATTTATTTAGAGTATTCCCATAATCACATCACAACATAACATGAGGAGCGGTACGATCACGCCTTCGCATTGCCACAGTCTCCTGAAGAACCTGAAAAACATTAAACCACAACTGGAAGCCCAAAAGCTTAGTGAGATATCCCCAAAATACCAACCACACATACGCCTTTCCAGGCTACGACCTTCCGATCCAAATCATAATGCCTTCCGGCCCATAACATAGTGCCTTCCGGCCCATATCATACATAGCATACATAACATAACAGAACACAGAACAGCCATGCACTTCGGGTCTACTGTGAGACTGGTCCGCCGCACCGGACAATAGTCCACCTGGTCCACCCTCCGAGTCTAGCCATATACATCGAGTCTGCAGTGCGATTGGTCTGCCTGCACCAGGCCTTCAATCCACCTGGTCCACTCTCTGAGTCTACAGTATGACTGGTCCGCCCGCACCGGGCCTTCAGTCGGCCTGGTCCACTCTCTGAGCCTCGGCACGTCTGGTCCGCCCTCTTGGGGCCTACAACCTATTTGGACCGCTCACTGGGCCTTCGGGACAACCGGTCCGCCCTGGGTATCTTGGCCTACAGCACAAAGCAGGACCTGCCTCAACCCAACTCCAGTGTGCACATAAACATATAATCATATAAGAATTCACAGTCAACAAGCTGATCAAACAGATCACATAACATATCATCATCCTAACCAGGATACCGACCTAACCGGTCACTAGCATAGCATCACCCTACATATCAGGGAACCGACCTTAACCAGGTCTCTAACATATACCATCCTAGCTACCAGGATGCAAACATATCAAAGCAATAACATAACAACAAATACCCGGATCTCAATCCGATAAAGGGTCGGCCTTGGTGCCTTAGACCCTGTCGATATAGTGAGGATAACTCACCTCGCACTGCCGAAACTCTGAACTGAAGAAGTAGATTCTCGAACCACCGACTCACCAAAAATCACGAACTAGCCAACATAGCACAAATAAACATTAGGCCAAGCACAATACTCTTCTAAGGGTAAATTGACCATTTTACCCCTAACTCAATCCGGCCCAACACTAGGTAAGCTCCCAAGCCCACTAATGGCCGAAAGTCCAGAAGTCCAAAACAAAGCTCATTATTGGCCCAATTTACTAAATTGGGCCCACCTCACCAAATGGGCCTAGATCCAAGGTCCATAACAATAATTGGGCCCAAAACACTCTATCCATAATTTCCAGATTTGGCCCATAAACCAACTACCCACAAACGGCCCAAACTCTAAGGCCCGATATTAAGGTCCAATCAGGGGGAGTACGCTGGGCGTACCCTCCTTGGTACGCGGGGCGTACACACTAAATCGCAGCTGAGGATCGGGGCCCTGACCCGCTATGCGGGGCGTAACTTCGCTACTCATTAAGTCCTTATAACCTCTTAATGGCTTAAGCTCTTAAGCCCAAACTTCAGATCCCTAGGCTAAATACGCCTAAGACTCATAAAGTCTCAAACTTTATCACTTGGGACGTCCAAAAGCTCTTAATCTAAGGTCTTAATCCATTAAGACCTATATATCTCACACATGGAACAACTACAACCCTTGGGACCTCATTTTTCTCACTCAAGACCTCTCCAAAGGTCTGAAAGGACAGATAATCTTGACTAACTCGAAACATGCAACAAGATGAGGACTTTTGGGACAAGAATGGTGTCAAAGCTTCACAACACATAGATCTATGCAAAATAAATGGCAAGCAAGAAGCTTTATACCTCAAATAAGCTCCAAAGGATGATATCTCTTCAGATTTACAAGCTCCAATCATTCCTTTCCTTCTTTGACAACTTCTCCTTTCTTCTTCTAGCTTTTCTTTTGCCAAAATGAGCTTTCCAAGGCCAAACACACCCAACAATGGAGGGAATACGGGTTTCTAGGGTTTCTGAGGTTAAAAGAGAGCTTATGGAGGCTAGGGTATGCACCAACATGTTCCTTATATAGTGGTTGACCCTAAATTTAGGGTTTTAGAACTCTGAGAGTACGCTGGGCGTACCTCTAGTACGCTGGGCGTACTCAACCTTGCACCCGCGTCACTTACCCAATTACGCTGGGCGTAATCCCAGCTTACGCTGGGCGTACTCGGCGAGTCCCCAAATTTCATACTTGCCCCTCCTTTTCTACTTTTCCTACAAGATGACCAAAATATCATTTCTCTTAAATCTCGGGGACTCACAATTAGGTACTCTTAGGAACGGGGTGTTACATCTTAGTTGTGGTTTGAATAAGTAAACTGACTCATATTATAAGTTTGCTTCAATGTTTCAAAGCTATTCTCAAGCTTAGAGTTCCATAAACCACATTGAGACTGATCAATTAAATCATTGGTGACCTTCAACTTTTAACCTAGGGTTTCTATAGCTGATGACCTACTTTGAAATAGGATTTTATGAAGTGAAGTGTAACTCAAATGACTCATTGAAATTGGATTAATGTTTTTGACTAAGTAACTTTGGAAAATTAAGGTTTCATTGAGATGACTGGAAGTTTTTTAGTAGGAAGTAAGTTTAGTAAGTCGTAACTGGCGTTTTGGGAAGTTTGAAGACTTTATGGCTTAATTGAAGCTTTTAATACTTCCATGGGTTTACCTATTAAGCACATGAAACATTAAGATCTTATGTCACACCCACAACCAACAACGAAATCGCCCTGCAGTGAGATGATGTCATGGATCACAATCACTGAATACATAGAACAATCACAACAAATAACATAGAAGGGGAAATCTTATTACTTAAAAGGAATTACATAGGTGCTTATCTAGAGTTACAACATTTAATATTACATAAGCATGCCTCTAACAGTAGGTTATATCTAAAGAATACTATGACTCCAAGACTTATTCCATAAGCGTAAGCTTCATACTCTTATTTCCCTTAGAATACATGTTATTTGAAGAGAGTCAACATAAAGTTGGTAAGTTAATATGTTTTAACTATTTGAATCGTAGTAGTTTCAACCATAAATAGTTTTTCAACATATATATATATATATATATATATATATATATATATATATATATTATTAATGAATTAATCACACTTCAATGTTACAAAAAGTACATATAACCAAGTTTGTTCTAACTAAGTGGCGTGCCTTGTTCGATGCTTCATTGACATCATTATAAGCAAAGACAATTATCACCCATTATGACTTGTTTGTCAAGTTTGTAGCTAGTAGCTATAGGCGAGGCTGTCAACTCGTATAGATCTATATATAGTTATCTTGATCACTAAAATTAACGTTATAACTTAAAGGACTTATAAGTATTGTATGTGTCTTTCAACATCATCACATTTAGGTAATGAATGTGTCTCATGTAACCATTGAATTATAAGGTCCATAAGTTTATATGTATAAGTCCATAAGATCACAAGTTCATAAGTTCGCAAACATAAGTTCATAAGTTCACAAGCATAAGTTCCTAAGCACAAGTTCATAAGTTTGTAAGCATAAGTTCATAAGTTCACAAGCATAAGTTCGTAAGCATAAATTCATATGTTCGTAAGCATAAGTTCGTACGTTTGCAAGCATAAATTTGTAAACACTTTTATAAAATGTAAAAAACATTGGCTATAAACTCACAGTGATGATTACACGCGAAAATTATAAGACTAAGGAGAAAAGTCTAAAAATAGTGTCGAAACGATTATCGGAAAATAAGTTGCTGGCAGTTCGCTATAAATTTAGTAAAAAAGTTGTACGAAAGTATGATTATTTTTTTCTGTAAAACAAGTTTTTAACTATTTTGTAAATAAATATAAAAAATTGTATTTTTTTTCTTTTAAAAATTATTGTAATTATTTTCACGATTTAAATTTAGACTAAGTGTAAAGGTTTTATATTTCAAATCATCAGTTAAATTAAAAATTATTTATAGAATTGAGTAAACCTGAAGTAAAAAAAAAAAAAGACACAAAAATAAAAGTTTAATAACTTAATTATAATGATTTAAACTTAATAATAACCCCCTTAAAACTTTGATTATCAATTAATTAAAACTACGTTTAACTTAACCCTTTTATCATATATGTCCTGATTAACCCTATTTTTGTAATGGAAGACAAACTTCAGGGGCTAATCGGAAAGCCAAAGGACGGAAGCACACACTTGAATCGCAGCGCCAAAGATTTTGCAACAGCAAACAACATTTTCCTTCTCTCAGATAAATGCGTAGCCACTGACGAAAATCAGCAAAATCCTCATCACCCATCACATCCTCGTGTTAGAGAAGAAGCATGAGGTAAAACTCGCATTTTTTCATAAGTTATCTCAAGAAACAGATCAACATGTGCTAGATTTTTCGAATTTTATGTATCTTAATCTCCTTTTTTGTTGTTTTAGAAGTCGCAATATCAAACCCTAGAGCAAGTGTCCGATTTTTTCTATGTGGCGGAAATGGAGCTCGAATTCAACAGAATCCATGTAGGTATTCGAAACCGGCCTTCGTTGATTTGTTAGTTATTGGTCAAATTTAGTGGCTTTTGGATTTTGGGCTTCTTAATTATCTTTCTGTTAATGTTTCGGAAGTAAACAACTTTCGTCTTATATTCCACTTTAAGATTGACAACTCACACATAGTGTTCTTTTTACCCTAAACGTGGCTGTTTTCATGGAAAAAAGAGAATCGAAGGTGCCAACTTTTAGATGGATATCAGTTTCCGGGACTAGTGAATTAGGTTTAGAGAATGGATTAATTTCATATCAAGTAGCAACAAGCAAATTGGTATTCTTTTACCATGCAAATCAAGATGCAAGCTTTAACTGGCTCTTACATGTTATTAGGTTAAAAAACAATTAACTGATTGGTATTATGTGCTTTACACTAGAACATTGAACTTGTAGAACCATACTTTGGAACATTTGAACTATTTAACTGTTATTTTATTGTCCAAACTTTTAATGATTCCTAATACTATGCTGTTGGTTTTATGTGGACGCATACAATTTTTTTCCTTTGGTTTTGTTAAGTTAAGAACTACTGAGTTTCACCATATGTCAATTTGGAACATTCTTTAGAATTAGATAAACAACTCCAAAATCACAAGGGTGTTTTGGAGATTCAAAGAAGTCCTCACATTTCTAGAAAAAGATTTTGATGAAATTGGAGGTGGATAGATACAATAGGACTTATATGTACGGAAGATATACGTGATCTTTTATTTTCTATTTGGCTCTTTTGTTCTTCGAGATGAAGTTGGTGAAAGGAATGGCATTTATGTTCTTTATTTACAAAATTCAAGTTGAAATCATGTGACTTCAACGAGGGCTAAACGAGCATTTTGCACTTTTAGTTGGAAAACAGGGGAAGTTGAGGGGCTTAGGCCTAAATACAATTTATCATGAGGTTTATGGGCCCTCTCTCAAGAATATGAACTTTATAGGCCTTTTTCCTATTTGGGTCAAAGTTCATAGGCCCAAATAGTGTCATTCCACTCCCAAATCTCCCCTACTAGGCTCACTCTCCATATTAATTCTTGATAGAGATTTAAAGAAAGAGTATATTGGGATTATTTATTGTCGGGAAGAGAATCATTTGGAGTATTTCACTCATCGACACAAAACCCTAATCATCTGTGTGTTGATTGATGGAGAAGGATGAACAAACAGATAGACATTCCCAATGTTCATATTTGGGAAAAAGAGCAAACCGCAACCTTGTTCACAGTAAGAAGGTTTGTTGGCTCCATAGCACATGTGTTGTCGATTTAAGATCCCTACTTATGTATCTTCCCTAATCTTTTGCTTTTAGTAGGGTTTTTTCTTTTGATATGTTTCTTTGATATTTATACGGATCAATCCATGTGCAAAATTTACTTGACACGAGTATCTCCTTCGGTTAGCGAAAATTTTGTTGATCCCTAATAGAAAAGCTATCTTTGTTCCCTTATATGTGTTTATTTCACCTGCATTTTACTTTCCTTGTATGAGGAAAGAAAGATTAGAAAGAATTGGTTTTTGATCAATGGTAAGTGATCTTGATCAATTGATGCGGACGATTTATTCTAAAAGTGAAGATCTTGGGGTTTCATTTCATTTTTGATTGGATGCTAATGCTGTTGCTGTCAATAGAAGTAAAAATCCGTAAACTCGATGCATAATTTTTGTCCCAATATTCTTATCGGTTACACTGAAACTTACATGTTAATATGACACAAGATCTTTAATTAACTATACATTTACCAGGGTTTTGAAAGCAAAAGTTCCTCTGAGTTTGCAGTGAGAGCAACACTAATTTGATAATGGACCTTACTTTAGATCATACTGTCTAGATTTGCTTATATCCATCCAGGTCTATTGGTCAGTTGACCTACAAAATGCATGTGAGAGTTAGAGAGTGGGCTTGGTTGATGCTATAATTTCATTCTGTTCTGTTTACTTTATTTGCCTTAGTACTGGTCTAAGCTAACCTCCATCCAGAGTCTATCTAAAATTGCACTTTTCAATGTATTGCTATTGAAATATGATTACCCATATCTATGTTATATTGACACGTTTGTAATAACATTAACAGTAATATAACTATGCTCCTCAAGGCTTAACATTAAATGCATCTGTATTAATGGTTCTCTGAGGAGTTTTCCATGCATTTGACACTTGTATGATACAAATTTATCATATTTCTAACACTATGAACATTTTGTTTAATGCTCAGTTACCGGAAGGAGTGGCTCCATTCACACATATTACTCGAAATGAACGCTCAGGCCGGAAGTATGTTATTTCTTGCTCCTATTCATTATGATTAATGTTAAATTAATTAGTCTGTCCACTGAATTTTTTATAATACTTGATGAATATGCTTTTTGGTCATTTCTGCATATAATGCTCTCATTCATTTAAGAGAATCCATTAAGTTAGCCTAACCTTTTTTTTTTTTGCTTGGCTTGTGTCCTTGCTCCTAAGTTGTCTTGTTTTTCTCTTTTTGTGCATCTCTGGGAAATTAGCCTCACTTTGTCTTCCTCAACTTCATTCTGTTGTGCTTGGTTATGCATTCCATATATTGTTGGTTTTGTCTTATGATTTTTGGAACAAAAGAGAGTTCAGAGTTTAGTAGGAAAGATGATATTGACCCCAAAATGTAATCTTCCTCATTACACCAATGCCAACTCCCTAAATCCCTATAATCATCTTACTCCGGTCAGTGTCATCCTCACTCTTATACCCTTTTCCCACAAAAACCACCCTTTTCACTCTCTTGAACATGTCAGCAAGTTAATGTGAGCAGTGCAATGATGGTGGATATGGCTTTCTGAGTTGAAAGTTATATCTATGTGTCTCCTTTTGTTCTGGTGTTATGCCCTTGTACTCTTTAGTTGAAAGTTGTGGTGTGAGAAGTTGTTTTAAGTTGTAAATAGAGATGCAGTTTCAGCTTCTTTTTCTAGACTTGAGCTGTACCTGTGTGTTTGGTTTGGACTTTGGACTTTGGACTAGCTTTGAAGTTGTAATGTATGTATGTGTTTGTACTTTTTGTAGGCAGCAGATAAAGAAAAAAGATGAGGATATTGCTGTGTGTGAATGCAAATTGGATCCTGGTAAGACTGAGCTTGCATGTGGAGAGAGGTGTTTGAATGTATTAACCAACACAGAATGCACCCCTGGATATTGCCCTTGTGGCACCTATTGCAACAACCAGGTACATTATAATTTTTTATTATTTTCTTTCTTTTTGTAGCTTAGAAATTTATTCATGGTCTTTTGCATAAAAGGACTACATTTTGTTAATGTGTGTCACCCCATTTACAGAGGTTTCAAAAATGTGAATATGCAAAGACAAAGTTATTCAAGACGGAGGGCCGTGGATGGGGTCTTTTAGCTGATGAAAATATCAAGGTTTAATATTATTTTATCATATACATTATATGCACTGCTTCTATCTATATATAATCTATCTTAGCTGTTTGTTTACACTTTACATGATGCCTTTTGGTATGACGTATTTATTGAGTAGGCTGGACAGTTCATTATTGAATATTGTGGAGAAGTAATATCTTCAGAAGAAGCAAAGGCCAGATCTCAAACTTATGAAGCTCAAGGTTAGAATGTTTGGTTTGGTTTGGTTTATGAGTGTAACTAATGACCAAAAAACATGTATAGTTATTTATTGGCATTGCATTTTTAATTTTTAATGCAGGATTAAGGGATGCATATATAATTTCTCTTAATGGCAGTTACTTTATTGATGCCACAAGGAAAGGAAGCCTTGGTAGATTTATAAACCATTCCTGGTAAGGAAGGATTAAGGAAGGCTTGTTACATTATTCCCATTCCCATTCCCATTTGTGGATTAAGACATTAAGTAACTTTATTCTTTCTGCAGCCAACCGAATTGTGAGACTAGAAAGTGGACGGTTTCAGGGGAAACTCGGGTTGGGATTTTTGCAAAACAGGACATTTGTGTTGGAACTGAACTTGCATATGACTATAATTTTGAATGGTATGGTGGCGTTAACGTGCGTTGTCTGTGTGGGGCCCCTAACTGTTCTATTTTTCTTGGTGCAAAGTCTCAGGGTTTCCAGGTAAATATGTTTTGCTAAGTTTTTCGGTTGCTCATATATTTTAATCCGTTGTATTGTTTTCTTAACACTTCAGGAGCATAATCATGTCTGGGAAGATGGTGATGACAGGTTGGTTAGTGTGTGTATATATATATATATATATATATATATATATATATATATATATATATATATTTTGTTGTATTTAGATGAAGATGATAAAAGATTTGGGATTTGGTATTGTTTTCCATGAGTTCAGATATACAGTTGATGAATTCCCTCTGTATGATTCTGCTGAAGATGAAGCACCTTCAGAAAAGGTGAACAAGATTACTACAGAAGAACCCCTTTCAGTAGTAACAGTGAGAAGAAGCGAGGTTAACAACAACAACAACAATGGTTTTGGATATAAACACAAGACCAATTTTTCAGGTGGTAACATTAAGCGTGGTGGTGGTGGTATGGTGGTTTCTGGGGATTTTAACAACGGGCCTGCAAAGCGGGCAGGTAAACGCAGCCCGAACCGAAAGCAAAAGGCTTCGGGCAGGAAACCGGTGAATGGGAAACGTGTTGCACAGCTCTTTGCTTCAAAAAAAGTACAAGACCAACTCATAAAATGCGAGGTAGCAATGGATCACTTATTTAATTTCATTAAAAAAAAAACATAATATATATTTATTGCATGCAGGAGATAAGAAGTGAAGCGAGTGTGATGCTTGATTCTGTGTACGATGAAATACGGCCTGCAATTGAAGAAAGGGAAAGGGAGAGCCTGGACAGTTTGCCCACAAATGTAGCAGAAAAGTGGATAGAGGCTTCCTGCTCTAAATTAAATGCAGATTTCAACTTGTACTTCACAGTCGTCAAAAATGTCGTCTGCCCTCCTCCTCCTCCTCCTCCTCCTCCTCCTCCTCCTCCTTCTGATCCTCAAACTTAACCTCCCTCATCATCCACAACAACATATTGCATATGCATGTTTGGGTCTGGAATTTCATGATGTAATTTTATTCTTCAAAAAGTTTGTGAATGGTAGGACCCTACTTTTTTCATACAAATTTTTTGCATAGTCAGCAAGCTAAGGTGGGTTGTTGGTTCAATTTCAGATTTCATGAATTCGTTGTTATAAAACTCAAATCAGAAAAAAAAGGTGTTGTTCAACTTCAGGAACTCTCACACTTCGATGATATATTTTATTTAAAGTGACATGTCATTCCAAGTTTTGTTAGATCATGCTCTCTTCTCTTCGATGATATAACTTCATGGCAGCCCTGTGTGTTGTGTGATGCTTAATTTAATCTCTTGTCTTGAGGCTTGTTATTGTCACTTGAAAGAATTAATTTATATTCTTCATTTTTTTGGGGGAAATAACATTTCACGGTAAAATTAAATTGTTAGATGGATATTAAAGTAGCGTTGATTATTTTATTGGAAAATGACCTATAGGGTAATATAGTTTTTATTTTGTATACGTTTAGTCATTAATTTATTATTTTTTTTGTAAAGTAAGTATTTTAACTTGTGTATATATTCAATTCTTATGACTGGTTAATCTTGGTTAAATTTTTAATTTTTATACATTTAGTTTTTAATATATATATATATATATATATATATATATATATATATATATATATATATATATATATATATATATATATATATATATTGCAAAATAAATCTTTGTTTTTTATACATATTCAGTCCTTATGACCAATTTTCTTTAGGTTTCTATGTAGCATCCTATGTAGAACAATAATTAATGAGGTGTTCTTAGATATAACTTTTCATTTATAGCAATAATTTAATTTATAAATCGGTCAAATAATGGTGGTGTTTTAATTTTCTCCAAGATGTCTTTGGCTTCAATTTTATCTATCTCATTAGTAGACAATGAGATTCTTTATGATTGCTTTCTATCGACTCAAATTGGGATTTCCAAGACTAACACCTTGAAGAAAAGTTTAGAATCCTTTCCAATTTCTTGCTATGCTGATTTTGACCATTTTTCTGCAAACGTTTATTTATTTATTTATTATTATTATTTTAATTTTATTTTATTATTCTTTTCAAATTGACCATGGATTTTGAAGATAAGTTTACAGCTGTTAAAGAGGAAGTTTCCTGTCTCAGCTACCTTGAATCAATAGAGTGATACAATGCAATGGTGGCAGAAAGGAAAAAACATGACAACTTACTTGAGCAACAATTACAAATTATTGCAATATTTTAAAGAGCTTTATTATTTGTGTGTAGTAGAAATTATTTAACCTCAAAGGAATATTATTGCATGCAACTTAAAGAGTTTTATTATTAATACATTTTTTCCCAAGTCCCATATCTAATAGAGTCGTGTGTAGCTAGCTAGCTCAACTGCAACCAGTTGGGAATGAGATAGCAAGTCCAGATTTCATTTGAAACTCTACTCCAATTCCTCAGTCTCATGTAGTCATGTAATGTTAACTAACAGAAGCAACCCAATGACAATATCAAAATATGGCAAATTGAACTCTTGCAACAAGTCTTAAAAAAACATTAATTAAATTATGAACATACATACATACATAATAACATTTACAACAATTTTGGGTAGCTGGCTGGGAAAAACAAAGGGAAAGTTCACTAACAAATCATGATGATGATACTGGATTCGATTCCATGCCAATCCAATCCAATAGGATGGGATGCCAATTTTGACAACTTCACTTACTTTGTGAGTGAGTCTGACAGTCGTCATCATCAAAATCAAGTGCAGGAACTAAAAAGTGGATCCATGACCAACATTTTATCTATTCCACCCATCATCATCATCATCATCATCATCATGTCATGTGATTTCCAATAACAGCTACTTGACTTGTAGTACATCTGCAACAAAAAAGAAGGCAACATCACGTCACATCACATGGGCCCTGTTTTTTAAATAGGACAGAACAAAACAGGTTGTATTGCATTTGTGCAAAAGACGTGAATGTCCTCTACATCCACGTCAGCGAAAATAACCCTAGATAGCTTGTTGAGTCCCGTCCCGTTAAAACAAAATGCAAAAGATATATATATATATATATATATATATATATATATGAGAGAGAGAGAGATTAAAAATTTACAGACAAGACAGGATATACATACAGTAAACATGTGCAGCTGATGACTCCACTTTCATATTCATCTGCCATCTGTGATCTATCAATCTATCTGACAACAACAACAAACATTTTTTTTTCTTTTTCTTTCGGTGTGTGCCTTTGAACTGGAGCTGGAGGAGATCATGCTTATAAATTAGGATTTGTATGTGGATGTGGATCCTCTTTCAACCCTTTACTCAGTAAATCATAGTTGATCGATGCCAGTTGCGAAAGATTCTGAACCAAACACAGCAAACCATCTTCATGTTTATATTAACATCAACATACAATGAAAATAATATATATATATATATATATATATATATATATATATATATATATATTACTTATCACAGCAACATACATACACTAATAAGTAAGTAATTACAATGTATTTACAGTTTTTACCCCCATAATAGTAACGTATTTTACATTTGCTACCAACATGTTGATGGGCAATGTACTTTGTTGTTACATGTTGCTACTATTCATAAAAAGATATACGTACATTGCTACTATCAGTAAGGAATCATAAGCATGTTGCTATTATGTGTAAGGAAATGCAAGTAAGTTTACATTTCACAACTTTTAGGTTATATATTGAAATCAGGGGTAAAAAAATATACAAAAATGTTGTTGCTAGTAACTAGTTCAGTTATGTTTATAATTATCTTAATCTAGAGACATATATGTAAATTTATGTCTAGGTATAGAGATCTCTGTATACATATCATATTATGCAATCAATATACAAGACAGCGTGGTTTATTATGGTCTCATAGTCTAAGGTTTACCTACTAGCCTAAAAATCTAGTATTTACTGTTTCGCCATCATAACTCCCAGAAGTTTGCCTTTGCAGTTACCAAGTATGGCTACTGCACACAAGTTATTCGACTGTGTTGTGTTGATGGAACAATTCCCTGTCCATCTAAATGCCTCACACCTACAGATAGTTTCACAATTATCCATCCCAAATCCAATCCAAGAGGCAATCTTAGTTATATCCAATGATGTTGATTACTTCAAGTATCATTAAAGCCTCCTTCCATCATGTCAATGATGTCACCACTCAGAAACTCTTGCTTGACTTATAATGAGCCTATGCACCTGAGAATACACACCTTCTCAAAATAGAGATGAGATGAAAGGGGCATGCGGGTGCACTTGTTTCTACACAAAGATCTAGTTATGCTTACCAATACCATCTCTGGTCGTGAGGAAGAATGCAACAGCCAACAGTCTCACGTCTACCATCAATTCGTTGCGTGTTGCATTCCGTGAGCGATCATGATTACATCTACCGTCCAGGATTTTCACGCCACGAGCAACAATCTTAATCTTGGTCCGTCTCCGTCCTGTTGACTGGCTTTCAATTGGTGCCTAACCGCCTCTAAAGCTTCCTATGGCTATCAAGTATCAACAACCCATTTAGTAAGGTCTCCAATGAAAACAAAACACATTATTATTATTATTATTATTATGGCACTTGCAACCGTTTGACTCCTCTACCATTCATACTAGTCTCAATGCCAATGTTTGTTGAGCAACCAACCAACCATGAAAGCATGGATCACTTTCATCTCTCCTATCCTCCCCAACCACACAACACCTTTCATCTCTCTAATATCCCATACATCCAAATACACCAAAAATCTTCTTTCTCTTCAAAAAACTTGTCTTGAAAATCATGTATATTTTTTAATTTCATTCAGCTTTTTTTTTTTGAATGATGAATCTACACACACTACCCTACATATAACCCCAATGCTGCTCGTGCATCCTCTATTGTCTGGCACAAGCATCTTAGTCATCCACATGAGCGTCTTTTACATTCTTTGTTATCTAGATTTTCCCTTCCTGTTACAAATAACCATTATCCATTTTTTGCACCTCTTGTCTAATGGGACAATTGTGCAAACTTTTTCTACCCGTTTCTTCTTTTCGAAGCAATAAAATTTTAGATTTATTATATTCAGATGGCCATGTCACTTTATGTTATGTGTTGATTATCATTCTCAATAGATGTGGATATTTCTACTAGCTTGAAAATCAAATGACTACAACACTTTCAAACTTTGTCACCTCGTCTCTTGGAGTTGTTCACCAAAGATCTTGTCTTCACATTAGTCAGCAAAACGGATTTGTTGAGCGTTGCCATAGAAACGCCATCAAAACACACCTCACTACTCGCAAACAAACCGTCTGTATGGAGCAACCTCATGGTTTCATTGATCCATAACACCCGAACCACGTTTGTCTGCTTCACAAGTCTATCTATGGACTTAAACAACGCAAACATGGTTTTCAAAGACTTTCTCATACTCTTATATCACTCCACAAACATTTGGTTTCACGGGACCGATCCCTCGGTCTTTATTTACCCACATAAGGGAATTGCTCTGTATATGTTGGTCTATGTCAATGACATTAGTCATTGGCAATAAGATGGCGGTCATTGATCACAATATCCATCAACTCACCGAGGCCTTTTCCACTGAAGACATGAGGCCACTTAACTACTTCTAGAGTCTTAAAATTGTTCCCCATGACTCAAATGTCATACTTCCTCAAAGGAACTTTTACAATGGACTAGCCTTTACGAGTCCAAACTTATGTCCCTTGCGTTACGTTTTCCGATCCAATAAAATATCAACACATTGTTGGTTACATGACTCTCTCGCATAAAACATTTATGGTCAACAAACAAAGTGTGTGTCAATTTATGCATGCCTAAATAAAGAACCATTGGTCTACGGTTAAGTGGATTCTACGTTATCTGTGCTGCTCAAGCCCAATACTTGAAGCCAAGCCTTCACCAGTAGTGCTCGTAAGCAAAATACTTCCACTGATAATCTCTTCTCGAACGCTGACCCCCGTTACCCAAACGATCGTCACATAGTTAAAGTACAATTTAGAGTGCCTATACCAAATGAACTTGGTGTCCGCACACCCTCAACTCCCAATTTATGGTGTGAAACTTACCTCTCTGTTAATCCTATATCTTTCATGCTTGTAAAAAAGCATGTGAAAGTTGATTTTCACTTTATTAGAGAAAATGTTGTCTGGGGAAGGGGAAGTCTTGGTGTATAATTCATACCCACAAATGATCAGATTACGAATATCTTCACAAAACAATTACCAACTCCTAGTTTCTCTTCCTACGGTCCAAGCTAGCGTGTATTAGACTAGTTTAGTTATGTCTAGTAATCTTAATCTAGAGGGTAGCTATGAGTAACCTTTATCTCTCTCTCTCTCTCTCTCTCTCTCTCTCTATATATATATATATATATATATATATATATATATATATATATATATATATATATATATATATATATAAAGATCTCTCTGTACATCATATTATACAATCAATATAAAAGAATTGTTGCAGTTTATTATTGGTAAAGGAAGGTAAGTAGACTGCTATTATGGGTAAAAACTAAAATACATAAACAAAAAACTGTTGGACCCATTTCCTTTTTCGGCTAAAGTGTTTAATTTGACTAGAATTCATATAATAAATAAGATGTAAAGGCGAGGCATACCTTGAAGGAGAAATTACTAAAAGAATAGTTGACAGAAGTTCCGGATTCAAGTTCAGCAAGACCCCCAAAATCATCAGCCTGCGACCAAAACAAAACAGAAAGAAAATCATAAAAAAAAAAAAAAAAAAAAGTTGAAAGTTTCAATCATTTTTATAAATAAAATCTACTACTAACCACTTCATCATTACGATTGCTTAGGCAGCTACTACTACCACTCATGCTTCCATCGTCACTAGAATCCTCTGTTTCACTTGCTGCATATACCTGCTCTGAGTTATTCCATGTGTACCTACTTGTGAAATAACTTGTGTCCAGTGCACTCTCTGATGAAGGCACAAATGCAGCCTGACACAATTACAAAACATAATTATTTCTACTACTTTCTTTTAAATGATCAGATCAAACAAAGTTTAACAGTTAATGTGTTTCATGCACCTTTTGCCTGGCAAGGGTATCCCAGTTGATATCCCTAAAATATGGATGCTGTTTCACCTGCATTCATCAAATTATTCAGCTTCCTGTTCACAATGATTAATGTTAATCAAGAAAGCAGACCTCGGTTGCTCCCCTGGCTCCAAGTCTCTGGTTAGGATCTTCTGTCAGTAATCTGCAGTGCACAATGATTGAATTCAGAAAAATGTATTTAAATTTTAAAGATGATAATTAAAAAGTTTCTCTTACTGATCAATGAGATCCTGGGCATCAGGGCTCATTTCATCAGGCACTGCAGGCCAGGGTATGTTACGGTTGAGAATGTTGTCAAATATCATCTGAAAAAAACAGTGAAGAAAAGGTAAGATTACAGCAACGAACAAAAAAGTGAAAGTAGAACCCCAACCCCAATCCCACCTGAGGATGCTCTGCATTGAAAGGAGGAATGCCAACAATCAGCTCAAATAGTATTACACCAACAGACCACCAATCCGCTGATGTACCTGAAAGATATTTGAATAAAACATTTCCATGCATGAGATTTTATAAGCAATTGGTGTCATTATTATTATATCAAGTTAGTTAGTTGTGAAGAAAAAGAAACCATGTCCAGTTCCCAGAAGAATCTCGGGTGCCAAATAGTCTGGAGTTCCAACAGCAGAGCGGTTTTTGCGTCTTTCTTGTTGAGTCTCAGTGGCAGATAGAGATAGAGATGGAGATGGAGATGTTAGAGATGACTGAGACTCATTATCACCCAATAGTGATGTGCCACTCACTGCTGGACCAGATAAATCATCTGTACTGTTAATTAGACCAACCTTTGACAGCCCAAAATCTGTTAACTGCTCACAAAACACAAAACAATTATCCAACCATATGCTTACTGAATAGTTATTTGTATGTTTATAACCAAAACCAAGTTATAATAGATAGATAGATAAACTACCTTAATATGACCATCATGTGCAATCAATAAATTATCCGGTTTTAGATCACGGTGAACCACACGCAGAGAATGCAGATATTCCAAAGCAAGCACCTGCAGTGCACAATATAATTTTATTTTCTTTTAGTTATTTTGAAATAAGATTTCAGTCTAGTTTATATCATATAATTGGCATTGGGTAGATTTTTCAAGGTACGATGTCTTGAAATGAAAATAAAATATGCACAAACCAAAACATACCACTTCTGCAATGTATATACGAGCAACATCTTCATCCAAGCAGCCTAAGTTTCTCAATAACGAATATAAATCACCGCCATTCAAGTATTCCATGACAAGGTACAAATTTTCGCGACAAGTAAAAGAATAAAAGAAACGGACCTGTCACAATTTAAGTTTTTATATTTGATTATATTTTCTAAAGCCTAAAGGAAGACAATATTACTAAACATCATCATCATATATTACTATTATTACCACAAAAGGATTGCGGACGGATATCAAAATATCACGCTCTGCCAATATACTCTCGACCGCATTTTTCCGGATCATGTCAGCTTTCTTAAGAACCTGCAAAAAAAAAAAAATAATAAAAAAGTAAATATAAATATATCATCATCATATATAATAAACAAACGAAAGAATGAAAATGAAAGAGAAAGAGTGAGGTACCTTTATAGCAAAAAGATCTCCTGTGGTTCTCTTTTTGGCTAAAAAGACGCGCCCAAATGCTCCACGGCTAATCGGTTTTATAATCTCAAAGTCATCAATGGAAGTGCGGTCCTTATTTCCGGAATGTATGGGGCTGGTTCTCAAGCTCCGTACCACATCATCCTCCAACGGAGCATCTTCATCGATAACCGTGCTTGAGATATCAACTTTTTCATCATCAACCATCTCACACAGCTGCAAATACTTCTCCCTGCTTGTAACAATTAACAATTAGCATTTATGATTTAACAAACACACACACACACACACCCCTCATACTCATAAAAACATGTTTATTATAAAAATGCTATCACCGAATAAGCTTCTCTATGCGTGCTCCAAATGTCTCAACAGTCAGGGCATCAAACTTTCTCCGGTCGATCACGACTCTTAAGTCATCAAGACACGTCAGAAGATACGACAAAGATCTGTCATCATCCAATGGCGTATTGCCAGCACATCGAGCGATATCAGCAAGCTCATTCATCTACAAAGATTTCAATATCAATACCTATATCTCATCTCATAAGAAATAAGAAATAAGAACCTATTACCTAATACCTACCTGTGGAAGGTCGTCATGTTCAGAATAGGCACCCTTCCCTGCCAATAACAAGTCTATCTGGCTGGTTTTTGGTGTCATCAATGGCGACCTAGGAGTCATGCTGCCAGCAGATGATGTGGTCATTCCTTGATCAGATTTAGGACCAAAGCGGGTCCTACATGACATGGAGGGGTGAGCTTTAAGATCATCCATTGATACAGAATTATCACCTTGATCAGGAAAGCAATCAAGCATGTCTTCTGAACCTCTACGTGACCAATCACTAAGCTTAGGGGACATGAAATCACAGTCTTCAGTTACACTTGAACTTGCTTTAGCAGCATCTGGACTTCTATTATTATTATCCTTTTGTGAAATGAACTCCATTAACTTCTCTAGGGTTTCAGCAACCCTTACAAGCCGTTCATCTACACGTATACCTGTCTGATCGCAACGATCAGCAATCGCACAAATTCTAGAATGTTCTTCCACGTGTAAAGTCGGAACCTCCTCTTCACAAATCCGACAAATGATGGAAGTTTCATCAGAGATATTCGGTTGATCCCCCCACCCCCACGAAACTCGATGCTGATGCTTAAAAGGAGTACTTGATTGTGATTGTGATTGTGCATGTGAATCTTTAACAGGCGATAGCTTCATAGTAGTAGCAGTAGTAGTAGTAGTCAGATCCACATCTTTTTCACTCTCAATAATAGCATCCAACTTTGTATCAGTCTGTTCCTTGACCACAAGTTCTTCTTGGGGGCTTTTTGGTCCAGGTCCAGGTCCAGGTCCAGGAGATGGGAATTTCTTCCAAGAAGCCATTCGGTCTCTACCTGAGTCCAAGCTTTTAGGTATTTCTACAGTAGGCGGAGATGCAACATTTGCAGGATGTTGTATGGGTTTTTCTTTCTTGGGTTCCAGCATCCCGTGTTGTTCCTGACTGAAAGATTTTCTTGATGATGATGATGATGGTTTTGAGGGTCTCGGAGGAATACGTTTATCTGCTGAATGAAGGGATTGACGGAGTTGAAGAACAAGTTCATCTTCAGCCAATCCGCTTTCTTTATGGAACTGCAGGAGCCTCGTACATCTTGTGAGTATGAAGAGCATTCGGGTGTGAAGCTGTTTCAAGATACCCATGGGGAGCTCCTGACGCCTGTCGTCCAGTTCTTGAACAATCCCCTCACACTGCAACCAAAACTCTCCAGGAGATGTCATGGCACACCTCTGAGCCAACACCAGTAAGTCCTCTAGAGTTTCCTGCCACTGCGGTTGACTCTCTGCATTCTTTTCTAGAATGCCAAGTAAATCTCCAGCAAATATATGAAGATCAGCATCTACTTCTTCCTTTGCTTTGTCAAACTTACCCCGTATCATTGACAAAACCTCCTGCTCCGGCTCACATAAATTTAATTTGAATCAATCGACTATTTATTTTAATACAAGATAATAAATAAATAAATGCCTACCTCTACGTTATTTAAACCTCGAGGCTTCCAAAGTGGGAAAGGTCGTACGCCTTTTGAGTTCAATTCATGGGAAAAACTTTTGATGTCAGCCGGATATCTCTTTCTAGGAGCACTTGTAACCCGGAGTATGGCTTGAAACCGGGGTGATTCAGATTCCTTAGGGTTCTCACAATCATATGATGTCTACAAACACACAAAAATATATATATAATGTTTCAGTTACACAGCTACCATAAACAACTAACTAACAGACATATATGCTAATGTAAGCAACACAATTACCTTCATCTCTGGTGTACAAATCTCTGAGCTCCTCAACCCTCCAGAGTATCCCCTTGTCTTCAGACGGCCTATCATCATAATTGATTCAAACAATAATTTATTGATTGATCGTCTTCTAGTAAGTATTAAAAAGCTAGACGACGTATCAGCATTTCAACAAATGCTCAATAAAGTACAAACATATAAAATTATCATATGCCTTAAAGCAAGTACCTCTAACAGCTAGAATGTCCACAGGCCATCAGATGTACTAGAAATTACAAGTTTTGCCCTAACAAATAATACATATCCACATAACATGATAACTAACTTAAAGTAATTACAGCTAACTGTCTGAAGTTGAGGCATTCCTTGAAACAATTTGTTTCTTAGTTTAGAATAGTTCCATGACCGAGTTAGCCATATAAATGTGGAGTATTAGATTATGGAATGTATGCGCTCTTATAATTTGGAAAGTTTTAGGTTCGGATGATTAAAGCCAAAATTCAATTTTTTGGTCGGAGGGGGAACATAGGCAGAGTCACTAAGCTAACCATTTGATGTGTCTATTATCTAAAACCTAAACATAAAAGGGAAACACATCATGAGAAGTTATCGAAATCGTACCAGCTTCAGATGAAGATTCTACATTTCGTAGTGGCGAACGGCCTAAAACATTGGGGGTCTGATCTCTTGAAAGCAAGCTTTTAGTGGTGGCGTCTGAAGCGCTGACATTGTCGGCCCATGAGCCCCGATCAACATTTTCGAAAGAAGAAGGTATCTTTTTCTTATCAGCAGCAATCCCCATCTTTTTGAAGCTGCCCTCATCACCACCTGCGCTGTTTTTTGCTTTAGAAAGATTACTGGCCCCAAGCGAAGACATTTTGCTATTAGCATTGTTATTATTACTATCTCTATTGAACCCCAGAAAGCTCTCTCGCGGCAGCGGCCCCGATCTGGTCTTGATCCGATTCAGACCAAGTGAAGACGCCAATATTGGGGAAACCGTCGGCGGAACTTCCGCCGCAGATTCCCGCGTCGACTTGGATGATGTTGATGCTGCTCCAGAGCTAGGTCTTGTGCTGAGCGGAATCTGAGTCTGAGCATGAATCTTTGATTCAGTGACTACTGTTACGTCTTTCCTGGTCTGATTCTGGTGCTTTAGGTTTGAAGTTGAAGTTGAGCCATCTTTGACTTGAGTTTGACGGAACGAAGAACTGCCACCGATCGGCCGATGATGATCTTCTTTAGTTGCCGACTTGGGTTTCTTCTTTTCGGATCTGATGGGAGAATTTGAGTTAGAACCAATAGATCGAGGACTGTTGGATCCCTCGGGGCTTGAAGTGCCGGATGATTTCTTTGAAGAGAAAAATCTACCTTTAAACACCATTATATCATACTAGTACTATTGCTATTAGGGGGGTTCAGCAATCTAACATATATGTATGGGTATATCTGATTGATGGCTGCTTCTGCTTTCACTCACTGCTATGTGTTCATCGTACCACGGGGAAAAAGCTTGGATTTTGGTATTATTTGAGTTCTGGAGTTAAATCACAAAACGGCCCCGCCCGAGAATAGAAAATAATAGTGGTTAAAAATTAAAATGTCAAATTATGTAAAAGTTGTTTTACTTTAAGCCAATCTATTCTAATCTTTATTTTAGAATCAAACATGCATATCATTTTACTATCTTACACACTAGTTGTGAGACCTGTATATTATACGGGTTGATTAAAACAAAATGTTAAATACGAACTATTAAATAGAAATTTTATTTGAATTTGAAATTAAAATAAGTGAAAATTATGTGAAAAAAACATGCAAAAAATAAATTAATTAAAATTATGTGTTTAGTGTACTAAACGAGTTAATTATAACAAAATGTTAAACATAAAGGTTTAAACTGTAAATTTATTTGAAATTGAATTTAAAATTTAAAATTTAAAATTAATAGTCATTATGGTAGGTTTAATTTATGAAAACTAAATTAATGATAGATTGAAAATGCAATTGAAGCAATGACAAGTGGAAAATAAATATATATCTCAAAATTATGACAAATTTACATGTGGTTAATTTTATGAGAGAATGACATGTGACAAAGTCATTTTCATTTATTAGGGTAGATCTATAATTACGTGTAGATGAGCAAAGCTACTCGTGAGTTATTATCCCGAAAATAGAAAATATTAGTAGTTAAAAACTTAAAATGCCAAATTATGTAAAAGTTGTTTTACTTTAAGCCAAGCTAGTCTAATCTTTATTTAGAATCAAACATGCATATCATTTTACTATCTTACAACATCTATAATTACGGGTAGGTGAGCAGAGCTACTTGTGAGTTATTCAAGATCGACTCGTTAAAAACTCAACTCGAGTTCAAGTTAAATGAGCATGAACACCGAGCTCAAGCTCAACTTAAGGCTCATTTATTAAAAGAGCCTGAGCCGAGATTTTGATGTTGAGTTCAACTAATGTAACACCAATCAAAATAGGTCAACAACACTCACATATGATCATGTCAAACAAGTAAAGTAATAAAATTTATATGTAGTTCATGGCAAA
This sequence comes from Lactuca sativa, assembly GCF_002870075.4. Lineage (NCBI taxonomy): Eukaryota > Viridiplantae > Streptophyta > Magnoliopsida > Asterales > Asteraceae > Lactuca > Lactuca sativa. Next base: position 2,769,523 of record NC_056630.2, on the reverse strand, counting down.
TTCTAATACAGGTATAAACTTTCATACATACCTTATGGTATAAACCAAAGTACACATCCATAGAATTCCAAAAGATTTTAACAAATCTCAATCTAACTTCGCATGAAGAAGTTATGATAAACTCTACACTATAAATCTCTATAATAAGAAGAAATTAAATTATATTGAGAATTAGCTATTGGAATCCAAAAGAAAGTTTTAGTACTCAGAAATACCTACGCGTGGATATAAAGAACGTCAAAAACGGAACTCCTATGCAAAAGATATGATATTCTAAAGATTTAGCAGTGTGAGAGCATGACACGTGGTAGAAACCCTAATTTGTCATAGCTCACGACGTGAGCATGTATTCTCACGACGTGAGAGTGCTTCAAGACACTTCTCAAGGCTAGAATACAAATGTCAAGTCTATGGAGTGATAAGTTTAAGGCTCACAACGTGAGCATGTTATTCTCACGACGTGAGATGTCAACCGGACACCTTCCGAAGCTAGAAATGCAAATAGCAAGTCTACGAGGTGATGCAACCATAGCTCACGACGTGAACTTATCATTCTCACGATGTGAGAGGGCCTTGGACAGCCTATAAATAGCAACTCCGACCCTAACTCTCTTTACACCAGATTTTCTTTCTCTTTCTCGTTTGTTGAAGGCATTCCTTGTCCCGAGCCCGACGATCACGAACTGTTGACCGTTTCTAGTTAGATTCTATCAAATCACGCTACTAGGGCGAGTTTTACGGCCCCAATTTTTAATGTTTTTGGGGGAAAATGCATGTTAAATATTATATATAAGTTAATATTATGTTTATATGATCGTATGTTCGGATCAACATAAAATTCTATTAAGCGGGATATAGTAGTTTTAAATCATATATATTTATGATATATCTAATATTTTGGAAACTATACAACTACTGGTATGTTATTATTATAAGTTCTACATTGGTTAAAACTTGATATTGATCTGTATATTTGATAATTTGAAATCATCTTTGACTTGTTAAGTGTGTTGCTATTATTGGTTTTATGTAAGATAAAACCGGGTTTTTACTTCAAGTTATAGTTGTTGTATTGCCTAAGTATTATGAAAATTAGGAGTAATGTTTAAAGCATAGTCTAGTAACTTAGGGTTTTAGACACGAATATGCTTTCACTATTAGAACTATAGGAACTCGATAAAGTCTACATGAGTTATTATATTCATCAACTAATAATGGAAGTCTTAGGGGAAATCCTCTAAACCTGTAACCGTTAATCCTGTGTGAGCGATGAAGTTGTGTATAGATCTATACGGGTTGACACCCCCACTCGTGGTTGCTAACTACAACCCACGGTTTATGAAACCCATCGGGTGACGAACTATCCTTTTATTTGTTTTATTGTGATCCGGCGTCGATGAAGTGCGCAAAGTATTTATATTGGTGGAATCCTCCGTGGTACCACGGGCAAAATCTTTTATGGCATCAATGGTAGAATCCTTTGTGGAACCATTAGTGGGATCTTTTAATCAGAGGTCTTGTATGTCATATAGCAGCGGTTATGGACTCATGGTAGCATAATTTTAGAAACATTATACTTTGTCGATATACAAGTATTAATGTTAAGTATAAGTTTCCCAAACACTTATACTCTAAGTACAAGGAATTGGGAGGTTTTCTACTTATTCATTAAGTAAACAATTATAACTAGCATACATACTTGTATAGAATTGAAATAAGATTTATACGTAGTAACCTTCCTTGATTTAGGTATATGGAGATTATAGGTATATCACTTATTTAGTAAGTAAACCATTATACCTAGGATATATACTATATGTTGAAGACAAGTATGAGTCAGAAGGACGCTCTTAAACTATGATTTATACTTTTGAAACTTGGAAAAAGTAATATTTTACTAAGAGTCAAAACATGTGGACTCACCAACTTTATGTTGATGTATTTTCAAAACGCATGTGTTTTCAGGAACTTGATAAGCTGGGATGTTACTTGAACAGGGGAAGTTTTACTGTTATCCTTTCTGTTCATATGGAACACATATATGTTAAGACGTGTGCGATAATTCGGATACTATGTAATAATCACTAGGAAACATGAATAATGTAACTTTCTATCATCAATAAAGTATGTAGTTGTTGGATTAGTGTCTAAGCCCGTAACTATATTTGGTAAGTACTTGACCCGGTTATGCATGGTCCTTTTGGGTTGCCTTCACCAAAGCAACATGATAGGATGATTTATGAATAAAGAGGTTATTATGATTTATTAATATGTTATATGAATAATATATTAATGGATAAATCATATAGTTAAATTAATATTAGACAAGGATTAATTAACAATTAATTTTGTGGCTAAAAGAGATTAATTTAATAATAGGGACTTAAACTGTCAAATGTGTGATAGTTGAGTGTTGGGTTGAAGAGCTTCTTGGACTAGACATGGACGAAATTAGGATGTGTCCATCCCTAATTTCGGCCCTAAGGCCCTATTCCAGAAGCTTCCTTGGATAGCTTAAGGCCTAAGTTGTCCATTATGGTTTTTGACTTAAACCCTAGCAGCTCCAGTATAAATAGGACCCTTAGGTTTCAGAATTCGGCTACCCTATTCCCAAGAGTGCAAGAGTCGAATTCAAGAGCCTTTAACCTCTCTCCAAGATCATTCTTTTGCTATTGGTATTTGTAAGCCATTAGAGGAGTGACACTTGTGACTCTAAGCTTCAAAGACAAGACGATTCAAGCAAGCAACAAGAGGTAATGATCTAGATCTGATTTGTCTCATTAATTTCGAATTATACTTACTAGATCTAGTTTTTGAAAGTCTTGGATGAATTCATGTACAATTAGAGAAACCTAGATCCAAGCATTAGGGTTTGCATGAGCACATAGGATGTTCTTTTGGCTCATACCCATGAGTGGTATCAGAGCGTTGTTTGGTTTCTATTGTATTTGATGCCTTGAATGTTCATCATGCTTTAAAATCAATTTTTTTTGGCTCACTGTCTGATGAACTCGACGAGTTCCAATGTGGACTCGACGAGTTTAGCTGTCAGACAGAAAGATTTTCGGGATTTCTTGTTGTTTTGCTTAAGGATCATTACCTAAATCGTTTTAGTTTAATAAAATCCAAATTTTATTACCTTTTTGTCAATATCCTCAACAAAACAAGAGATAACTACCAATTATTTGAATAATAAATTCCTTATTTGATAATATTTTATTATTTAAATTTATTTGGTGAATTATCTTGTAAATAATCTTGATTAGGTCAAATTTAGATAATCATTAAATTAATTGTTTAATTTAAAATTATTTGCTATTTGATCCTTTGTGTTTTGAGAAGTTCAAAACTTTTCCTCAAGTTTTGAAATTTAAATTTTATAATTAAAATGTTTAATTTGAACTATTTAAATTTCAAACCCTAAAATTTTACAAGTTTAAAATTCGACCTTATACTTTATAATATTATAAGATATATATATATATATATATATATATATATATATATATATATATATATATATATATATATAACTTAAAATGCTAGTCTTACCGTTAGTAGGCCTCATTCACGAAACCAGTCTATAAGGGGGGTATAAGGTTATGGCCTATAAAATGGTCATTTAATGGGTGTCCACTCTCACTCACCGCTTCCTTGATTGGTGGAGGGTCGTTAACCGAACGGGTATGATAGGGAAACCCTTTCTCATTAATAAGTATAATGAATTATAAAAGTAACTAAATGTTTTTACAAAATTCTCAATCTTAGTTACTTTAGGAAAAATTGAATTGATGCAATTCCATGAATTAAATTACACTTTGTACCCCTGCTAAGTCGTTAATGGAGCGTGTATGGTTAACCGGTACACTACTTGGGTTCTAAGAAAAGGTGGAAAAGGGTGACTCATTGTTTGTCATAGTTCGATGGAGCGTCTGTGGTTAACCGGCACATCGAATAAGTGACTATAACAATGAGGGCACCATGTACATTTTCATGGTTATTCACACCCACTTTTTGATCCTCGGCATCCCAGTCACAAACTTTAGGGGCATATCGAGATTTAAACATGTCATTGAAAAGTTCAATGAATCTCAAAAAGATATAGGAGTTTTCAATACATTTAAAACTTAATCTTCTTTTTCGTTTTTCATGGTGGAGAATTAGTGAATCGTCATTCACTTACCTTCAAATTATTTTCATATTGGATTATAGCATCCCTCTTCTAATATGTAAATAATGTTGTTGGATCCTAGCCCTAATTTCTCATTTGGGTGTCTAATTAGGGATTCATTTCTAATCAAACTTTGTTCTTTTCCTTTTCAGATGTCGAACATGAACAATAACAATGCTTCCGGCTCAAGTTCCTCCGACTCATTCTCACTCGTGAACTTGTGTGGGAGGGTGATATTTGTAATGCCCCAATTCGGGTATGTTGTATAAATGTTTATCTTTTCGAGTTTTCAAGAGAGACTCGACGATTTTGTAGCCCGACCCGTCAAGTAGGGACGAGATTTCGAGCACGTGTAAGTAGGCGACTCGACGAGTCCATATTCGGGACTCGGCGAGTCCACCAGTCTGAATAGTAATTGCATGCAACCGACTCGGCGAGTCGAGTCGCGAGTCCCCGTTTTTCCCCTTCATGAGTTATGCCGAGTGGAACCAGTGAGTGATAGGTGGACTCAGTGAGTCGGAGATCAGACTCATTCATGGAGGGACTCAGCGAGTCAGTGCCCTGACTCGGCGAGGCCATGGCAATCTTCATATCTCAAGAACAGACTCGGCGATTTGTTCATACAACTCGGCGAGTCACAGTCAGAGTGTTCATATGTTAAAGTAGAACTCGACGAGTTGTTCATACAACTCGGCGAGTCGGATGCAGATTGACTAAGTGTTAGTATCGAGGAGGAACTCGTCGAGACTATGCCAAACTCGACGAGTAGTAGCGAGCATAAATGAGAAATGAGAGTAGGGACTCGGCGAGTTAGCGGCCCAACTCGACGAGTCAGGTCAACTGTATGTTGACTTTGACCAAGAGGTTGACTTTGACCAGGGGTGAAATAGTCATTTTACCCTCAGTATAGTTATCAGTATTTGATTGAGTGTACTTGTGGAAATTGTAGCCAGGGAGATACCGGAGCAGCAACAGACAGTTTCCAGAGCAGTTCATTCAGCAGCCAGACTACGAGGTGAGTGTCCTTCCAGTAGGAACGGGTGTACGGCGACTGATATGGGCATATCTAGTTATAAAATCTATGCATTATCTTAATACTTTATGTTGATTTTATCTCATTTAATGAACAAAAGGTACTTAATTAGCTTAATATTTCAATTTAAGAAATAAAAGACATGCTCGGGTGAGAAAGGAAGAGGATTGAGTGATTGGAAGCTTGGATCTTGGATTTTGAAGAAAGAAGGATGTTGCTGGACAGCTTGACCCCTCATCAGTGTTTTGGCCATATCTCATGAACCGTAACTTCGATTGACGAGATTCAAAATGTTATGAAAACTAGACACAATTTCGGATGACTTTCGTGTTTTGAGAAAATGTTGATTCCAAAAGAAACTCGATGAGTTTTTATCACAAAATCGACGAGTTGGTTAGAATGTTCTAGATTCGAAGATGCCTTGCCGTACACGTTGTATACACGGATTATCGAAAAAACTCGACGAGTTATTCTTAAAAGCTCGTCGAGTTGACGCTATTTTCAGAATTTATATATAGAAACTCTTCTCATTCGAACCCTAACTTTTTGTGGAGGCTAGCTGCGACTTTTGAAGACCAGAAGGGTTCTTGGAGCTGCTATTTTCGAGATTTCAACAAAAGAGACAATTTCAAAGAGAATCAAAGGCAAACAATCATTCTTCTCTTCTTAATCTTTGTTTTGAACCATGTTTGAATCATTAGATTTTGATTTTAGGTTATTACTAGCTTTAGATATGAGCTAAAAGCTTTGTACTTTTGTTTGGATGAGATAATCTTATGAATATGGTTTGATTGAGTGGTTGAATTAATATTAATTTGGTTATTCATCTTGTTAAACTTATTAAAGATCCTTATGTATTGATGATAAATGTTTTTAGTTAACAAATAAGTGATTGAGTTGCATGAATATCTTCTTGATTACTTGATTCATATAGTTTTATGAATATAAGATTGTATGCCTAGGAATAATGAATATGAAACTAGGGTTAACTATAAAATATGTAAATCAATGTGTGAGCATGTGTGATGAACAACCATACATGAATTGATTGAATTAAACCAATTTGATTAATTATTATTATAAGTCTTACTTGATACGAACTGAACACTAGGAAACTTGTTAATTTAATCACTTGATCACTGTTTGAATTAACTTGTCTACTAAAGGATTGGTAATAATGAACATGAACCCAATCACATTAGGAATCGGTAACCATTGACATATTAATTCATTGCACCTGCCACGAAATCAACCATAGGAATAAGTGAATCGAATCTAAGCAGAAGTCTCTTTTATCATTGAATCTAGTTGTCCTTTCTTGTTCTTCTTAGTTGTTAATTGTCTTTGTTTGAAAGTTAATTGATTGATTAAGTTTCTAGTCTTGCAAAACTAGAGAAACTCCCTCTTTTATTAATTGTTTTTAATTAGGTAATACTAGTACTTAATTTGATTGTTACCGTTCCCTGTGTTCGATACCCTACTTGCTTAAACTATACTATTAATCGATAGGTTCACTGCCTTTCGTGTGTTTAATTTGTGTTTGAAGTAATTGTTGGATTAATGTCTAAGTCCATAACTATAATTGGTAAGACTTGACCCGACCCGACATGGTCCATTTGGGTTGCATGTCATCATGCACTTGGATAGACTATAATGAGAGAAATAAGACACTTATGGTTATTAATATATTATAAGTTCTAGTATATTAATAATAAGAATAATAAGATTATTTAATTAGTATTGATCAAGAATTAATATAGGATTAATTAAGTGATCAAAAGAAGACTAATTAAATATATGGGTTGATTGTGTAAATCATCCATACTTGTATAGTGGGCTAATGCTCCATGGATAATCAAGTTGGGCTAAAACCCATAGGATAGTCCGTGGATGCTCCATGGTGTATGTGAACCCATGGATCCAAGGAAATGGAAAGTCATGACAATTAGGGTTTACCCTAATTATAACACTATATAAAGATCTTATTCTTGACAAAATCGGCGACTAGTATCATATCTAGAGAGGGCTAGCCGATTTCATGAAGTGTAGATTTCTCTCAAGTTATTCCAAGTGTATTTGGTGTTGTGTGAACCATTTGAGGTGTCACACTTGGGGAACTAGGCACTCAAGCTTCATGAAGACTTTCTACATCTAAGAGGTATGTATTCTATCTTGTTACACTCATTGTTTTTGTATGCTAGATTAGGATAATACCTTGGAAGTTCTTATTTGCATGTATAATAGAGAAAACATACATCCAAGGTATTTAGGGCTGCATGTACACTTAGGAGTGTTAGAATGCTCAAAACCCAACAGTGGTATCAGAGCCTAGGCTTGTTTTCTTGTTATACTTGCAAAAGAAGCTGGAAAATCAAGTTTTGATGTTGTCTGCCCAGCAGACTTGAATGGACTCGCCGAGTCCAAGGCAAAAAGCATCCAACTCGCCAAGTTGGTTCGTGCACTCGACGAGTTGGACCCCTAGACAGCATAAATTCGACTTTTTTGGCTGGAATTGGACTATGAACATTACCCTAAGATGTTTTGAACTTATAAACTTGTTTTTGATGTGGTAATGTTCATGCTAATCCAATTTCAAAGATAATTGTCAATAGATTCATGTTTTGTATTAGTTTAAGGTTTAGACTAATTACATGAAAAAGTTTGATTTGAATTATCTTGTTCTTATGAGTTGCTTAGATTAATAGAAAAGTTGAGTGAAATAGTTGTTTTCAATCCAAATTAATCTAAGAGTTGATTCTAAAATGTGTTTTTGTAACTTGTCCTCAAGTTATATGAAAAGTCACATTTAAGTTTCATAAAACTCATAAAAGTTGGCAAAGGTTACAAAATGAAGAGTCTAGTTCTAATTAAATGGTGTTATGACTCCATAATTTGTCCTCAAGTTATGGAGGACCAAGAGTCTCTTCATTAGATAATAAATTTAAAAAAAGTGTAACCTTAATTAATTTCGTAAGTTATAAAATAAAGAAAAGTTAATTCTTTTATTAGTTTAAAGTCTTCCATAACTTATCCTCAAGTTATGGAACTTAAAGAGTTTTTGGATTAAAACTACTTTAAACACATAAGTTATGTAATTAATTAGTTTTGAATAGTTTCAAAACTTGCCCTCAAGTTTTGGAATTTGAAAAGTTTTCACTTATGAATACTTTAATTCCAAGTTAGCCCTTAGAATTTTAAAAGTTAAAATTCAACCCTTATACTTTATAATATTATAAGTTAATAAAATATATATGTATAAGAGTAAAGTCAGTCTTACCGCTAGTACGCCTCATTCACGAAGCCGGTCTATAAGGTGGGTATATGGTTGTTGCCTATAAAATGGCAACTTAATGGGTGTCCACTCTCACCCACCGCTTGCTTGACTGGTGGAGGGTCGTTAGCCGAACGGGTTTGACAGGACTAGAATTCTCCTTTCATTAAAAGTATTAATGATAAATACTAAGTAACTAAACTCTTAATAATACTCAATCTTAGTTACTTAGGAAAATGTGAATAAGGTGCTAATCCATGAAATTACACTTTGCACTTTGTTTAAGTCGGTTAGTGGAGCGTGTTTGGTTAACCGGCACACTAACTCGTATTTAACAAGGTAGGCAAAGGGTAACTTAATGTTTATCATAGTATCGATGGAGCGTGTGTGGTTAACCGGCACATCGATTGAGGGGTAAACACTTAAGGGTACCAAGTAATTTGCATGGGTACTTCACACCTTGTTTTATGATCCTCGACATCCCAGTCACAAAACCTGAAGGGCACACTCGAGATTGAAACATGCCATTGAACAGTTCAATGAATCTCAAAAGATCTAGGAGTTTCAAAAACCAATTAAAACCTAATAATACATTTCGTTTATCTTGGTGGAAATTGGTGAATCGTCATTCACCTACCTTCAAATATTTTATAGCTTGGATTACGGCATACCTCTTCTAAGTTATAAAATAGTTTGTTGGGTTCTAGCCTTAATATTTCATATTGGGTGTCATATTAAGGACTTAAGATCAACTATCTTGAATATCTCCCAAAAGATGTCTGGTTTAGACATTTATGATCTTCCCAAATCTCTTGAAACAAGCTTTCCTAAATGAAGATGATGTCCCTTGGAAATCATACTTCATTCACCTCCTCCAATTATTCTCCCCAACCCACAAGTTCTTGAAAAGTTTAAGGTCACTCAAGCCCAATTGGCAAGGCAAGGTCACATATTGACAAGCCGGGAGAGTTGGGTGTCAAAGTCTTGAGAAAGTTGGTGGTTCAATCACTTTCTAAGTCACATAGTGAGTTCCTTTGGGACACCTATGAAACAGACTATGACAAGACCCTTAATGATCTTATCTATTTGTTAAGATCAACTTCCTTAAAACTTGATGGACATTGACAATAGTGACACAGGAAATCCAGGAAAGCATTCTCTTCATAATGGAAAGGGATCGGCCATTGTCAAATCGGTTGACCAAATGGTAAAGAGAAAAGCTAAGTCTGTGATAGTCCCGTGTACCATTATCAAAGGGTCCATATGTTTGTATTGCCAAAGAAAGGGGCATTAGTTGCGAAGCTGCCAAATTTACCTAAGGATGGTAAAGTCAATAAGTTTGACTCTACTTCAGGTAAAGTCCACTATCTAACTCTGTTAAGTTCTATTCTGAGATTCCTGATACATGAAGTGACTGGGTCACATGGTGATGTATTAAGAATCAAAGAAAAGTAAAGGAACTTAAAGAAAGAATATGTTGAATCTGATCGCGTAGATGGATTTCTATCGCATAGTTTGAAGATTGGATTCTTGAGATACTTCTTAGGAGTTATGAGATATTGCTTAGGAATAGATAACAACAAGTTTTCATATGGATTGTAAGGATAAGTTTTTCCGCAAAGTTTAAAATAAAAGGAAAATTTTGATTTTATTTATTTTAAAATATCCTTACAATGGTATCTGTGGAAATTTTTGTTGCTTATAAGATTCCATTAATAGCAAGAGTGGAAGTATGAAATTGATTCTTTCATTTGTGGTAATGTCTAAATTTACCAAATAAGGAAAGATTCTCATCACCCAAGTTTTAATTGGACCGGAACTTGGAATCATGCAAGTTGTATAGCATGATGAATGAGAACTTTCAAGTATTGGAAAATTAAGACTAATTACTTGTTCACATGGATGTGTGAGTCAAGTAACGGACTAAGGGATCGAGTACACATTCTTGTGCACTGATTAAGTCCACCACAAAAGATTGATAAAACTATTCGTCATAGTTTACAAAAGCTCAGTAAATATGATTATACTTACAAGCTTAAGTGTAACTTTGAGACATTGGAAAAAGGTTCCAATGTAAGGCAGAGCGAATAAGAAGAATCAAATTAGGCAGAAGGATAAAAGTTTCTCAAATCTGAAAAGATGGGAGAGTACTTTAGTATCATTTTTGTGATCATCTTAATGATTATGAAACCATATCAAAGTTAGTTCTCTAAGGAAATCTTAGTGTATTCTTATGACTAAGAAGAGGAACTTGAATTGTTGAAATGGTTAAATCAAGAAGATGAGTCATACTTCGTTCCAATACAAGTCTTAGAGTCATACTCCAAGATTGTAACTTGAGTAACATGTCTTAAAGAAGGTTTAAAACACTTGTGAAATGTAAGAGTAAAAGTTTTCTACTCTTGTACATTTGAAATTGGTAAGTTGTGATGTTTTGGATAAAACAAAGACCAACTAAGGCCAATTGTGTGAAGTGTTTGTCTTGATTAGAATCCGCACTATCTCTTGGATGTTTGACAAGGGAGTCTTATATGTCAAGAGGACAGTGTGAGTGTTAAAGGTCTTGAAAGTCTCAAGAACTAATCAAGAATAAAACCTGAAGTTCTTCACTAGCACATGACTTGAGGTTTATAACCTATCGTGTTGACATATTCTGTGCCCATTCCAGTTAAAGTTGGTTTTGCATATGAGTTCTTAGAGTTCTCAATTAGTTGCACAACAACTTGGAAGCAATGGCAGACACTTGAGCTGCCAGGTGGCAAGAAATTAAGATTGAGTTCAGTCCATATGAGTTTGGATTTGTCATTATCCTTGCCTTGTGACTATGGTTTTGACAATTCACATGGATAAGAACACATACACCATTAAATCTAAGTGTCATAAGGTTTTTCTCCGATTCATGAAAATGATGGTAAGGAAACACTTTCACTAAGTAGATTTTAGCTAGATAACAATTGTGATATTTGCATTCTCAAAGTTGTTAGTGGAGCGTGTGTGGTTTACCGGCACACTAACCTGGACTTGTGAGAAGTGGCAAAAAGGTCTAACCATTATGATTACGACATCCCTCTTCATAATTGTTTAGACATACAAGTGTGCTATCTAAGGGAAGGTGTATGATTTTGATAAAGTTTTATCAAAACAATCTAGTATCAGAAATCTGAACTTTGGTAAGAAAGTCAGTTGATTTCTAAGTACATGTCAAAGCTAGTGGGAGCATAAGTGTTATGCTAATAATCATCATGATAGTGGGAGCATGATAATTATGATAAGTATTGCAAGTTAGCAATGTTAATTATAGAAAACAAAAGTTTCAATTGGGAAAGAGTTGTTTTGCTATAATTAAGGGAGAAGAAATTATACTTCATCTCAAATCTATAAGCTTAGATCGTGAGGTTTTAATCATTTAGTCAAGGAAATATATATGAATTTCATGTTGGAATGGCTCAACATAAGGAAATTTTGTATATGAGTCCATTATTTGCGTTCTAAAATTCTATTATGATTACGGCATCCCTTTTCATAATCTGAATTATGAGAACTTGGCAAATTAAAATGGAAATGTTATAGCAAAAGACTGGTTTAGTCTTTATGTGAGACATCATGAATCGTGTCCCATATGCTTCGAATATAGGATCGATTACATGTGCTATATTCATCCTTTCTAAATTTTCCAAATGCATGGGGCATTAAGAAGGGAAACGGTTTAGAACTGGATATGACTAAAAGGATTAAACAATTGTTGAGGACAATCTATGGTTTACCAAAGATTGGTTGCTCAAGGACAATTGGAAGTATAGTGATAATTCTGGAAGGACCATATTGACATAATCTGTAAGGAGGCAACTCTTGTTCAGAAGTGATAGTCAAAATGGAATATGGAAATGTTTCAAGGTTAGAAATTATTCAATCTGTGTAAGATTAAGGAAACTTAATGCAAGAAGAATGTTTCCAAGGAGTTGATCTCCTTTGGGATGCTCTGTAATGTTTGTTGTCAAGTCTTTATGACTTTGTGCATAATCATTACAAGAGGATCAATGCATATAAGTTTAGAATCTAACAATATTTCAGTAAATGGCATGAATTTGGAATTCTTGCAATTGCAGTAAGGATTTGGGACTGTGAAAAGAGAATCATTGAAGTTATGTTCAATGGATCTAGTTCACAAAGTAAAGATCATAGACAAACATAGTATGCATACTTGGTGTGTGGCATGACTAGTGTTTAGAAAACATAGTGTACATGCTTGGAGCATAGGACAACTATTGTTTTAAATTCAAGAATAAAGTTGATAGCTGAAACAATATACAATGAATAATGTGTAATCATATGGTGATAAATAAAAGGTGTTTTATTTATGTTCATAGGTTTTGATACCATATTGGATTCATTGGAATCACTTCATGGATTTTATCACGAGTGATCATGAGACGATAATATCTTATATTCTTCAAAACTAGAGATATGAGTTGTTACTATGAGTTGATAGTACATTGATTGCACGAAAACGCATTTGGTAACTTGGTGCTATAAAACGTGCCTTTGTGTATGATTCAATAAGTAGTAGAAAAAACCATATGAGTCGAAGTTTATCCATTCCTTTTACCTTCGGGATAAAAGCGATATCTGTGGGCCCCTCGATGATTTGATGATGACAAATGGAAGTGCTCGGCCGGGCCAGGACTGATTTGATTTGTTCAATTAGTCAGTCGTCATAAATCGGAAATCGGGAAACAACAAATGGACATAGAGAATGATTATAATCCATGTCTCAGTCCATATGATATCTAGAATGGAGGAATATATGATCCCTTATCTAATGGACAAGTCATTGACAAAGGTCAGAGGTCATCGACAAGGTCAGAGTTCGACAGAAGCTTTTGAGAGCTACGATTGCCAGTTGGTTCTTGAAGTCATACGCAATAATAGTTTTAGACTTATCCAAGTGGAAGACTGTTGGAGTAATGTCTAAGTCCATAACTATAATTGGTAAGACTTGATCCGACCCGGCATGGTCCATTTGGGTTGCATGGCATCATGCACTTGGATAGACTATAATGAGAGAAATAAGACACTTATGGTTATTAATATATTATAAGTTCTAGTATATTAATAATAAGAATAATAAGATTATTTAATTAGTATTGATCAAGAATTAATATAGGATTAATTAAGTGATCAAAAGAAGACTAATTAAATATATGGGTTGATTGTGTAAATCATCCATACTTGTATAGTGGGCTAATGCTCCATGGATAATCAAGTTGGGCTAAAACCCATAGGATGGTCCGTGGATGCTCCATGGTGTATGTGAACCCATGGATCCAAGGAAATGGAAAGTCATGACAATTAGGGTTTACCCTTATTATAACACTATATAAAGATTTTATTCTTGACAAAATCGGCGACTAGTATCATATCTAGAGAGGGCTAGCCGATTTCATGAAGTGTAGATTTCTCTCAAGTTATTCCAAGTGTATTTGGTGTTGTGTGAACCATTTGAGGTGTCACACTTGGGGCACTAGGCACTCAAGCTTCATGAAGACTTTCTACATCTAAGAGGTATGTATTCTATCTTGTTACACTCATTGTTTTTGTATGCTAGATTAGGATAATACCTTGGAAGTTCTTATTTGCATGTATAATAGAGAAAACATACATCCAAGGTATTTAGGGTTGCATGTACACTTAGGAGTGTTAGAATGCTCAAAACCCAACGGTAATAGGATTAAAACTAGTGCGTTTTACATACATCAGCGACAATGTCGACCCGTTTAGTTAGCAGTCAGTTCCGAACTTCGGTCCGATGCAGTAGTTCAGGGTGCTTGATGTCTTTGTGATTCAAGCATGTCTATGTGTTATGTTTTCCGGACTTAAGTCCGATGCAGTATGCAGTATATGTGTTTATGCTAGTTGATATGTGTTTATGCTATGCTATGTTCAGTCAATTCTGGACTTTGGTCCGATGCAGGGGACAAGGTCCCAGACAGTTCCGGACTTCGGTCGATGCAGGGGACAAGGTCCCAGTCAGTTCCGGACTTCGGTCCGATGCAGTTTCCGGACTTCGGTCCGATGCAGAGGGCAAGGCCCTGGTCAGTTCCAGACTCCGGTCCGATGCAGTGGGCAAGGCCCAATATGTGTTTTATATGTTATTGTTTGGTATGTGGTAGTTTGGGGGAGCTCACTAAGCTTCGTGCTTACAGTTTCAGTTTTGGTTTCAGGTACTTCCGCAACTAAAGGAAAAAGCTTGGGATGATGGCATCGCACACACTACAACTTCAGTTTGTCCTGGGAGTTGATTAGTTTTTCGTAGATATGATTTGATACAGTCTTGATACAGTTTTCTCGTGATACTTTGTTATGGTTTGATATATTGATGTATGGGTTTTCATTTTATGATATGGATATAAAGATTTTAGTAATTATTAAACAAAAATTTTTGGGTCATATTTTGGGTCGTTACAAGTTGGTATCAGAGCCTTGGTTTGAGGGATTCGGATACACTTTCGGGTGTGTCTGAACTCAAACTAAGGACACGGTAAAATAATTTCAAAAGAAAAACATTTTTCAAAAAGGGATTTTTGAAAAAAGAACTTAGAAATAAAAGAATTTGGAAAACAAGAAAAGGGTGTGGTGCATGCGATCAGCCGAGCTCAAGTAAGTACTCCCAAATTACCCATACAAGTTATACTATGATTATCTGTTTCAATTTCAGTAGAACAACATGTTAGCATAGGACTGAGGATCTAGGAGGATTCCTTATGTGCCTGCTATATGTGTTCCAGCTTTATGAGAATTGCATGCTAGTATTGAGTAGACAGCAGTAGGATAGCCTGTTTAGGTTATGCCTGGTAGTATGAGCTTAGCATTGTATGCTAGTGTAGTTTCTCGTTATGAGGATAGAATTGCTTAAGTAGTTTCCTGTGTCCGAATGCTACTTGCTATGTTCTTTGTGGGACTCCGAGTAATCGGAGTTAGCCATTAGGTGAATATGTCACATCACATGTGATCAGGGTTGAATTATCTCAGAGTGTTGGATTTGGCCCTACTGCGCAACTCTCGTTTGAGTCTAATCGTTGTAGGGACGAGTCTTTTACTCTAAGGATTATCCGAGCCTCATCATATGTGATAGTATTCAGGTGATAACTAATTGGAATTACAAGGAGGCCTTCAGTGGTTGATGACTGATTTTGGTTGAGTCAGAGGTTTCCCTAGGGCAAGCCTAGGATGAGAGTAGTAGAGATCAGTAGTAGTAGTGGATTGGTGGAATTGAGGCGGTCCTTGAGGAAGGTACAGATAGATGTGGAAGGTAGTAGGGGCCCATACTACTGGAAGCAGATGATCTGTACTTGAATCGAGGAAAGCTGAGACGAGACCGGAAAGCCTGTAGTAGTAGTGATCCCTCGAGATATATTAGTGTTTCTGACATTTATCATTATGTATTTCTAGAATGGTGGTTTTACGCCCTAGACCAGCAGTCGACAGTTCAAGTTTCGGGGAGGGATCAGGATCAGGCTCGGGGGCCGTGCAGTTGGATGAGCAGACTAGGGAGTTTTTCACTTCAGAGGTGACCCGTATCATTCTTGAGCAAACACCAGTGATTTTTGGTTCGATCAAGGAGGGTATACTAGAGTTGATGGAGGAGAAGCTGGTCACATTTCGTGCTGAGGTGGCGGCCATGATGGGATCGCACACACTTACTTTCAGGGTGTTCCGGGCATGTGGAGCTCTAGATTATCACGGGGCGCGGTACCCCAAAGCGACTATCAGATGGTTGGCGGATGTGGCTAATGCATTCCGCACTAGCAGGTGTCCCGAGGGGGACAAGGTCAGATTAGCATCCTGTCTCCTGAAGGATAGGGCCCGAGATTGGTGGGAGGAGGGTGGACATGTCATTGGAGATGACGCAGCCTTGGATGCTATGACCTGGGCTGACTTTACTGCCAGGTTCAAAGCTGAGTTCGCACCGGTTATTGAGGTGCAACAGTTAGCTAGGGAGTTTCAGGATCTCACCCAGACTACCGAGACAGTGGTGGAGATTACCGCCAAATTCAGGGAGAGGGCACTTTTCGTTCCTCATTACGCAGCTGATGAGGAAATGAAGAAGGCTCGTTATCACGAGATGTTGCAGAGTGATATCCGCCAATTTGTGAGCCGGTCCAGCTGTAAAACGCTGGATGATATGATTGCTAGGGCGAGAGAGAGAGAGAGAGAGAGATTGACCTTGAGATGGAGAGGAAGAGGAAGCCGGATGCGGCTTCAGGTACAGGGAGTTCGGGAAAAAAGCCCAAAGTTTCAGATCACAGATCCAGGAGTTAGCAGAGCCATGGTCGATGTGGCAAGTGTAGGAGATTGCACGATGGGGTGTGCATGACAGGGAGTGCCGGTTGCTATAAGTGCGGTTGAACTGGGCATATGAGCAGAGATTGTACAGCTACTACTACCGCCACCGCGGCGACTGATTTGATTTGCTTCCATTGCAATCAGAGGGGACATAAGAAGTCTCAGTTTCCGAGTTTAGCTGCAGTAGGGAAGGTGTCAGCGCCTGCCCCTGCTACCTTGAGGATCACAGACGGCCGCCAGGGCCAAGCTGAGACGCCAGTGGCGAAGAGTAGGGCTTTTCAGCTGACAGCAGAGGAGGCGTGAGCGACTGCTGATGTGGTGACGGGTATGTATTTTGTTGTTCCTTTATCTCTACATTTATTATTGATTGTTTCTTATGGTTATATGTTTTGTTTAGGGTCGTTCTCAGTGAACGGCATATCAACCACAATATTGTTTGATTCGGGGGCTACCCGATCATTCGTCTCTCTTGCACTTAGAAAGAGGTTTACCAGAGCTCCAGGGGAGCTAGATTGTCCACTTGAGGTTGAGATAGCAGCTGACAAGACCGTTAGGGTTGCGAGGGTACAGAGAGGATGTTCCCTTTAGTTGTTCGATGAGCAGTTTCCAGTAGACTTAGTCCCTATTCCCCTGCGAGGGAATAAGGTCATAATAGGCATGGATTGGCTGAGCCCCAATGGGGAGGTGATAGATTGTGAGCTACAGTTAGTGAGGGTCCGCAATCCCAGTGGGGGAGAGTTAGTGATTCAGGGCGAGAAGCCACAGCACGGACCAGTTTTGTGTTCAACGGCGAGATCGAGGCGCTATTTCCAGCAGGGTTGCACCGGTTATATCGCCTATGTTTTAGATGCTCGGGAGAAGGGCAAAGCGACGGTTGATGATGTTCCAGTAGTGCGATACTACCCGGATGTATTTCCAGAGGATTTGCCTGGAATACCTCCTGAGAGATAGGTCGAGTTCAGGATTGACCTGATCCCTGGTGCGACTCCAATAGCCAAGGCACCGTATCGGTTAGCTCCCGCAGAGATGCAGGAGTTGTCTATGAAGCTGCAAGAGCTGTTGGACAAGGGTTTTATCAGGCCGAGCAGTTTGCCAGGGGAGCACCGATTTTGTTCGTGAAAAAGAAGGACGGGTCGCACCATATGTGTATAGATTACCGGGAGTTGAATAAGGTAACGGTAAAGAACCGTTACCCACTCCCGAGGATAGATGATTTGCTTGATCAACTTCAGGGAGCGTCTTGGTTTTCCAAGATCGATTTGCGCTCCGGGTATCATCAGATGCGAGTCAGAGATGAGGATGTGCAGAAGACTGCTTTCAGGACCTGGTATGGTCGTTATGAGTTCGTGGTGATGCCGTTTGGGCTCACCAACGCTCCAGTTGCGTTCATGGATCTCATGAACCATGTTTGTAGGCCGTTGTTGGATCGGTAGGTGATAGTATTTATTGATGACATCTTGGTTTATTCCAAGACTCAGGAGCAACACGAGGAGCACCTGAGAGAGGTGATAGAGATTTTGAGGAGGGAGAGACTTTTTGCCATGTTCTCTAAGTGCGAGTTCTGGTTGCGTGAGGTGCAGTTCCTTGGGCACCTTGTCAACTAGAAGGGTATTCTGGTAGATCCAGCTAGGATAGAGGCCGTGATGTAGTGGGAAGTCCCGAAGTCTCCATTTGAGATTCAGAGCTTCCTAGGTTTGGCAAGGTATTACCGGAGATTCATCCAAGATTTCTCCAAGATAGTTGTACCGCTCACCCGACTGACTAAGAAGTCGGTGGTGTTTCGTTGGGGGCCTGAGCAGTAGGCAGCATTCGAGACCCTCAGACAGAGATTGTGCGAGGCACCAATCCTTACCCTACCAGAGGGAGTAGAGGATTTCGTAGTCTACTGTGATTCTTCGATCATAGGTATGGGAGCAATGTTGATGCAGCAAGGTCGTGTGATAGCTTACGCCTCAAGACAGTTGAAGCCTCGTGAGGCTAACTATCCTACGCATGATTTTGAGCTGGTGGCAGTGGTGTTTGCCCTCAAGATTTTGAGACATTACCTTTATGGGGTCCGTTGTACCATCTACACGGATCACAAGAGCTTGAGATACCTCATGGATCAGCCGAATCTTAATATGAGACAGCGTCGGTGGTTAGATGTGGTGAAGGATTATGATTGTGAGATCCTTTATCATCCAGGGAAGGCCAACGTGGTGGCCGACGCCCTGAGCCGCATGGCGGCAGCAGCCCCGATCAGGGATATATGTCTGAGGATGACAATGATTACTCCATTGTTGGAGCAGATCAAAGAGGCACAGGTCGAAGGCCTCAAGGAGGAGAGGCAGAAGTGTGAGAGGATCGTGGGCCGAGTAGCTTCCTTTGACTATGACGGTCGAGGTTTGTTGACCCTTAATGGGAGAGTTTGGGTACCATACTGGGGCGGTGTGCGGCAGGTATTGATGGACGAGGCTCATAAGTCTCGATTTTCCATCCATCCGGGGGAGACGAAGATGTATAGAGATCTTCGACCCTATTATTGGTGGCCCTGCATGAAGCGAGATCTCGCCCGGTATGTGGAGAAGTGCCTGACGTGCAGGAAGGTCAAGGCAGAGCACCAGAGGCCCCACGACAAGATGCAGCCGTTGGACATTCCAGTGTGGAAATAGGAAGATATCACCATGGATTTCATCACTAAGCTTCCCAGGACGGCACGTGGAGTGGATTTGATTTGGGTTATTGTGGATCGGTTGACGAAGAGTGCTCATTTTATACCGATCTAGGAGAGCATCTGTGACATCCCCATTTTCACGGCCAGAAAATACCGATTTTGTTTATGCTTTATAAAAATCAGAGTACCTCTTTTAATAAAAATGTTTCGGAATTTGTTCCCAGTAAAACATGATAAATACGTTACCAAAGCATTTCCAAAGAAAAGTATTTTTATTCATTTTAAAACATTTGGGATGTCATCGTCAATACAAAAACATAAGCGTAAAAAGAACTTACATTCATTATCACTAGTGATTTATATCTCCTTAATCTCTCAGTGTAATGTGACTTCATAACAACACCTGTGATATAAATAAACTGAGTGAGTCAGGTTGGGAAACCTGGTGAGTACATAGGGTTTTCAACCCACAATAATATAATTATTATGTTTAAACAATTAAACAATCAACCCAATTACCCATCCCCATTATCTTCTTTATTCTGAAGGATCTACCCTATGAATCAACTATTTCTCGTTCACTTATTCCTAAGGATCATCCTAAGGAATCAGCACAAAGTCCATCGTTGCCACGGTTTATACAACGGGCACTAAGTTTGCATAGTCGCCAGGGTTTAGGCATCAATTTTGCATGATCACAAAGTTTTAGGCATCAAGTCTGCATGATCACCAAGGTTTAGGCATCAAGTATGCATGATCACCGGGGTTTAGGCATCAAGTCTACATGATCACCAAGGTTTAGAGTACACCGGGTGAACACATCGTTCACAACACTTATAGGTTGCGGGCCTGCTAGTGTTCCACTTGACTGTCTAGAATAGTCTGTGGTTGTCATCCATACTCTGCTGAATGACGGGGACATCGTTTGGGAAAAAGCTTCTCACATCGTCCACCCCTCACCCTCACCCCGTGTTCTATAACACCTCTCAACTCATCATCCAACTCATATTACATCTACCCATGTTTTACCCCAACATTATCGTAGATATAAAATAAATATACAGTTTAAATCATTTAAAACATGTATAAAATGGTTCATCCAACATAGACAACAAGTATTCAGATAATACGCACACATAGCACTTAATTTATATAAAATATTTCATATCTATGTGTAAGATGAAAGTAACTATGCACTCACCTGAAAGGTGGTGACTCTGCACTTGAACAACGCTTCGTTATCTCAAAATAATTTTCCCTTGACAAAACCTAGTATCAATACCACTAGGGTTTAGTCTAACGTTAACCGTGACTAATTAATAGTCTAGCTATTATTACTATTATATAAGCGTTAAGTAACACTCTTATATAACTCATAATAATAGCCCAAATAATTATTTTAAGGTCCTAATAACATTACTATATTAAAACATAAGTTATACTAAAGATAGGTTAGGCGTAGCTCACTTACAACGGGTTTTTCTCAAAATCGGGCTCTACTGGAGCAGTGTTCCCGAGCCGAAAGGCTCTTCTTCTCGGAGCCGTCGGACGCTCCGGGGCTTCTGCCTCATGCTAGGGAGGTTCCCTAGGCTTTTCGGGGGGTTTCGGGGGCTAGAGAGAGTTTATAGAGAGAGGGGGAAGTTATGGGAGGTGTGAGGAATGAATAGAGGCCTCACCACTTATTTATAGGGGCTGGAGGAAGGTTCACGTCGTGAATTTTTAATATTCACGTCGTTGACACGTGGCATCGCACATAGGGTGGAAATCAACCGATTTTCAAAATTTCATAACTTTCGCATACGAACTCCGTTTTCGACGTTCTTTATATCCACGCGTAGGCAAAAACAAGATCTACAACTTTCATTTAGACTCCGTCGGCTAATTCTTGACTGATCTTAAATTTAATAGTATGAGGAGATTAGAGTGCTAAATGACCGCGAAGAATTCGTAACTCCTTCATACGGAATCCGTTTTCGTCTATCTTTTTACCTTTGAGTTCTTATTAATGAGATATTCAACTCTCATTAAGGTTGCTTAATCCAAAAACCGCTCGAACTAAAATTCGAGTTTCGGGTCGTGCACTGCTATGTCAAATCTTAGAAAAATCATAACTTCCTCATACGAAGTCAGATTTGGGCGTTCTTTTTTTTGTATATTCTTGGTTTAATGTATACTACAACTTTTGGGCGTTCTTTTTTTGTATATTCTAGGTTTAATGTATACTATGGGCGTTATAATTATATCCCCCTTAGGATGATTACGTCTCGGAATCATCAACGAAATAGGGCTCGTATAATGACTCCATACGTCATCTCTCCATCCTAGGTAGTAATTATATCTTCTATATTCTTTCAAGTCTATCTCTTAGACTTATTGACTGTAAGTAGTACTCGATCGTGCACCCACTCTCTATCTCAGGTTAGACTCTAAATTATGACCTACCATCATGTGATGCACGTTTAGACTCAGGTATCTTAGAGTTAAATTCCAAAACAGACTATACCTTCCTTCATGTTCTAATGTGATATAATCACATTTTAAAAGGTAGCATTTCTAGCTACAAGCAACTTTTCGTGATACCTCTACTGATCGCTTTTTATTCTAATCTTCTGTCTTAAGTCAGATGCTACATCGAACTTCCACATAGCATACTTAGCATAGTCGGACTCAATTTGATGTTACCACTAGAGTCGGAATATCAACAATCTTCTTAGTCATTACCGAAACGATGGTAACGACATACTTGAATAAAATGTAATCAATTACTAGCTTCTTGGTAACCTTTTGACTTTCCCTGATCCAAGCGTGGGTCCTGTGCTTCCGGTAGTATATGCATCTACTACCTTTCACACCTACTCATACTCGTCCCAAGTATTGTCTCGCAGTTTTCCATGTCACCATACAGGAAAATCACATAACACTTTAACACATTAGATAACAAAATGAAGGCTTCATTATTCCTTGAAACTATTACATAGGTGTTCAAGTTCACCATAGACTATGCCTCTAATAGGCTACATCATACGATACTATGGCTACTACGTAACTTGATCTTCGGATATGAAGTCCTCATCCTTGATTCCTCGCATGGTTTTCTGCTTCGTCTAGGATCATGTGGAATTCCCTTGGCCTTGGTGGCGTATTTGGCCTTGATGCCTCATTTTTCTTTGGGCAGTCCCTAGAAATATGCCCTTCTTTGTTACATCCATAACACACCTTCTTGTTGGACGCACACTTGCTGGCGTAATGCCCTGTCTTTCCACATTTGTAGCAAGTCACCTCCTCGCTACATTTCCCGAAGTGCCTCTTTTTATACTTCTCGCACCACTTGGCTTCACCTTATCCTC
This sequence comes from Lactuca sativa, assembly GCF_002870075.4. Taxonomy (NCBI): domain Eukaryota; kingdom Viridiplantae; phylum Streptophyta; class Magnoliopsida; order Asterales; family Asteraceae; genus Lactuca; species Lactuca sativa. The sequence continues at coordinate 2,746,705 of NC_056630.2, read as the reverse complement.
CTTCTTCAGTCTTTGATAATTTCCTTTTTTTGTTGGATTTTGAAGATCCTTCATGCTTCCTTTTTTCTCCTGCCTTGTCTTTTTCTAGACCCCTTTCTCTTATATGGGTCTCTACATTCTTAGTTGCTCTAACAGTTGTTTTCAAGGTAGTTGCCATTTTGACCATTGGGCTGAAGTCTGTGGGCAGTCCGTTAGCAAACCTATCAATCTTTGAGAGTTCAGTAGGAACCAAGTAGGGAAATAGCTTAATATTCTCGGTGAATGCGGTGGCATACTCATCAACACTCATCTTCCCTTTCTTCAGGTTTTGAAACTCGTTGTTTAGGTCTATCAGATCTATCTCTAAGCAGTACTGCATTTTCAACTGTTCCAAGAACTCTTCCCATGACATCCTTAGGGCTTCTCCTCGTGGCATCGTATCTGCCAGTAGCTTCCACCAGCTTTGTAACAGCCTGAAATCTCAGGTATTGTTAAATTATGTTTTTGGGTTGATTTAAGAGGGGACTCGGCGAGTTGGAGCCTAGACTCGCCGAGTAGGATCGCAGACTTGGTCGCGGGTTCGCGACTGGACTCGACGAGTCCAGATATGGACTCGGCGAGTCTACGCTGTTTAGCGAAAACCCTAACCGTTCAGGTTTGGGACGTATAAAGGAGACTTATTGGCCGTCATTGTTCATTTTAGCCTTCTGAGAAGAACCCTAAATCGATTGTGTGCATCTGGAGCAAGGATTATAGGCCATTGTTGATTATAGAAGAGTGGTTGTACAAAGAAGAGAAGGGATTGGCTAAAGGAGCAGCAAGGGAGTCACATTCTGAGGATTGGGGACACAGAGGATACATCATCCAGGTAAGAATTCGAGTATACTCTGCTATGTTGATGTGATTATGGAATTAGGGTTTATGGAACCCTTTTGTGAATAGATTGAATGTTACCCTAGCCCCCATGTCGATTGTAACCCTGTATTGGGACCTTTGGAGGTCCAAAATGTCCCATGTCTGTGCATTTCGGGAATTGATGAAGGTTTTGGATTGGAATCCTTATGCCTTAGGTCAAAATGCAAATTATGAATCATATGGTGTATCATGAGCACTGAAATGAGGACTTTACGTGATGGATCAGCCTAGGAAGGCCAGACCTAGGAATGGTCGAAGCAGTTCTGACCTTAGGATGCAGTTTGAGCGGTTGCATGGCATGGACTCGCCGAGTTCGATGAACAGACTCGGCGAGTAGCTTGAAGATTAACTGGGACTCGTCGAGTTGTTCTTCAGACTCGGCGAGTTGAGTCGGGGTGGCCCCGCGATTCTTCCAGGAGTAACTCGTCGAGTCAAGGAGGATACTCGACGAGTAGATAGGGAATCTCAGAGAGTTGGAGGACGTCTAGACTCGCCGAGTCGACATGGTACTCGCCGAGTCCGGACGAGTTGACCGTTGACCGTTGACCGTTGACCAGAGTTGACCTAAGTCTGACTTCTTAGGGATAGTCACACTTAGAAGATATAAGTGTTAATGAGAGATTTGTGATGTTATAGGGAGGTTGTAGCTCGTCGGATTGTGCACGAGTGATTTCAGGATTTGCTAGCTTTCAGCATTCACGAGGTGAGTCTTCTCACTATACTGTACCTGGAAGGGTTTGACTGTGTGACCGGAAGGTCAGATATGATATGTGATATGTATGCTATATGTGGTAAGCTGTTTGTTATATGTGCTACGTATGTTATGGGCCGGAAGGCGATTATATTATGGGCCGGAAGGCAATATGTTGTGTGATGGACCGGAAGGTCGGCGTGGGTAGGACCGGAAGGTTTACCCAGCAGGGACGGAAGTCCCCTGAGACACATGGACCGGAAGGTCAGGGCCTGGAAAGGCGTATGTGCGTAAGTTGTATATTGGGGAACTCACTAAGCATTTATGCTTACAGTTGTTATGTATATGTTTCAGGTACTAGCGAGGACCGTGGGAAGGCGCCGGCGTGATCGGTACACACTGGAGAATGTTTTTATGATCTTGGGGTTTAGACAATTTGTATTTGATATGACACTTAAATTATTTATGCCTTGTTTTGAATGGGAACACTTTATTTATAAAATGAAAAATTTATTTGAAAAATTGCGTTGTTACAAGCTTAAGACTCCAGTTTTCAGTTGTCTTACTGCGAAGACAGTCTTCTGTTTCTCGCTATAGGTGCAGCTCTCAAACACCATCTCCATCTCGGAGATCCAATCCATAATCTCAACCGGCTTCGGGCTTCCTGAGAGACTCGGTGGTTTCGCACCTAAGAAATTCTTGTACATTCGCCAATCCTTGTCGTTTCTCCTCTCCGGGTCATACCTTCGTTCACCTTGAGTCCCCACTTGACTCACTTGGCGGCTGTAGTTCCCTTCCTCCGATTGCTCGGGAATCAGCTCGGGCTGCTCAATGGGAATAGTAGGTTCGTACTTATTCAACATCCGCCTCATTTCTTCCCTTTGTTAAGCTAACATAATCCGAATCGTGCCTTGTACTCCAGCCATGGTGATTGGCTCGGGTACATCTTCTACTACAACAGGTATTTGCTGAATCACCGGGGGTTGATTCCTATTCCCATTTGCATTCCTAGCTCCACTGCGGGTTCTTGCCATTTTGATCTATACACTGAATAAGGTGAATCTAGATCTTAATTTAAGATTGACGTCTTAAATCATCCTCATCACTCCGAAACGTTTATATGCTAGTTCTAATATCGTAGTTAAACGCTTAGAATACCAAACACATAAGGTTTCCAAATCCGGTCGACAACAGACCACAGATTCGATCAAACGATAGCAAATCATTTAGCAAGTAAAAGCAATTTAGGCATCATTCCTATAATAAACTAGTGTTTGTGTCTATTCAGGTGTATTACCTAAATCTTTTAGACACACTCCTCACAATCATTGCTTGACATTCTAAGTTTAACTCTAGAAATAAATCCATATTCCTAGTTCGCTTAAACTAATGCTCTGATACCAACTGTGACATCCCCATTTTCACGGCCATAAAAGACCGATTTTGTTTATGCTTTATAAAAATCAGAGTACCTCTTTTAATAAAAATGTTGCGAAATTTGTTCCCAGTAAAACATGATAAATACGTTATCAAAGCATTTTCGAAGAAAAGTATTTTTGTTCATTTAAAAACATTTGGGATGTCATCGTCAATACAAAAACATAAGCATAAACAGAACTTACATTCATTATCACTAGTGATTTATATCTCCTTAATATCTTAGTGTAATGTGACTTCATAACAACACCTGTGATATAAATAAATTAACTGAGTGGGTCAGGTTGGGAAACTTGGTGAGTACATAGAGTTTTCAACCCACAATAATATAATTATTATGTTTAAATAATTAAGCAATCAACCGAATTACCCATCCCCATTATCTTCTTTATTCTTAAGGATCTACCCTAAGAATCAGCTATTTCTCGTTCACTTATTCCTAAGGATCATCCTAAGGAATCGACACAAAGTCCATCGTTGCCACGGTTTACACAACGGGCACTAAGTTTGCATATTCGTTGGGGTTTAGGCATCAAGTGTGCATAATCACCAAGGTTTAGGCATCAAGTCTGCATGATCACCAAGGTTTAGTTATCAAGTCTGCATGATCACCAGGGTTTAGGCATCAAGTCTGCATGATCACCAGGGTTTAGGGATCAAGTCTGCATGATCACCAAGGTTTAGAGTACACCGGGTGAACATATCGTTCACAACACTTATAGGTTGCGGGCCTGCTAGTGTTCCACTTGACTGTCTAGAATAGTCTGTGGTTGTCATCCATACTATGCTGAATGACGGGGCCATCGTTTGGGAAAAAGCTTCTCACATCGTCCACCCCTCACCCTCACCCCGTGTTCTATAACACCTCTCAACTCATCATCCAACTCATATTACATCTACCAACGTTTTACCCCAACATTATCGTAGATATAAAATAAATATACAGTTTAAATCATTTAAAACATGTATAAAATGGTTCATCCAACATAGACAGCAAGTATTCAGATAATATGCACACATAGCACTTAATTTATATAAAATACTTCATATCTATGTGTAAGATGAAAGTAACTATGCACTCACCTGAAAGGTGGTGACTCTGCACTTGAACAACGCTTTGTTATCTCAAAATAATTTTCCCTTGACAAAACCTAGTATCAATACCACTAGGGTTTAGTCTAATGTTAACATCGACTAATTAATAGTCTAGCTATTATTACTATTATATAAGCATTAAGCAACACTCTTATATAACTCATAATAATAGCCCAAATAATTATTTTAAGGTCCTAATAACATTACTATATTAAAACATAAGTTATACTAAAGATAGGTTAGGCGTAGCTCACTTACAACGGGTTTTTCTCAAAACCGGGCTCTGCTGGAGCAACATTCCTGAGCCGAAAGGCTCTTCTTCTCTAAGCCGTCGGGCGCTCCGGGGTTTCCGCCTCGTGCTAGGGAGGTTCCCTAGGCTTTTCGAGGGCTAGAGAAAGGTTATAGAGAGAGAGGGAAGTTATGGGAGGTGTGAGGAGTGAATGGAGGCCTCACCACTTATTTATAGGGGCTGGAGGAAGGTTCACGTCGTGAATTTTTAATATTCACGTCGTGGACACGTGGCATCGCACATAGGGTGGAAATCAGCCGATTTTCAAAAATTTATAACTTTCGCATACGAACTCTGTTTTCGACGTTCTTTATATCCACGCGTAGGTAAAAACACGATCTACAACTTTCATTTAGACTCTGTCGGCTAATTCTTGACCGATCTTAAATTTAACAGTATGAGGAGATTAGACTGCTAAATGACCGCGAAGAATTTGTAATCCTTCATACGGAATCCGTTTTCGTATATCTTTTTACCATTGAGTTCTTATTAATGAGATATTCAACTCTCATTAAGGTTGCGTAAGCCAAAAACTGCTCGAACTAAAATTCGAGTTTCGGGTTGTGCACTGTTATGTCAAATCTTAGAAAAATCATAACTTCCTCATACGAAGTCAGATTTGGGCGTTCTTGTTTTGTATGTTTTCGGTTTAATGTATACTACAACTTTTGTTTAGACCACTAAGGCTAAAAAGTCCTCTATCTTAAATTCACTATTTACGTCTCCCGGTGCCGTGCCGGTTTTTGCCGAAAAACTTCGATGGGCCATAACTTCTTCGTTATAACTCGGATTTCGGCGTTCCTTATATACACGGAACCCTTGAGACATATTATACAACTTGGTTAATATTATTTATTCTAAATAATCTTTTGTCGAAAAGTCATTTTCGACCCCTATTATCTCTAAACTGACTAGCCTGAATCTACGGGCGTTACAGCATATCGGCGGAGAAGCTAGCCGACATTTATGTGCGAGAGGTTGTGGCACGGCATGGAGTGCCTGTTTTGGTGGTGTCAGACCGAGACGTTCGTTTAACTTCAAGATTCTGGAAGCGGTTTCACGACGAGATGGGTACTCGTCTCGATTTCAGCACCGCTTTCCACCCTCAGACGGACGGGCAGAGTGAGAGGACGATTCAGAATCTCGAGGACATGCTCTGGGTATGTGTCCTAGACTTATGTGGCAGTTGGGATACGTATCTTCCATTAGCGGAATTTTCGTATAACAACAATTACCATGCGAGTATTGACCATCCTCCTTTCGAGATGCTCTATGGGAGGAAGTGTAGGACCCCGATTTGTTGGGGCGAGGTCGGTCAGCATGTCATTGGGAGCATTGAAGTGGTGCTCAAGATGACAGAGTTAATCCAACAGGTTCGTAGTAGATTGCAGACTGCGCAGATTCGGCAAAAGAGTTACGCCGACAGGAAGCGTTCAGACTTGGAGTTTCAGGTGGGCGACATGGTCCTCCTGAAAGTATCACCCTGGATGGGTGTCATCAGATTCCGAAAGAGGGGCAAGCTGGGCCCCAGGTTCATAGGTCCTTTAGGGTTTTGGCGCGGGTGGGTCGTGTTGCTTATCGGTTGGATCTTCCAGCAGAGCTTGGCCAGATCCACAACACTTTCCATGTTTCCCAGTTGAGGAAGTGTTTGGTGGACGAGCCAGCAGTTGTGCCCTTGGAGGATATTCAGGTTCATAGCAGCCTGAATTATATTGAGAGACCGGTTGCAATCTTGGATCGAAAGACGAAGACCTTGAGGAACAAGGTGGTTCAGTTGGTAAAGGGGCAGTGGCAGCACTGGAAGGGGTCTAAGTGGACGTGGGAGGCAGAGGAGGAGATGAGGGAGCACTACCCAGAGTTGTTTCCAGATGCAGTAGCAATAGACTTCGAGGACGAAGTCTGAGATAAGTGGGGGAGAGTTGTAACGCCCCAATTTCGGTATGTTGTATAAATGTTTATATTTTCGAGTTTTCAAGAGAGAATCGACGAGTCTATAGCCCGAATCGTCGAGTAGGGATGGGATTTCGAGCACGTGTAAGTAGGCGACTCGACGAGTCCATATTCGGGACTCGACGAGTCCGCCAGTCTAGAAGAAACCCTAAATCCATGGGTTTTTCACCCTATTTAATCCATGTTATGAGCCCCAAACTCGCCTCTTTCACCCTTAGAGTGTCATTTAGCAAACCCTAACCATTCCTTGAGTATTTTGAGCATTTCTTGTGTGAATCTTGAAGTTTTAAAGAGAAAAAGAAGGCTAGATCCAAAGGAGAAGAAGGAGATCCAAGATCTTGCATCCATTACAGAGTTTATTGAGGTATTAATCGGATCCCTTCTGTTTCTATGATTGATTATCCATTAGAAATCCCATTTAGACCATTCCTATCCATTTCTTAGCTTGATTATAGTAGAGAGATCACATTGGGTTGAATAGCCTTTAGATCTAGCCATGTTTCAGTCCTAAAAACTTAGATCTAGCATCTTTATGGAGCCATTTTGCATGAAAGCCCTAGATCTACTCTTTTAAGTGCCTTTAAACCTTTATGGATGTCGTTGTACACGTAAAGATAGGATATTTACGTGCTAATCAAGCCTTAGGAAACCAGATCTATAAGTTGTATGCTTTGGTCATGAGCAGAATCAACTGAATAGTAGTTGCATGCAACCGACTCAGCGAGTCGTTCTTCGGACTCGGCGAGTCAAATCGCGAGTCCCCGTTTTTCCCCTTCATGAGTTATGCCGAGTGGAACCAGAGAGTGATGGGTGGACTCAGTGAGTCGGAGATCAGACTCGTTCATGGAGGGACTCGGCGAGTCCAAGGCAATCTTCATATCTCAAGAACAGACTCGGCGAGTTGTTCATACAACTCAGCGAGTCACACTCATAGTGTTCATATGTTAAAGTAGAACTCGACGAGTTGTTCATACAACTCGGCGAGTCGGATGCAGATTGACTAAGTGTTAGTATCGAAGAGGAACTCGTCGAGACTATGCCAAACTCGATGAGTAGTAGCGAGCAGAAATGAGAAACGGGAGTAGGGACTCAGCGAGTTGGCAGCCCAACTCGACGAGTCAGGTCAACTGTATGTTGACTTTGACCAGGGGTGAAATAGTCATTTTACCCTCAGTATATTTATCAGTATTTGATTGAGTGTACTTTTGGAAATTATAGCTAGAGAGATATCGGAGCAGCAACAGACAGTTTCCAGAGCAGTTCATTCAGCAGCTAGACTACGAGGTGAGTGTCCTTCCAGTAGGAACGGGTCTACGGCGACAATGCCGGTCCGTTTAGTTAGCAGTCAGTTCCGGACTTCGGTCTGATGCAGTAGTTCAGGGTGCTCGATGTCTTTGTGATTCAAGCATGTCTATGTGTTATGTTTTCCAGACTTCAGTCCGATGCAATATGCAGTATATGTGTTTATGCTAGTTGATATGTGTTTATGCTATGCTATGTTCAGTCAGTTCCAGACTTCGGTCCGATGCAGGGGACAAGGTCCCAGACAGTTCCGGACTTCGGTCCTATGCAGTTAGTTTCGGACTTCAGTCTGATGCAGGGGACAAGGTCCCAGTGAGTTCCGGACTTCGGTCCGATGTAGAGGGCAAGGCCCTGGTCAGTTCCGGACTCCGGTCCGATGCAGTGGGCAAGGCCCAATATGTGTTTTATATGTTATTGTTTGGTATGTGGTAGTTTGGGGGAGCTCATTAAGCTTCGTGCTTACAGTTTTAGTTTTGGTTTCAGGTACTTCCGCAATTAAAGGAAAGAGCTTAGGATGATCGCATCGCACACACCACAACGTCAGTTTTTCCTGGGAGTTGATTAGTTTTTCGTAGATATGATTTGATACAGTCTTGATACAGTTTTCTCGTGATACTTTGTTATGGTTTGAGATATTGATGTATGGGTTTTCATTTTATGATATGGATATAATGATTTTAGTAATTATTAAACAAAATTTTTTGGGTTGTATTTTGGGTCGTTACAATATTTGACGGAAACAATTTCAATGATTGGATCCGTAACATAAGAATGGTCACCCGTTACGAGGACAAAGAGTATGTCTTTGACAAGGAGCTGAAGGAGATCGATATCAACACTGCTACTCCTGAAGAGATCGTTGCCTTTGAGGCCCACGAGCGTGATGCCATGAAATTCCATTGTATCATGCTAGCGACAATGACTTCCGAACTCCAAAAGTCCTATGTGTAATGTCCCAAAAATTATGACTAAAAATTTCTTTTTTAAATTAATAAATAAACCACAAATATCAATCATTCATTCAAAACATATCACATCCGAGTATGATGTCCAAAACATTCTTTTATTTTATTAGAGTAAAACATCCCAGGCTGACTAAACAATGGTGTGTGCCATGCGATCACCCCGGGCTCTTCCCTCTGCTACCGGAAGTACCTGAAACCAAAACTGAAAACCGTAAGTGCGAAGATTAGTGAGCTCCCCAACCTACCACATACCATACATAAACACATACTGCAAGCACTGGGCCACACCTGCTACTTCGGGCCTCTCTCAGTACATCGGACCCTGCCTGATCCCAGGCCCCGCCTGTCTCTGAGCCCCGCTCGATATACTGATCTGTTTTACTTTAGGCCCCGCCTGTCTCTGGGCCCTGCCTACTAAACGTATGCAAACATATAACCATGGCACATAACACATAAACTGAACATACCCTACTGCATTACTGTCCTAAGGCCTCGCCTGTCTTGGGCCTCGCCCCTGTCCTGCTACTAGTGAGTCATGGAACCCCATCCACACTCCTATTGATAATGAGATATGATCCCTTGGTTCCTTGGTTAAGGAGACCGCACCCTCGTTGCCTCATAAAATCTCCATAGGCTCATTTACAGCTGGTACAACTCCAAGGTCTCCGATGAAGTTTGTTATCCATATTTCATCCTTCGATGCTTCACTTGCTATTATGTACTCTGATTCGCATGTTGAATCAGTTACAGTCACCTGTTTGGAACTTTTCCATGTTACTGCTCCTCCATTTAGGGAAAATACCCAACCCGACTGAGAGCGAAAATTATCTCTATTGGTCTGAAAGTTGGTGTCACTATACCCTTTCACTCTCAAGTCATCTCTCCCACTGAGGGTAAGGACCCAATCCATAGTCCTCCACAGGTACTTAAGAATGTTATTTACCGCAATCTAGTGTGCTCTACCAGGATTCCCTTGATATCGACTAACCATGCTCAAAGTAAAATCCACATCATGTAACATCCCAAGATCTAGGTATAGCTATTCAATCCCCCTTCTTTTCTCTTGTTGTCAAGTTTAGACCTTTAGAGGAAATATGTGGCAAATGAGTACACTGGGCGTACTCAGGAGTATGCTGCGCGTACTCATGCATTTATTTTGGACGCGAAGTCGCCAAGGTACGTTGGGCGTACCTAGAGTTACGTCGGGCATACCCGGCCCAGGTGCAAAACCCTAATCTGGCTTGTGCACTATTTAAAGGGTGCTAAGGCTCATTTCTCAGCCTCCATACCAGTGAGTGAAACCCTAAGAGAGAGCCTCCCATCGTTCTTAGCGTGTGTGAGTGTTGTTGGAGCTAATTATGCATTGGTGACTTAGTGAAGAAGAAGGAAAGGAGCTTTTGGAGGCTAAAGCTTGAAGTGCAAGTTTGGATCTGAGATCTACAGAGAAAGGGGCTACACTTAGAGGTATAAAGTTCAAAACTTTCCTCTTCTTTTGGTTTGTTGTTGCATGTGCCATTTCTAGGGTTAAAAACCCCAAAGGTGGACACTTTATGAGTGTAAGGTGCTCCATGGTCCGAGATCTGTCCCTTTTCAGTGGTATTAGTGGTTTAGATCCATAAAGTTTCCATCTTGGTTATTGATATGAGGTCATGCTTGAGTAATAAGCCTTCTAGAGTTAGAGAATGGAATATTATGGGAGTTGGTGATTTGTTCAGCCATGCAAAGGCTTAAAGTCATCAACTTTATGGATTTAGAGGCTTAGATGTGTTCATATCTAGAAGTTGGCCTTGGGTCTTAACTGTTTAAGACCTCAAGAGCTAAAGGGCTGAAGCAGGGGAGTAGGCCGGGCGTAATCCTAGTACGCGCCGCGTACTAGGTGGCATTCCCTGATTCTGAGAGGCAGCCGGGTACGCTCAGCGTACACATCTGGTACGCGCAGCGTAACCCAGAAAGTTGACTTTTGGTTGACTTTTAGGGTATGGTCTATTGTGGGGCCTTTTGAGTTATGAGAGGGGTAAAATGGTCTTTTACCCTTCTGAAGAGTGTCATAAGAGGACATAGTATAGCCTTTGAGAGTTATATTAAATAGGGTATTTATTTCATGTGACTAGGCGGAGGCTAGACTAGAGTTTACCGAGTCAGAGATTTACCGAGTTACCAGAGGTGAGTCTTCTCGCTATACTTTACTTAAAGTGGTAAACAAAGTATGTGACAGTGTATTTCAGAGTTAGGTGCCAGTGTATTTGCATGCTATTTATGTGTTATAATTATTGTGATATATGATATGCATGATTCAGAGTTTACAAAGTTAAGATTAGTGGGTCCATAGAGTTAGGACCTTTGGGTCCACAGAGTTAGGGCCAGAGGGCCCACAGAGAGTTGGGACCGGAGGGTCCCACTGAGACACATTGACCAGAGGGTCAAACAGAGTTATAGCCTCGAGTGGCTAATATGTGTTAGAGTGGTATTTTGGGGAACTCACTAAGCTTTATGCTTGCAGTGTTATGTGTTATGTGTTTCAGGTACCAGTGATGAACGCGGGAAGGCGCTGACATGATTCATACACACACACACACATGATTTTAAGTATTTTGATCTTGGGGAATGTTTTGTGAAACAAAGATATGATACAATGACATTTTATTAATAAATGTGTTTGGAAAATGCGACAAATTGTTTTAATTTTCACGGTGTTACACATCAGGGCGAGTACATGTCATAGCATACATGATCGAGTCAAACGATAGAAGCATATGGTACTCGACTCATTTCTACTATTTCAGCATCGGTACTCGGACTCTGAGTCTTACTCAATTTGGTATTGCTCTAGATAGGCAATTCTCCTTTCTTGGAATTCTCCATGTTGAAACGTTTCAACACTTTGTCCAAGTAGGTACTTTGACTAAGTCCTATTAGTCTTTTACTCCTATTTCTCACTATCCTTATCCTTAGAATGTAAGCAGCTTCCCCGAGGTCCTTCATAGCGAAACACTTCTCAAGCCAGGACTTAACTTCCTGCAAGGTTGGAACGTCGTTTCCTATGAGTAGTATGTCATCTACATACAATACCAGAAAGCTAACTATACTCCCACTAACTTTGACATATACGCAAGACTCATCCTCACTTCTCGAAAAACCAAACTCTTTGACTTTCTCATTGAAAAAAAGATTCCATATGCGAGATGCTTGCTTTATTCCATAAATGGATTTCTCAAGTTTACACACTCTATTAGGGTACTTCGCACCTAAAAAACCCTCTGGCTGACTCATGTAAACATCTTCAGCCAACTTCCCATTATGGAAAGCGGTTTTGACATCCATCTACCATATTTCATAATCATGAAACGCAGCTATGGCTAGCATAACCCTTATAGATTTTATCTTCGCTACTAGTGAGAAGGTCTCGTCATAATCTACTCTAGGACTTTGAGTAAAGCTCTTTGTAACAAATCATGCCTTATACGTGTATACTTTCCCATCTATTTTGATCTTCTTCTTGAAGATTCACTTGCACCCGACCGTCTTACTGTTGGATTAGTGTCTAAGTCCATAACTATTTTGGTATGTACTTGACCCGATGGTGCATGGTCCTTTTGGGTTGCCTTCATCAAAGCAACTTGATAGGATGAATTATGGAGAGAAAGGATTAATTATGATTTATTATATATTATGAGAATAATATATTAAAGGAGAAATTATATTATTTAATTAATATTAGTCAAGAATTAATAAGAATTAAGTTTGTGACTAAAAGAGATTAATTAAACTTAAGGGACTGGAATTGTAATTATAAGATAATTGCAATTGGGCCATGGATTACCTTATATTATAAAGGTTGGACGAATTCTATGGGGAAACCTAATAGAAATCGTCCAAGGCCTTTAAGGAAAGAGCCCATGGGTTGCTTAGGGCTTAAGCATCCAAATTAGGGTTTCCTTGTTAGATAACCCTAATAGACTCACTATTTAAAGAACCCTTATGGCTCAAAAACGTGGTGAACTATTTTGATTAGGGTTTCCACACGTTTTGGGCAGCCTCCTTCTCTTATCTTCTTTATCCTCTTGCTCTTGGTGTTTGTGAACCATTAGAGGAGTGACATTTGTGACTCTAAGCTTTCTAAAGTCATTACAAGAAGGATTTGGGATTGTTATTGCTACATAACAATCAAGGTATGATCTAAACCCTAATTTATGTTTTATATTGATTATCATATGCTAGATCTAGGGTTTAAAGTCTTAGATGAATTGCATGTACAATAGAGAAACCTAGATCCAAGCATTAGGGTTTGTATGAGCACATAGGATGTTCTTATGGCCAAAACCCATCAATGGTATCAGAGCCTTGATTGGTTTCTATTGTATTGATGCCTTGTATGTTTGTTCAAGTTGCAAAATCGATTTTTTCCCACCTGCCTGATGAACTCGGCGAGTCCCATTGTAGACTCGGCAAGTAGGCTCCTACTCGGCGAGTCCATAGGGGTACTCGGCAAGTTCGAGCGTCAGAAAGAGGGGATTTCGGGATTTCTTGCTGTTTTACTCATGGATACTTGCCTTATCTATTTTAGGTCATTAAAATCCGATTTTAAACATATTTATGAGTATATCCTTGATTAAACAAAAGATAATTACCAATTGATTAGATAATAATTCCTTATATGATTAAAGTTGGATTATTTGTATTAATTGGGTAACTTATTTTGCAAGAAATTGAAATTATGTCAAATATAGATAATGATAAAATTAATTGTTTAATTTATATTATTTGTTATTTGATCCTTGTGTTAGGAAAAGTTTCAATTTCCCCCTTTAGGTTTTATAGTTTAAATTTGAACTCAAAAGTTTTGTTTTAAAATTTAAATAGTTGAAACCCTAATGTTTCGAAATGTTTCAAAAACTTGCCCTCAAGTTTTGGAATTTAAAACTTGATTACAGGTTTAATTTAGGAATGTTAAATTCTAAAACCCTAGTATTGTTTTGAAAGGTTCATATCACACCCTTATGGTTTTATTAATTAATTAAGGTGTATAATTAAAAGAGGTTTAATAAATCCATAAAAGTTTTGGTTTACAATTTAATTAAATTAAAAGTATAATTGTTAAATTTGATCACCTAGTATTTTAAAAAGTGTAAAATACACCCTATACTATATATAACATTAAAAGTCTAACATTATATATATGTATGAGTAAAAGTCAGTATTACCGTTAGTAGGCCTCATTCACGAAGCTGGTCTATAAGGAGTGTTTAAGGAAATTGCCTATAAAATGACGATTGAATGGGTATCCACTCTTACCCACCGCACTCTTGACTAGTGGAGGGTCGTTAGCCGAACGGGTAGGATAGGACAGAAACCTTCCATTATAAGTATAATAAAGTACGAAAGTAACTAAATGTTTTACAAATTCCCAATCTTAGGTACTTTAGGCAAAAGTGAATTGATGCATTTCCATGAAATTACACTTTGTGCCCTTGCAAGGACGTTAGTGGAGCGTGTGTGGTTAACCGACACACTAAATGGTTCTAAGCGAAGGTAGCAAAGGGTGACTCAATGTTTGTCATAGTTCGGTGGAGCGTGTGTGGTTTACCGGCACATCGAATAGGTGACTGTAACATGTGGGGGCACCATGTAAGTTTGCATGGTTATTCACACCCGCTTTGTGATCCTCGGTATCCCAGTCACAAACTAGAGGGGCATATCAAGATTTAAACATGCCATTGATAAGTTCAATGAATCTCAAAGTATCTAGGAGTTTTCAAAGCATTTAAGACTTAATCGGTTTTTCGATTTTCATGGTGAAAAATTAGTGAATCGTCATTCACTTCCCTTCAAGTGTTCTGCAATTTGGGTTACGGCATCCCTCTCCCGAGTTGTGGAATGTTGTGTTGGGTCCTAGCCTTAATATCTCATTTGGGTGATTTATTAAGGACTCAATCAATCAACTAAATTTAATTTGTTTTCTCCCGTTTTGTAGGTGTCAAAGTATGACAACTATGGTCTTCCCAAATCCCGTGGAACAAGCATTCCACATGAAGATGATATTCCACGATTTGATCGAGGAACAAGATATCATGCTTCACTTCCTCCACCTCCTCCGGTCATTCTCCCTAACCCACAAGATCGAAGAATTGAAAGGTTCAATGTCACTAAAGCCCTATTGGAAATGAAAGATGAAGATGGTAAACCCGTGTGTGCCCACGTTCTAGGAATGAAATCACACATCGATAGGTTGATAATGTTGGGTGCGTCATTCCCTGATAAGTTGGCTGTGAACTGGGTTTTGCAGTCACTCCCTGAATCATATAATGAGTTCAAAAGAAAGTATTATATGATGGATCATGACGATAACCTCATTGACCTAACTTACATGCTCATTGCTGCTAAATCAGAAATGATTTGGCAAAGCAATGGAACATATTTGTTGGGAAAGTCAACCAACCATGCTTCCGAGGACGTTCTAGGAGAACCGACCTGCGTTTGCTGTCAAGAGAAAGGGCGTTGGATACAAGTCTGCCCTAAGAGCCTGAAGAGTCCAGAAGATGGGAGAGTCAAAGAGTATGGCTGTGCTTCAGGTAAAATCCACTATCTAATTCCATTAAGTTCCTATTCGTTGATTCTTAATACATAATGTGATGAGATTACATTTGAATGTTTTGCAAGATCAGTGAAAAGAGAGGAAGCTTGATGGAAAAGCAAGATGAGTCTAATCACAATTGGACTTGAAGATTAGATTTTGAGCTTAGAAAGTTATGATAGAATTGTTAGGAATATTTGACTACATAGTTTTTCAGTTGATTTTGCATTGTAAGGACAAATATTTTCCGCTGCTTTTATGAATAAAATAAATTTTGTTTTGACTCATTTATTTATTTATTTATTTCCTTGCAATGAAATCGTTATGAAAAATTGATGTTTGCATATTTCTACAACGAATGGATGTGATTCTTAATTATGTTAATAGTGGAAATGTCAAGAATTTACCAAATAGGGAAAGTTTTTCATCGCCCAAGTTTCAAGTGGACAGAAACTTGGAATCATGCAACTTGGTTGCATGATGAATGAGAAATTTCATATTTGGAAATTAGACTAATTCGTTGACAAAGTGTCAAGTGAAGGACTAGGAGATCGAATAAACAAAGTTGTGTGTTAATCTAGTCTACCACAAGAATAACAAAGATGTTCATCATGATTTACTAAAAGTTTAGTAAATATGATTATACTTATAAGATTAAGCATAATTCTGAATTGATTGAAAATGTTTAAATCAATAGCAAAATGAATAAGAAGAATCAAGTAGGCAGAAAGATAAAAGTTTCTCTATTCTAAGAAGAAGGGAGAGTACCTTTTATTATGTTTTTATGATAGGTCTTAATGATTAAGAAGCATATCTCAATTGATCCTCAAAGTGAGTCTTAGTGCAATTGTATGTCTAAGAAGAGGAATCGAGAATTGAAGAAATGGTTAAATCAAGAAGCCAATCATACTTCGTTCCAAAACAAGTCTTAGAGTTAAGATTGTGATATTGAGTGACAAGTCTCAAGAAGGTTTATAACATTCATCAAATGTAGAATTTGGAAAAAGGTTTTCTTATTCTTGTACATTTGAAATTGGTAAGTTGTGGTGACTTGAATAAGACAAAGACCAACTAGGACCAATTTATGAAGTGTTTTGATAAAGGCTACGCTAACTCTTGAATAGTTGTTTGTCGAGAAATGTTTATTGACAAGAGAATCTTATATGTCAAGGAGTCAGTGGGAGTCTCAATGGTCTTGAAAAGGTTTCAAGAACAAATCAAAATAAACCTTATCGATCATCACTGGCACACGAGTTGAGGTTCACAACCTATCGTGTTGACACTATCTTGTTTCTATGTCGTTCCAATTGAGTTAATTATGCATGTGGGTCCTATGAGTTCTCATTTGAATGCATAAAAGGCAAGGACCTTGATCAATGAAAAGTACATTGATAGGAAAGGGTGAGCTGCTTAACTACTTGGAAGACATGGTGGGCAGCTGTGTTACCATAAGGCAAGAAATCAAGATTAAGAAAGTTCGGTCCATATGAGTTTGAATTTGTCGTAAACTTTGGTTTTGACAAATTCACATGGATAGGAACACACACACCATTAAAATCTAAGTGTCATAAGATTCCCTCCTTCATGAAAATGACTGTGAGGAAATGCTTTCACTAATAGAGATTTTAAGAAGATAGTGATTGTGAAATTGTATTCTCGAATTCGATTATGGTTACGGTATCCCTTTCCATGATTCGAATTATGAGATTTGGCAATTAGTCTTAATTGTTTAGACACACATATGAGCTGTCTAAAGGAAAGGTGTATAAGCTTAGATAAAGGATTATCAATGCATTAGATATTAGAAACATGAACTTAAGAAATTCAATAGGTATTGTTTTTTTCTGAAAGTTAAGATGTTTCTGAATACATGTCAAAGCTAGTGGGAGCATAAGTGTTATGTTTATAATAATCATTGTGATAGTGGGAGCATAAATGTTATGCTTGTATGATTATTAAGGCAAGTATTGCAAGTTAGCAATATTAATTATAGAAAACAATAGTCATACTTTGCAAAGTTGTATGAGTTGTAAAGTTGTTTTTCTATAATTAAGGGAGAGAATATTATGCTTCATTTCAAATCTAAAGGCTTAGGTTGTGGAATATTAATATTTTTAGTCAAGGATACACGTGTTCTTAAATTTCGATCATGATTACGACATTCCTCTTCATAATTCGAATTATAAGAACGTAGCACATAAAATATTATGGCAGAAGATTGATAAAGTATCAAATCTTTATGTAAGACATTATGCATTGTGTCCCATACGCTTTGGGTATAGGATCGATTGCAAATGCTGTAATATTTGACCATTCTAAAATTTTCCAAATGTCTAGCGCATTTAGGAGGAAAAGGACAAGAATCGGTTTTGACTAAGATAATTAAACAACTATCAAAGGACAATCCAAAGTTCGCCAAGGATTGGTCGCTTGTGAGTAGTTGGAAGTATATTATTGGATGGACCATATCGACATTATTATGAACAGAAAAGATTCTATTAAAAATGAGTTGTCATATGGAAAATATGGAAACGTTTCCAAATTGGGAATTGGATGTTGAGAATCAATGTCTAGATTAGAAACTTTTATGCAAAAGGATGTTCAAATGAATGTACTTTGAGTGAGAGACATCATATCTAAGGAATTTTCTTGTAACAATCTCCAATAGAGGACTTCGTAATTTCATTGGCAATAGTCATTGTGACTTTAGTGCAGTGACATTACGAAAGGATCATTGCATAAAATGTTAGAATCTAGTATATTCTATAAGTGGCAAGAATTTGATATTGTTTCACTTGTGGAAAGGATTAGGAGTTGTGAAATGAGTATGATTGGAAATGTGTTCATTTAATCTATTTCACAAAGTAAGAACCATAGGTAAACATTGTGTGCATGCTAAGAGCATGGGAAAAGTGTTGTAATAATTCAAGTAAGAAGTTGATTACCCGAAACAACAAATAATGAGTAATCGATATGGTGATAAATAAAAGGTGTTTTATTTATACTCAAAGGTTTGAGGCCATATGGGATTAGTATTATTCTTGTGTTTCACTTTGCATGTTTTGACTTCCTGAATAATTTAATTGGTTAAGAACAGTCAAATTATTTGAACGTGCCACAGTCGTTCATATGTTGGAAGTAGATATGAATGAAGACTGTCATAAATTGGTGTGTGGATTGTCTAAAGAGTATTAAACATAAGCAAATGTTTGTTGTAACGTTCATGAGTGCTTATGAATATGATTTGAGAATTGGAATAAACCCACGCTCACTTGGATCAATTCATGGATTTTTATCACAAGTGATTGGTGAGATGATAACATCTTATATTCTTAAAACCGAGATGTGTGAGTTGTATCTTGCGAGTCGGTTGCACATTGATAATATGTAAACGCACCAGTAACTTGGTGTTATAAAATATATTGTTGTGTGTGATTCGGTGAGTGAGTGCAAGCGAGCATTGAGTCAAAGTTTATCCATTCCTTTTATCCAAAGCAGGATAAAAGCGATATCTGTGGGCCCCTCGATGATTTAGTGATGGCACCTAAGTGCTTGGCCAAGCCGGGACTAATTTGATGTGTTCAAATTGTAGTCTGTTGTCAGTCATCATAAATATGGATTCGGGAAACAACACATAGACAGAGAGAATGATTTAGATCCATGTCTCAGTCTATACGATATCTAAAATGAAGGAATATATGATCCCTTATCTAAAGGGCACGCATATCTGATAAGATCAGAGTTGACAACGGCTTTGGAAAGCTATGATTGCAGATCAGGATCTGAAGTCATACGCAGAATAGTTATTAGACTTATCCAAGTGGGAGACTGTTGGATTAGTGTCTAAGTCCATAACTATTTTGGTATGTACTTGACCCGATGGTGCATGGTCCTTTTGGGTTGCCTTCATCAAAGCAACTTGATAGGATGAATTATGGAGAGAAAGGATTAATTATGATTTATTAATATATTATGAGAATAATATATTAAAGGAGAAATCATATTGTTTAATTAATATTAGTCAAGAATTAATAAGAATTAAGTTTGTGACTAAAAGAGATTAATTAAACTTAAGGGACTGGAGTTGTAATTATAAGATAATTGCAATTAGGCCATGGATTACCTTATAATATAAGGTTGGACGAATTCTATGGGGAAACCCATTAGAAATTGTCCAAGGCTTGTTAAGGAAGGAGTCCATGGGTTGCTTAGGGTTTAAGCATCCAAATTAGGGTTTCTTGTTAGATAACCCTAATAGCCTCTCTATTTAAAGGACCCTTATGGCTTAAAAACGTGGTGAACTATTTTGATTAGGGTTTCCACACGTTTTGGGCAGCCTCTTTCTCTTCTCTTCTTCATCCTCTTGCTCTTGGTGTTTGTGAACCATTAGAGGAGTGACATTTGTGACTCTAAGCTTTCTAAAGTCATTACAAGAAGGATTTGGGATTGTTATTGCTACATAACAATCAAGGTATGATCTAAACCCTAATTTATATGTTATATTGATTATCATATGCTAGATCTAGGGTTTAAAGTCTTGGATGAATTGCATGTATAATAGAGAAATCTAGATCCAAGCATTAGGGTTTGTATGAGCACATAGGATGTTCTTATGGCCAAAACCCATCACTTACGACCTGGTACATTTTCAACCAAGCTCCAAACTTGATTGTCCTACATAGATTGAATCTCGCTGTCCATCGCCTCTTTCCACTTTGCAGACTCTTGGCCCACCATGGCTTCCTTGTAGCTGTTAGGTTCATCAAAATTTATCAATGTACTATCACTGATAAATGTATCACCTTCAGTTGTTATATGAAAACCATATAATACAGGTGGAACGCTAACTCTACTGGAACGTCTCAGAGGTATGAACTCGTCAACTGGTTCAACAGGATTCTCATCGTCAGGTTGATTGCTAGTGTTATAGGTTTCTTCATCGCTTAACTCTTGAAGCTCTTCAAGGTCAATTTACCTCCCAATATCCTCTTGGCATATGAGTTCTCTTTCACGAAAGACACCCCTTTCACGCTATAAATACCACGTTCTCACTAGGTTTATAGAACAAATATCCAAAGGATTTATGTGGGTAGTCGATGAAAATACACCGCTCACTACGAGGTTCGAGCTTGTCGTGAGTCTCTCGTCTTATGAAAACCTCGCAACCCTAAACCTTTATATGTGCTAACGAGGGAACTTTCCTTGTCCACATCTCATGAGGTGTTTTGGCAACCTTCTTAGTTAGGACTAGATTAAGGATATAGGCGGCAGTCTCTAAGGAATACCCTCAAAATGAGATAGGTAACGAAGCTCAACTCATCATGGAATGAATCATGTCCAACATTGTTCGATTGCGCCTCTCAGCCACACCATTAAGCTGCGGTGTCCTAGGTGGCGACAGTTGTGAAACAATTCCACATTCTTTAAGATAGTTGTGGAACTTGATACTAAGATACTCACCACCTCGATCGGATTGGAGCATCTTTATCTTCCGGCCCAATTGATTCTCCACTTCTTGCTTAAACTCTTTGAACCTTTCAAAGGTTTACGACTTGTGCTCGATTAAGTAGCACTACTAGAAAAGCAGCCTTTTACGACGTGCAATACGTGTCGTAAAACGCTCAGACGACGCGCAAATGCGTGTCAAGGAAGGCCATGTCATAACGAGAGACGATATGCTTTTGCGCGTCGTCTATTTACGACGCGCATTTACGACACACATTTACGACGCGCATTTACGACACGCAATGCGTATACAGGAAGGCCCTGTCATAAAGGAAGATGACACGCATTTGCGTGTCGTAACCTTATGACGCACCTTTAGGACATGCATTCGTATCATTAAATCCCCAGTAATAAATGAAGATGACACACATTTGCGTGTCATAAACTTCAACAACCATTTACGATATGCATATACGATCTGTCTTTACAATACTCTTTTACGCATAATACAAAAATATAGAATCACATATACCAAAACAATCAATTTCATCTAATTACATCATGTCAAAAAATTTAATACATTGATATTAAAGGGATCTTATTGTACATTGTTATTAAGAGGTTTTCCCGAACTATATAACCTAATACTACATTGCTATAAAGGGGCGCCTTCTTGTTTCAGTAACTCATCATTAAGCTGTCTGAAGAAGCTCTAAAACCCTTCATGTATCTAACCAATCATCATGTCTCTTAGCTTCAATATCAATCCCAACTCTTGATTTACAACACGGAAATCCTACACAATAATCATGTTATATATATATATATATATATATATATATATATATATATATACATATATATATATATATATATATATATAGATATACGTAGAGATGACTCTTTAAGTGGAATAGAGTAAGCCCTTGAATTCCCATTAGCTTCAAAACTGATTTTGGAGTAGCCTCTAACAAAATATAGAAAAAAACTCCATAAGCTTCCTTTTTATTTCGTTTCTTATGTTTCATAAACAAAATTTTTAGGAATACACTTACTATTTGCTCATCCATGCTGGTTGACTGCTTATATGAACCGGTTCATGGAGATCTGGTGTCCATTTGAGATTACCAATACTTTCTTAGTGGTAAACTCAGTTGCATTGTGTGCAAAGGATGTGTGGGAATCAAGCTTAGGCATAAAAAACTATGAATTAGAATTATGTAAGCTCTGAAACTCTTCAGTGGTTCAATGTCAGGATTTGGTACATAATGCCTGTACATAAAATCCAAATTACTAATATGTAAAATATACACCTCAATAATAACAATACCATTTAATTCTTCAAAATAAAACTTTAAGTGACTAAGTACAATACATATGAACCTCTGAGTTTTGAGTTAGTTTTAGAGCTATATACTGCATAATGTGTATCTGTGTGTTTAAAGATATTGGTTTTTGTGCTCAAAGGCTATTCTATAGCTTAATTAGTGCTAAACTCGGTTGCTTTTTAAGCAGAGGATGTATGGAACACTACTAGAATTGAGTAGTTTTTTGAAATAATGAGGAAGAATTTTGAAAGTACAATGTCTTGAAAAGAAAAAAGTACCTGCTCTGTGCTACCAGACACAAGAAGGGTTCCAGTATCATTCATTGCTAATGCTAAATACCCAAAACATATAAAAATAGGCAGTTAGTTTTTGTTTTTACTATCTGCTCAATGATATGTTCACCTTTATAAATGTACATAATTCAAGAAAAAATGAATACCTCCCCATTAGGTGTCTTATGAAGGGTTTCATCTTTAAATCAAACTTTAACTCTTTTATCTCCTTACTTTCCTTGATTTACTGCCAATTGTACTTCAAGCTTCTTTATTGACTCCATACACTCTCTCTGATATTTCAATCGTTCCTTCTAAAAAATTAAGGGAGAAAACAACTCAAGTCTATAAATTAATAAACATAAACTTGAAAAAAAAAACTAAAATACAAATACCTCGAAAGCATCTTTATAACTTTTTTTAGCCTCAGTCATTTGTTTCTTTGCTTCCAACCATATTTTTTGAACTTCATCCTGATAAGCTTTTTTTCCCTCACATGTTCTACAGTGAGTGACGTTCTTGATTTTCTTGATTTACTGCTGCTTTTTTCTTTGATTCCAACCATATTACATTAAGGGAAAATTTAAAGTGAGTACCTTGGTTTGCTTCAAGAAGTTAGAGAAGAAATCAACAATAGTTCAGATCTCATCAACATTTCTGCATTCAAAATTGTCATAAGACAATTTTACCCATGATATACACCCTTGGAATGACAATGGGCAACTGCATCAATAAGCTGTTGAAAGTATCCCCCGACTTCCTTTTCTGGGAGCTTTCGTTTGTGAACCTGTCAATCAACACAAGGGTCATGGGGGTAGTTTAGTTATTTTATGTATCAAATAGTATTGCAGGACAACAAAAATAACAGGTTGCTAGAGATAACGTTTATTGGTGGCTAGTGTAATAACAACACTAGTGAATTCCTTAATATAACCACTTTCCTGAATCAGTCTTCCTAATCTTGCAAGAACACCATAAGCAAACAAACGACCTAAAATACAATCTTTGATTTCCTATATGACATAAAGAAATACACAAACATTTAGAAAGGTAATAAATAAGTTAGCAGTCATGTTCAAAAAAAGTTCAAAAGAAATTACAATCCCACTTGTTCCGTCATAGAAGAAGAGACTTCCAATAAGTTAACTATTAGTTTCAGCAAAGAGTCCAATGAAATATCAACAACTAAACTAACTAACATAGTCAAACCCATTACAATCTAGGGGTGTCGAACGGGTAAAATTTTCGGGTTTCGGGTAGAACGGGTATTTCGTTAAGAAAATAATACCCGATACCCGACCTATATTGTAATTCGGGTTTTCGGGTTTCGGGTATTCGGGTTTGAGGTCGGGTCGGGTAATTATCGGGTATACCCAAAAATTTCTTAAATGACACTTATTGATAATTTTTTTTTTAATTTTTTTTACATGTTAGTTGGTTTAATAAAGAATCGGGTAGGAAAATACTCTATACAATTAACAAGTACATATATAATAACAATACAAATCATTATAATATGTTATGTACTTTTTTAATTCCATTCCGTGCGATAGTGAGAAACTGAGAATTATGATGACGGTTCAGTACTTCAGCTTCAACGTCGTATTCCCTTTGCAAGTTTGCGTCGACTGTCGAGCTGTCGTTCATAAGAAGGAAACAAAGGGTTTTGTTTTATTTGAAGTGTGCGTACGTGACTGCATTGTATATTTGGTATTATTTAAAAAATGAATTCGGGTATTCGGGTATACCCGAAAATAAATATTCATACCTAAAACCCGACCTATATTATTATCGGGTTAACCTATTACCCGAATGTTCATACTCGTTACCCGTTCTACCCACCCAACCCGTTTCGAATTCGGGTAGAATGGGTTGGGTAGAACGGGTAACGGGTAAAGTAAAATTATCGTATAAGAGGTAGCCCATCATATCCTTGTAAGAAATGGAAGTATTTCTAGGATGTTAGCCTTAAAATTAAGTGTTAAAAGTCAAAACGAACCCAAACAAAATGTGATGTAGGCAAGGAAACAAATGTTCTAAACTTACACCCTTTTTCCCCTATGTAGATTTTCTAATAAAACAAACATGTCATAACATGAAACCACATATTTATGAAGCAAAACATCCATTCAATACCCTAAATTTTATTTTAGTATGCAATTAACAATCATAATCAAAAGTTAATTTCCCATATACACAAATACAAAAAAAAATCTCCAATCAAAGATTGTTAAAAAAGAAGGTTGACTTAGTCTAGTAGAAGAATCTTTGTGAATCATTAAAAAATATGGAGCGTAATAAAAATTATAAAAAAAAACTCAAAAATTAGCCCAAGCAGAAGCATGCTCACAACAGGTGTAAATCGACTTAGATGTCTATGGCGCCATTTCAGAGAAAGTTTACCTAGAGTGAAAAAACCTAGTAAATGTGATTTGGGAGTTATTGTAGATTCACCTATATCACTTATCCAAGAATCGTGCTTGGTGGAAGAAGGCAGTGGCGGTAACAGACATCATCTCTGTCGACTGATATTGGGGGAGGAACCGGAGTTAGGCTTAGACGGGAAGGGGAGTGCTGAATCGGTGGGGGATATCTATGAGAATGCGATATGTTATAGGCATACTTCAAAACTCTTGGTACATTACGACGTTACGAAGGTAGGATACGTGGCGGTAAACAAACTCTATAGATTTGATTTTGGGGGAAGGAGAATAATAGGGTTTATATATATAGTAATGAAATGATATTAAAGAGTAGAATGATGGAGATGGGGTGGGGATGAGATCCAAAGAATGGAAGAAAGGATAAAAAGCCATTGTATCTTTATTGTACGTGCTTGTTGTTGTAGGAGATAAAACTGAGGTTGACTGAAGAAACAAACGCCATAACCTGTTTCTACATTTGTAAACTGAGGTTGGGTAAAAAAGCCCTAGTTCATGGGTGCGCACTTGTGAGGTCTAGAGCATAAAAACCCTAGTTCTTCAGTGATATCGGGGACAAGAAAAGCCTTAAAATCGCCGGCGTTTCGAGTTTAAGGAGTCGTAGGCCCCTAATCGCCGACTCCATGAAAGATATTGTGAGGTTCGATTTTTGGGGAACGCGTACTTGAATTTTTTGGGGATTTGGTTTCCCCCGTTAGTTTCATGAAAGAAGGACGCGCATATTAAAATTTTATAAAGCGACATCTCTACACGACGCCCACTTAAATTTATGTGCCTTCCGTGTTTTTAATTTTTTTCGTTGGACATTAATTTTAGTGAACGCACAGATGCGTGTCCTTTATCCTTCAAATTTTGCAAAACTGACATTATTTTTTACGGCATGCACAAATGTGCGTCCTCTATCAACGCGTATTATTGTTTGCGCGTCATTAAAGGGCTATTTTCTAGTAGTGTAGATATATCCATATGTGTTGTAATCGTCGATAAAGGTTACATAGAAGCGGTTAGCATCCCTTGTGGCAGATTTGAAGGGTCCATACACATCGGTGTGTATGAGATCCAACAAACCCTCACCTCTTTCACAAGTACCATTGAAATGTGACTTGGTCATCTTTCCAAGAAAACAAGATTCTCACATGTCATCCGACTTTAAGTCAAATGACTCCAACACTCCATCCTTTTGGAGTTAGGCTATGCACTTCTTGTTGACATGTCCAGGACGATAATGCCACAAACATGCCTTGTCCAAACCATTGGACAAATCAATATGAAATACATTATTTCCTAAGTTGTCTACAATGTGATAACCCTATATTTTCCAAAAGCATTGTAACGCTCAAAAGTCAAATACAACTAAATTAACCTTGAAAACAAAGTGTTCAAATATCAAAGTTGGGATGCATCAAATATTAGATATCATGACAAGGTTTCCAAAAACATAAAGAACGCTCAAAACCGGGTTATATTGAAGAAATGATAACCACTCGTATATTTACGACACGCCGTTAAAACATTATTTGACGTAAAAAGTAAAATCTCAATAAAATGCATTTTAGCCTTAAGTATCTAAACAAAAGTCGTAGGTCTCGTTGAAAGGTGAGTGTGCATAAAAAGATCGCCCAAATTGGACCTCGTATGAAGAAGTTACGAATTTTCAAAGTTTCATAACAGTAGTAGAGGGCTAAAAACTCGAATTAAAGATCGAGTGTTAATTAGCTAACACAACCTAAATGAGAGTTGAAGATCTCCACAATAGGAGCAAATTGATAAAAAGACAAACGAAAACCGACGTCGAATAAAGAAACTATGAATTTTTAACGACCTTTAGGAGGCCCGGCCTATTAAAATTATATCATTAAAAATAAAGTCAAAACTAGTCGACGGAGTCTAAATGAAAGTTGTAGAGCATAATCTCACCTTCGCGTGGATATAAAGAACACGAAAAACGGAGCTCGTACGCGAAAGTTACGGAATTTAGAAGAGGACAGACAGGATTACGCCCCGCGTTCTCTGGGAGTACGCCCCGCGTACTAGACCCAGAGTCGAGTCCCATCGGCTGCCCCCTCTACGCTTAGCTAGCCCGGAGTCGTAATCCATGACGCATTCTTACGCCCAGTGTAACGAGGTACGCGCTGCATACTCCAGAATTACGCCCCGCGTACTCACCACTCCAGCACTATAAATAGATGGCATAAGTTGCGAGTTTTAGGCACACTCTCTCAAAACTCCATTTACTCCCACACACTTCCAAGCACCAGAAGCTGTCCCGACGACCTCGATTTCCGCACCCGAGCCCCCGACGAAAGATCTACGCTGCAGAGATTCCCGAGAGCCCGAGGACGCAACTTTCCGCGGTCGAAACTCTGCTCAACTCTAGCCTCTCTCTTCAAACTTAAAGAGTGAGTTCATACCCCTACTTTTCAATTTTTTTCATGTTTTAGGGGGGGGGGATACAAGTACATTATAAGTCAAAGTATCGTTTTTATAAACATCTTTATGCTTAGAGGACTATTATATCACCAAGTTATTCTTACTAAATGGAAACATACTTTTGAGAAGCTATAACGAGCATAGCTAACAAGTTATTCATACATTTTACATATACATCTTGACAAATGAAATACTTTCAAATGAAGTAAAGTCTTTATCATCGTATATCTGTTTATACCAAGTAATGTGAGACATTCAAACTTCAACGTACTCGTATGCATGCATTTCAAGTCTTGTATTATATACCATAATCTCTTGGAGAGAGAGCGTGATACTTGTGTATAGATCTATACGAGATTGACAATCCCGCACCTAAACTACTAGCTATAGTTAGACCGGCAGGTCAGGGGTGACAAATGTCATAACACTACAACACCTGAAGAATGTTGTTATAGGCCGTCAGTGTCAATAGTATGGTTATAAAACTCACATAAAAGTATAAAAACAAGTTTGATTCACGAGATTCATATATGCATTCAGTTTTCTACATCATTTTGGCACAAAGTTATCATTATTATTCAAGTATGGAACACACTAACACACATCAACTCTGGAAACTTTTTCAAACCATTTATAGAAAATATTGGATTTTCTGAAAACCTCGTTCATTGATTTACTACCAAAAAGGACATGCATTTCAATGCAAAACACTTATGAACTCACCAACTTAATTGTTGACACTTTTTTCAAAACCACTTGTATTTCTCAGGGAATCAGTAATACAGGTAACTACCAGCTTTTGGAGGGAGAACACTAAGGATGTTTTATTATTGAACATTTATCATCATATTGTAATATTCTTTTGCTAATATGTATAACGCAACAATATACGTTTTTATTATATATATGATGGTTGTGTTACTTTCTTTACAATATTCAATTGTTGTGATACTACGTGAAGTCATCCACCCCCGGATGTTTCCGCCATTCTGGTTTGGGGGTGTGACATACAACCATCACAGTTTCATATATACCATTATAAGGTAATGCTTCAAAATAAAATTTACCATCACAAAAAAGCATTAATATAACCAATTTCATTGTTGAATGAAAATCTAAAACCTTGTTTATACAAACCATGAAAAGAAATAATGTTTCTTGTCATATCTGGCGAGTAGCAATATTTGTTCAAATTTACCCTAACCCATTACTAAGCAATAAAGAATAAAATCCAATCTAGGTGACAGACGACATTTTCCTATTCCTCATGATCAAGTTCATCTTCCCGTACTCCACATCCCCACTTCTTCTTAGACCCTACAAATCAAAACAAATGTGAAAACCACATCCTGTATCAAGGACCCAAGAACTAGCATGTGATGAGTTATTAGATTGAATAGTGTAAATACATGTGAATGTGGGCTTTATCTTCCCATCCTTAATGTCCTGCAAGTATTTAGGACAACTTCATTTCCAATGCCCTTTTTCATGACAATGAAAACACTCAGATGTCTTTGGATTGGATGAAGGAGCATCAGGACCACCTTTGGACCCACTAGAAGAGGATCCATCATGAGACTTCCCCTTGTGATTCTTTGAGGAAGCTTTCCTCTTCTTTCCCTTCCCATGTCCAATTGTTAGGAATGGGGCAGCAGTAGGAGTGGATACTATAGACTTGCCTTTTAAACTACTTTCAGCAGTTCTCAGTAGGCCTTGAAGCTTGCTCAGAGTGACTTCCTCCTTGTTCATATGATAAGTCATTATGAACTAATCATAAAAAGGAGGCAAGGAATATAGGATGATGTCAATAGCCAACTCTTCGTCAAAATTGACATTCAACTTTAGCAAGCGGTCCACATATCTTTGCATCTTTTGCAAGTGGGCCATGATGGACTCTTCATCCTTCATTTTTGTTGTGATCATGGAGGCAATGATTTCATACCGTTCTTGTCGAGCACTCTGATGGTACCTTTCCATCAAGTCTTAGTGCATCTCGAAAGGCCATAAGTCCTCGTAGGACTTCTAAAGCTCATAATTCATAGTGGCTAGCATGATACACGACACCTTTGATGCGTCCTTCTCATGAGCCCTATACTCTACCAATTGCTCAGGAGTAATAGTTTCTTCATCAATCCCCTTTAGATATTTGTCGAGTACATATTCCCTTTCCTCGTAGCGAATGGCCATGCGAATGTTTCAAATCCAGTCATTGAATTTCGACCCATCGAAAATAACCCTCCCACATAAGTTCATGAGGGAGAAAGAGCCAGAAGAATTTGAGTTTGAAGCATTGTTTGAAGCAGACATCTGAAAAGAAAGACAAGTTTCATTAGATAGAAATTCCTTAATATAACACCCAAATGAAATATTAAGGTTAGGACCCAACACAATATTTCACAATTCGGAAGAGGGATGCCGTAATCCAATTGCAAAATATTTGAAGGTAGGTAAATGACGATTTACCAATTTCACCACCCAAAACTAAAATTTTAAAGAATTAAGTTTTATGAAATTCCTAGTTCTTTGAGATTCATTGAACTTTTCAATGACATGTTTAAATCTCGATTTTTCCCTTCAAGTTTGTGACTAGGATACCGAGGATCACAAACAAGGTGTGAATAACCATGAAAATTGGCTGGGCATCTTGAGTCATTTACCACCTAATCAATGTGCCGGTTAACCACACACGCTCCATTGATCTATGATAATTCTCGAGCTACCCTTTGGCATTCTTGTTAGTCCATATTAGTGTGCCAGTTAACCACAGACGCTCCACTAACGACTTGGTAAGGTACAAAGTGCAATTTCATGGAATAGCACCATTTTGACATTTATCCTAAAGTAAATAAGATTGGGAATTTAGAAAAACATTTAGTTACTTTTATATTTATCAATATACTTTTTAATGAGAATTAATGTCATATCCTACCCGTTCGGCCAACAACCCTCCACTAGTCAATGAAGCGGTGGGTGAGAGTGGACACGCATTCAATCGCCATTTTATAGACAATTTCCTTATACCCCCTTATAGACCAGCTTCGTGAATGAGGCCTCCTAATGATAAGAATGACTATCTTATACATATATATAAGTATTAAGTTATTAATATTATAATAGTATAAGGGTTGAATTTAAAACTTTTAAAACTTTAGGGTTTAGAATTTAAATATTTCATAATTAAAACCTTTGAATCATTTTTTTTAATTCCAAAACTTGAGGGCAAATTTTGAAACTTTTCAAAACTCTTGGTTCAATTTGAAAACAATTAAATTAATCATGTAATTAACCATATCACATAATTGACCTAATTTAATTTCATATAGCAAGATGATTCAAATTCTACAAATAATTAGTTATTCACAAAATCAAGTAATTATCTTAAAATTTGACAATCATCATTTAATTGGATGAGGATAATCATTACCTTATTAGTAAAATCGAATTTTATCAGTCAAAACAATTTGTGGTAATGATCCTAATCCAAAACTGGCCAAAAAACTCGAAAAACTGCAAACAAATGATCAAACTCGTCGAGTTCATGGCATGGACTCATCGAGTTGGACCAACTCGTCGAGTTCCCTCATGGGAATCGTCGAGTCCAGTAGTCAGAGGCAAAAAATGAAGTTTTTTCAGCTTTGACAATAACATAATTGCATCAATATAACAGAAAACATCCTATGCTTTGATACTACTGATGGGTTTTGAGCACTATAACATCCCTATGGTACACATACAACCCTAATGCTTTGGATCTAAGTTTTCTCAAATTATACTTGCAATTTCATTTTATCCAAAGCATATACCCTAGCTAGCATGCAATTTGAGATATACAACATAAAAGCTAGTTAGATGAATACCTCTTAGTTGTAGCTTGTAGCTCTTGGCCTTTCAAGAGCTTAGTACCTCAAGTGTGATACCTCAATGTGTCACAAACACTAAAAGCAAAATGAGGCTTGTGAGAGAGAGGTTAGGAAGCACAAATCGGCTAGGGTTTCACCTTGTAACTCTTATGTCTGATTTTAGTGATGCTAGGGGTTACTTTTATAGTGTGGAATTCCTAGGGTTTTTTACATGTAAACCCTAATTCACCACGACTCTTCGGATTTGGTAGGCCTTTTGGATTAAACTTTCATGGACAATCATATAGGTTTAGTCCATCCCTAACCAACATGGATCATTCGCCCAAACTATAAGAATTAATGATTTACCTAATCAGTCTCCATAAATTTAATCAGTCTCTTTTTATTACTAAATTAATTCCAAATTAATTATTGATCAATACCAACTAAATAATATGGTTTCAATTAATATATTACTCATATAATATATTAATAAATC
This sequence comes from Lactuca sativa, assembly GCF_002870075.4. Taxonomy (NCBI): domain Eukaryota; kingdom Viridiplantae; phylum Streptophyta; class Magnoliopsida; order Asterales; family Asteraceae; genus Lactuca; species Lactuca sativa. The sequence continues at coordinate 2,715,257 of NC_056630.2, read as the reverse complement.
ATAAATAACCTCTTTCTCAAATGTCCATCCTATCAAATTACTCTGGTGAAAGCAACCCAAAAGGACCATGCTATTATCGGGTCAAGTACATACCAATTATAGTTATGGACTTAAACACTTAATCCAACACTTCATCCATTAAGACCTTCTACAAGATGTATGGGGAAATTCTAGACATTGGGTCCACATTTTTATGGCTTAGGACCCTTCCTAGGGTCTGGGAGGACAGCTCAAAACAACAATAACCAAACATGCACAAAATGGGGCCTTTAGGACAAGAAAAGCAACATAAAACTCCCAAATATGGGATCTAACAACCAAGACATCAAGGTATAGACTTTATATCTTCTAGAGCTTCACAAGAGGGTAAAGATCCCATATTTACAAGCTTGCTTCCACTTCAATACTTCTTGATGCAACTTCTTCTTCCTTTAACACACTCTTGAGCTCAAAACACACACTAAGGGGCTAGGGTTTTGCAAAAACATCTCAAAGGACGTGGAGGCTGAAAAGGTGGAGAGAAATGAGTCATAAGGATGCTTAAATACCTCCCAAACCCTAAAATTTAAGGTTTCTTCCTGACACTTGTACGCCCAACGTACTACGGCGCGCCCTAGTACGCTCAGCATACCCTCATGTACACTTAGCGTACTCCTCCTGCCCAAAATTACAATATTGCCACTAGGGTTTCAAGGCACCTTCTCTTGGACTTAGTGACCAAAATGTCACATAACAAAATTATAGGGATGAATTTAGAAGTACCTAAACATCGAGATGTTACAAATTTTATAAACAAGTTTATAAAATATAAACTCTAACTTTTTGGTAAAAGACAAAAAGATTTTTCTAGTCCAAAATATTATGCATGACGTATTAATTCAAACCATATGAAATAATGTGTTACTTTTCATTGTAAAATTATTATTAAATGAAATAATATTTTCCAATTAGTTATAAGAGTTTATAGAATATTTATTAAAACCAATTTCTAATAAATAATCAACTGTATCAAGTTGTTGTTAGCGTGACCCTTAGGATCATATGTTAATTAGAAATATCACTTTAATATGACTCTTGAACATACAAGATCTTTCAACGCCCCTCTGTACAGGGTTCCAAGGGGTAGCACCCCTAGTGGTGGTTCCGCTAACCGGTCAACGGACGGGGTCAAATGGCAGCGCCCCGAAACCTAAATGGATTTCTATATCCAGAAGGAGTCCGACCATGCAAATTTCAACCAAAAATACGTGATGACATCATGAGGATGTCATATTCATTTATGTCTAAATAACCATATTTCTAAGCTCCATTTTGGTGCCAAAATGCATGTAACCTCCATTAACTAGCTCCCAACTGTTTCCTTACATCTATATAAGGATGATAAGGGTTCCAAAAAACGGATTGGAACATATATACACTAAAATAGATCATTTCATCTCTTTGCCTCTCAAAACACATCAATCAAAGGTATTATATGTTTTCTTAAATCAAATTAGGCATGTAATTCGAATTGGTTTTGTTCTTGGATTATCCCACTTCTAAATTCGAGTACCCCAGACAATAGGGATGAATTACAGATTTCAGAAATTGTTGCAAAAACAAGGTCCTAAAGATTATCCAAGTTTACATATTGTTATTCTGATTCCCTAAAACTAACATATGTTATTTCATTTTTTGGTTTTTTGGTTAAGTAACACGTTGTAAGAAAGGTTGTAGTTTAGATCAGATAAAGTGGATTTATAACCCCTCAAGCTTATGTAATTGTTTTTTACTAGCTTTGTACTAGTTCTTTCTCGTATTAATATTAATTTATTTTCAGAAAATTATTAACATTAGTGTTTATTGTTCTTTCCGCATTCACTTTATAAGCATCAATAAATAAGTTGCTAGCGAATGATGACAAATCAAGTGAATAAATGAAAACAAGAGACTAATTACCTAATAATCAGATCCAAAAGATTAATAAATGAAACTCATGGACCTTACAAAGAATAGATTAATCTCCATGTAAATATACTAAGATAGTGATTGCGCCATTTGAATGGTCCATGGCGAACCTGCCTGATGCCCATAATGTGGGGGTAAATTGCGGAACACTAACATTATTTTGTTCATGTCAGGTTTTGAACCCTTGACCACTTTTATGGAATTCCACATCTCAACCACTAGGCTCCCATCTCAAAGCGGTTTCACAAACATACTCACATGACCGTCACCTTTCATTTTTTTCATATCACTTAACAAACCAATCCATCACAAAGAACCTAATAACTTTCCAAACTAGAAGAGGAAAGTTTAACTCTCTCTAGCTCAAACAATGTCCTTTATACAACTACAACTCTTTTGTTTTCCATATACAGACGTGTATCTAATTATAGATTGATAATTAAATTTTTATTGAGTTGAATGTTCATTTGGGCTAAGAGAAAGATAAAAATTGAAAATGCATGTTTAATAGCCTATTAAAGAGCTTTATTAATATATATGCATTTATACATCTTAAACAAAGTCGAATCAAATAAAGGTAAATTGCACGTTTGTTTTTGTTAGACTTCTTTATTTTTCTTAGTATGTCATTAACCGCCTGTGGTGGTTAGCAAGCGGTAATGCTTGTTTCCCCCTTTTTTTTCTAGTACCTGGCTAACTAGTTAATATATATATATATATATATATATATATATATATATATGGTTAGATTATTTTGTTTATTACATTTATTGTGTGCTAGAATGCACCAATAGAAATTTAGTAAATTAAATAATTATTTAATTAAATAAATATATATATTAAATGATTTCCATAATTATATGTATATTAAATGATATCCATAATTATAATTCTCTTTTTATGAAAACTAATTAAATCCGTTATTAATGTCAACAATAACATTCTTCCAGAATAAATTCGCATCTTAGTTTTTATATATGAGTTCGTATTTTGTTTAAGGACTCACTCATTTAAAATATAATAAAGTTGCATGAAATATGAAGAATGGGAGTGTATTCTACTAGAATATACTCTCATTCTTCTAGATATGTATTAATTCTGAAATAATATTATTGTTGACATTAATGACGAATTTAATTGGTTTCTATAAAAATTAGTTACAAGTATGGATAGCATTTAATATACACATAATTAATACTAAAATCCTATTGGTGAATTCTAGCACATAATAGATGTGAGAAAACATTTGAACCTACCTCTCTCTCTCTCTCTCTCTATATATATATATATATATATATATATATATATATATATATATATATATATGTGTGTGTGTGTGTGTGTGTGTGTGTGTGTGTGTTTTCTAAAAAAACAAAGGTAAATAGCGTTCAATATAACAATAGAGATGAAATTTATAACTTATAAGTTACTCTAAGAAATACAACTCCAAACATAATTCCAAAGCAATCAAACATTTCCATCACTCCTCAAATTTATTATAGCAGATCAAAGTATTTGATAATATGATCCATGACAATCAAACATTTCCTTCGCCAACTTCTTGTGAGATTTGATTGTTGCATAATGAAGTTCCCTGTCACACATGGAAATTAGATTATTACATGCCCTTTAATGGAGTAAATGATTTGTGATCAGTTTTGGTAAGATACACTCAAAAAAACTAACCTGATTAGGCATTACCTGATCATAATAAGTATACATTTGTTCAGATACATAGTCATTGTTTTCTCCCAACACATTGAGTTGCATGCATGCAAGCGATGCATTTCCATCTATGTCGTTCCCAAAATCAAAGAAATCATCAAATGCTTGATTTGGTTGAAAGATATGATGGCTTAAACCTTGTCCACTATTTTGTAATCCAAAACCATTCATCAATGAAGAATCACAACTTTGTCCAACACTAGGTATAGTTAACACTTTTCCACTGTTTTGTAATCCAAAATCATTCATTAATGATGAACCACAATCTTGTACAGAACTAGGTACACTAGGTATAGTGAGCACTTTTCCACTGTTTTGTAATCCAAAACCAGTCATTAGTGAAGAATCATAATCTTGTCTAGCACTAGGTACAGAAACCAGTTGTCCATTGTTTTGTAATCCAAAGCCATTCATCAATGAAGAATCATAATCTTGTCCAGAACTATGTACACTAGGTATAGTGATCACTTTTGCACTATTTTGTAATCCAAAACCATTCATTAATGAGGAATCACAATCTTGTCCAGCACTAGGTGCAGAAAGCAGTTGTCCATGGTTTTGAAATTTGAAACCATTCATCAATGAAGAATCACAAAATTGTCCATCACTAGGTACAGAAAACACTTTTCCACTGTTTTGGAATTTAAAACCATTCATCAGTGAAGAATCATGAAAATATTGATTATTCATGTCATCCAAATCCATATGTACTTCATTGCTTGAATAGGTAGCATCAATATGAGTGTTTCTTTCTTTTTGATTGTCCACATGTCTTGCTACAGGAGGCATACGACCAAATCTTCTCAAACCAAGTCCTTGCGAGTTATTACTTGAGAATGTATTATCCTTTGATGAACTCGGTTGTCCTCGTTTTCCACTAAAGTTCCATCCATCTTCACGACATTTCTATTGAACAATAAAATTTCCATAACAACAATGAGATTTGGAATGATAGTAATATTAGTTTACTTTTCTGAAATAAAACATACTCATATTGTCTATAGTTCCATATTTATGCTATGAAATTATTTTACAAGTTGTTACCCACCCTTTTTCTTATTCCTTTTGCTTATTCTAATTATAATTATTATTTGTCTCGTCATTTTGGTTTCCCCTACTACAATTAGTCACCTCTTTCTTCTTAATACACCTGTTACATTTAACTGTGAGGAGAGCCAAAGTTGGAATCTTTGAGAAATTGTTCAAATATGGTATGTATTAGTATGTAATTAGAATAATTCATTCAAGTAATTTTCCTAGGTTTCCAAAGATCTAGGATAGTAGTCTAAATTGAATGCCTTGATGTATATATCTAGATACATATGATGTTCATTGTTTCAGTAAGCCATAGTTGGATATTAGGGATGAATTGTTTAATAACTAAACAATTAGAGCAGTACATATGGTTTTGATTGCTATGGGAGTTGTGAGGTTGTCCATACGGGACCTCTGCATGCAAGCTATGTATGTTCAATCTTCATTTCAGAAGTTCTAAGCAAATGTGATTTGTCATGACCTTCAACATCAAACAAACATGATGGTCAAGACATCATCCATTTGACTTATTATGGAAGGTATTATATACTTTCCGATATAATTTAGGAAAGTAGTGTAATAACTTACAATGTCCCACAATGTTATGGCAGAATGCTAATATATTGATGTTTGTTGTTTGCCATGACAACTTAAAATATATAAAGTAAATCATTTTTTAGAACAACATACAAAAGGTTTATTGTAATTATATTATGATAATCAGTAAACATCATACAAAGGGTTTGGTAGCTCAAAAGAAAATCATGCTTTCTAAGAGATGATTTATTATAATTGTATGCCTTATGGTTATCAACAAGAAAGAGTTCAGGATGAAAAGCTAACCTGAAGGTGACTTGCAACTTGCATCCTTGTAAGTCCAGGTACTTTCATAGTGTCAACTATATCTCTTGGTAAACACCCTATAATTAATATTGAAAAAAAGTATATAGTGCTTTAGTTGATGCTTGGTAACTGAAATTATAATAATAAAGTGAAGGACAAATTAATACTTCCTTCTCTAGTTAGCTTTTGGACAACACAAAGGAATTTATCATGAAGTTCTTCTGTCCACTCCAAGCAAATCTTCTTCTTGGAACTACAAATTCCATCATCAAGCAGTTGGATGTCTGAGTTTCTTGTATTATAACAATTTCTTACGTTCTTCCTTGTATCACAATTATCCTTTCTATTTTCACTTTCGAGTTCGATGCTCTCATGACACTTTCTAAATGGCTCCAACTTATGTATCCGCTCTCTGATCACATGCTGACGTGCATGGAATACTACATCATCTGTAAGTGGTCTTTTGATGACAAGAAATGCACCATTCTTAATCATTTTCAACAAGAAATTATCGTCTACTTCCTCACGCATTACTGTAGTTCATAAGAAAAATGATATTACAGTTAAGGTTATATATATATATATATATATATATATATATATACTTCCCCGCTATGATTTAGGGAAGTTGTATAATAAAAAGAAATCTTAATGGTTTATTAAATCAAATAGCTAGGATGTAATTAATTTATGGATTACCCATTGATAGAATGTTCATATGCTTTGTTAATCGGAGGAATGTGATAATATCCACATCTCTCAAGTCACTATCTATTAGTAGGAGATCGAATTTGCCTTTCTTTACTGAGAGTGTTCTTAAAGCAGCACCAGCATCTTCAACCCATGTAACTAATTATATATCACAAACATAAGATCACAGCAAGATGTATAACAAAATATTATGAAGATTTAGTGAAGCTAATAATCACACACACACACACACACACACACACATATATATATATATATATATATATATATATATATATATATATATATATATATATATATATATATATATATATATATATATATATCAAAAACCTACAATGCATATTCAATGGAATTACTAGCTAGTACTCTGTCTTGCCTCAAAAGTACTTGAACTAATTCAATAATGATAATTTCAATGTTGTATGGTATTTTAACATGTACTATAATACTTTTGTAGCTTAAACCGAGGAAATCATCAAATTAAGTCCAAGACCATTTTAAGCTAGCTAGGAAACTAGATCATCACTGTCCGCACCCAATACTTAATTATTTAGGTTTTCATCTTGTTTTCTCGACCCACATACATATTTATGCATAAATTAAATTATGCATCAGATATTTGACCAACAATGGAACAATGCTATGGATTGGAAGCTCCAATCCAGGCTAAATTTTTTTCCAATGCTTCGCACAAATTAATTATATTACTTGTGATAGGAAGTTATGATATTGTCAAGTGTTGTAGACTTTAGTCTAACAGGGTTCTTGTATTGTAATACATTCCTCTTAATTGGTTATAGATAAGCATGACTACTCGTATAGAAGAAAATCCGATTTTCTCTCTCTCTCTTTATTTATTTATTTATTTATTTATTATTATTACTCTGGTACATATGGTAAAAAAAGTACACTATACCTAATCAACCACCCAAAATTAAAGAGTGTAGTCAAGACGATTGGTTTCTCTTTTACCTTGTTCATCTTGAAATACAAAACATGGGCCATAGCATCTCTATTAAATTGTTGGTTGATGAGGTTTCATGGCTCAATCAATTTCTTTCCATTGGTGTCTTTAGATGGCTTGATTGGCTTTATAACCTTATTCCTCATTTATATCGATCTTTGCTAACCGCCTCACTATCTCTTTTAATAGATTTTGACCATTAAAAAAATAACACTATGATTTTCAAATTGTGGACCCTAGTTCCATTATATATATATATATATATATATATATATATATATATATATATATATATATATATATATATATATATATATATATATATATATATATATATATATATATATATATATATATATATATATATATATATATAAAGCTGTAACATTCAACTAGGCTCGTCAAGGAACCTCCATGTAGTTTAGAGACATATGCATGTACCGAAAACTGATTTATGAAATAGAGAGGATTGTATCCTTAAAATAAAAAAATTAGATTGGGTAAAGAAAACTGTTGAAGGACATATGACTTACATGCCTGACTTTTAGTTGACATGGAAGAGAACTCTATGAATATAACTGACTAATTAATTAGAATAAATCTTTAAAATCCACGATAAATAGTGAAAATCCAATGCATTACGTAGCCATCAAGAATTTAGTTGGATCGGGATCTTTTTCCTTATAATATAATTGTCGGTTCCAAAAATAAAAAATAAAAAATAATTTAAAAAAAAATTAGTCAGTTCGTGTATGGTTTGACTTCACACTTTTGATTCTTGATTTTAAAAGAAAAAATGAAACATTTCATTTTCGTGTTCTCCAAAACTATATATTTAATTTTTTTCAAGTTCTTAGTAAGATTACTTTATTTTTTGTTATGTAGTAATTGATCATTGTTTAAAATTAGTAGGTTCAAATATGGCCCATAAGGTTCCATTGATATCAATATAGACATTTGATAGATAGTCAAAGATATTTATAAACAATGTGTAAAATCAAATATTACATTTGTCTAGATGAATAAACGGTAAATAATCAAAGTACAGATGATTGATACGAATTTGGAACAACATTATATATTAATAATTGAAGTCCTTTCTTTTTTGTTTATGACCAAAAAAAAAAAAAAACTCATGCATAAATTCTCACAAGTGTGAATAGTATATTTGAGGATAAAAATGTAACGTAAAAGTGTAATTATACCATACTCAAGATTTTATCTTAATTTTGGACTTGCTTCTAGTAAAATACGAAGAAATTTGTCATCTTGAGAAAAAAAAAATACTAGATAGTTACCTTCAAATGAACGTGACATAAGAAAGTCACTAACACTATTAAGCAAGTCCTTGTTATGGTCGATAACCATAACTTTGATTGTACTTTTAAAGACACTTGCCCCATCTCTATCACTACGAGTAGCCTTCAACATTGTAGATAAATATCAATTGAGAACAAAGAAAGTTCCAAGAGAAACGAAGAATAGGGGTCACGCAATGAGGTTGGGGGATATGTTTGGATTAAATAACTATATGTTGCTACAATACATGTGCCAAATTTTCTAGATAAATTATACTTGCTTGAATTCGTGTGGGTGTTATAGGCATTTTATGTATACTCTGGAAGCTTTTCAAGCATTCAATGACAGATATTGCAGTTAATAGTTATTGGAACAAACCTATGTTGTACTTATTGTATTAACTATCACATTAAATTGTTTTATGTTATTTGTCAACCATCAACTACATAGGCTATTTTTAGTCATTTTAACATATACTTTTAGCATGATATGAAATGAAAGTATAGTTGTATACTACCAAACCGTGGTTAGTTTTTATTTTATTTTTTTTATTTTTATTTTTTACACAAAACGCAACCATATTTAATGCATTTTATTGCAGCTACATTTTTACGTATCAAGAGATCGTGATTTCAAGTTAAAACACATAAAGACCGAGGTTTATAATCTAACATGATGACTTCAAGTTTATGATTAAAGGAGAAGTAAAAACTTAAAACGTTAATCTGTGGACCCTGATTTACTTTTTAACTTTATATTTTTTTGGACAAATAAAACATGAGTTTTGTTTATGGATTTGTCAAAGTTTTTTGGTTTGTCTTATTGCAGTTTTTGAGGTCAACTAATATATATATATATATATATATATATATATATATATATATATATATATATATATATATATATTATATATATATATATATATATATATATATATATATATATATATATATATATATATATATATGGCTAGGTTATTGTATTTTAACTATCTATTGTGTGAATGTAGGTTAATTGTGGGTCAATTATTTTAATTAGTTTAAGAAAGTACTTAATTAAGATTATTGAATTAAAAATAATTGAAAAATATCATCTAACTTCACTATAAGAGTATTTTAGTCAATTAACATAAATTTAAAAAAGGAAAATTCTAGATTTTAAGGGATAATTAATTCTATTGATTTAAAAAAATCAATTTTTTTTAAAATTAATTCAATTTCACAATTTATAAGAATAATCGATTTTGTTCTGTCAGAATGTTATTTTGTTATAATGATATTGTATGAAAATTTTCTGTCAGAATGTTATTCTGCTAGAATATTATTGAAGAATAACAAAATTCTTAGTTAAATAAAGGGATATATACAGTAAAGCCCCGATATTTTCATCCAATTGACACGAAAGTCCCAAACTAATTTTTTTTGACACAAAAGCCCGAATTACCGGCATTTATTGACCCGGTTGACCTTTTCTGCCGGTAACTCATTTAATAGCCGGTAATCGAGATGATGTGGCTACTAACGCTTACTTGGAAGATGACGAGGACATCATTAAATGAAGAAGGGTTAATCGAGCTGGAAAAACCTCTCTTTCTACTGCGACAATTCTAGGGTTTTTACTGTGAAGGAGATACGAATTCGAGTCAAAGGGAGATACGAGTTGGAGCCTTGAAGATGGAAGGTGTGTTGGACTTTGACACGATCGACGTGGAACTAGATGAAGACCTTCTAAAGAAACAGAGTAGGAGATGTACAGATGAGTTCTTGAAATCACTGTCTCTTGACGATGAAGATGAAGACTTCATTATCCCATTATTCGAGAATGTTGAAGATGATGAAGCACCCGTGGAAGAAGAACCTTTGGATGACGAACAGGAGGAGGAAGAAAATGTAGATGAAGTTGTGGATGAAGAGGAAAATGATACTGAAGCTCAGTTTAAATATTCCACACATGATCCAAATGTGAAATGGAATAGAATGAAACCTCAAGAGGGAGAAAGGTATGAATCTCCACAGCAACTTAAACTCTGTTTAACAAATCATGCCATATCTAAAGGTTATCAGATTAGGTTTAATAAATGTGATAGTGTTAGACTACACTGTGTGTGTGCTAGTGATCATGAGAAATTCGGTTGCCCTTATTATGTTAAAGCCTCTTGGATGAGCACTGAAAAGTCATTCCAAATAAAGAAAATGTATCCACATCATACATGTGTAAAGAATTTTAACAATGGAAAACTTATGGGACCAACATGGTTAGCTAGACAATTCCTTAAAGAACTTATTAAGACACCTAATTTGAAAGCTAAGGAAATCCAAGAAAAAGTTCAACACAAATTTCACACTAAGATTTCATGGGTAAGGAGTTATAGGGCTAGATGTAGGGCAATGTCCATGATTGAGGGAAAATTAGGTGATCACTATGCAAGGGTGTGGGATTATGGTGGTGAATTGCTAAGATCCAATCCAGACAGCACCATTAAAATTTGTGTTGAAGACAACAATGATGGTACAACTATTTTCAAAAGGATGTACATATGTTTCAAATCAATCAAAGAAGGGTGGAAGATGGGTTGTAGAAGGGTAATAGGGATCGATGGATCTTTTCTGAAAGGGCAGTGTAAGGGACAATTATTAACAACCATAGGTAGGGACCCAAACAATCACGTTTTTCCCATAGCTTGGGCTATAGTTGATATTGAGAATAAGTTTAACTGTAAGTGGTTCCTTCAGTTGTTAGAGGTTGACCTTGGAATGGATGCAGGAAGGGGCATGTGTGTAATTTCAGACCAACATAAGGGTCTTCTTGAGGCAACAAAGGAGGTGTTACCATATGTTGAGCATAGACAGTGTGCACGACATATCTATGCCAACTTCAGAAAAGTATATAGTGGAATTCAGTTAAGGAACCTATTTTGGAAGGCTGCCAAATCAACTGTAGAGGGTGAATTCAAGAATCACATGGATGAGATTAGACAGATTAGCCCAGGTGCTTATGAACATCTAATGGCAAGGGAGCCAAATACATGGTGCAGGGCTTTCTTTTCCACTGGATTGGCCTGTGAGGCTGTAGAAAATGGTATGGCAGAATGCTTCAATGCAGTTATACTTGATGCTAGGAAGAAGCCACTACTGACCATGCTTGAAGAGATAAGGTTGTATATGATGGACAGGTTTTACAACCTCAGGGAGTTAGCTGAAAAATGGGAAGGAGATGTGTGTCCATCTGCAATTAAGAAAATGGAAGAATTTGGTGAGGACTTGAAGTAAGTTCTCCTTGTTTTGTATACATTTATGCTAAGTTATTAATAACTTTTATGCTAATTTAGTAACAACTTTTATTTGTAGGTTTTGGAGGGTACACCCTAGTGGACAAAATGAATTTGAAGTTAGAAATGGTCTTGAATCATATGGAGTCAACATAGAGAAAAGGAGTTGTGCATGTAGACTTTGGGATGTATCAGGGATACCATGTGTCCATGCCCAAGCATCTATCATGTTAACTCATCAGGATCCAAAGACATTTATCAGCAAGTGGTTTGGTAAGGCAATGTACATTTCAAGTTATAGTTCTAACATTCTACCTGTTAATGGCAGCAATTTATGGAAAGAAGCTCCTTATATTAAGCCCTTACCCCCCTTAGAGAGGAGGATGCCAGGCAGGCCTACTGTGAAAAGGAAAAGGCATGTATCAGAGAGGGATGACAAGTTCTCTCAAGTGTCCTCAAAGGGCAGAACTGTCCAATGTCAAAACTGTCAACAAAAGGGGCACAACAAGAAAACCTGTAAAACTCCACATGTTGAACCAGATCCTAAACCCAATAAGAAAATAGGCAGGCCAAGATTGGACCCTAGTCTAACCCAATGGACAAGACGTGGTAGAGGGGGGAGAAGGGGAAATAGAGGAGGTGGTAGGGTACCTAGAGGTGGGGGTGGCTTTCATAGCTGGTTTGAAAGAGGTGAAACCTCAAATACAGTACCACCCCAAAAAAGGGTCAATGAAGAATATAATTCTGAAGAGATGGTGGATGTAGATGTGATGAGTGATGGAGATGGGCTGGATATGGCAGATATGGACTACATTACACAACAAATTACAGAGTTGAGGAAATCAGGTTACACTGATGTAGACATTATGAGATGCCTTGGAATTACAAAAGCTCATTTAGAAGAGTTTGGATATGTGGTAAGGTTTCATTTAGTGTTTATGTATATGATTAAGTGTTTTTACTATTTTTTTTTCTGTTTTAGGTTGCCAATGTTGAAGGTGGACTAGAAGGAGATGGACAGGGTAATGAAGAAGAAGGAGGACATGGACAAGGAGATGGAGTGGAAGGAGGTGGAGATGGACAAGAAGGAGATGGACAAGAAGGAGAAGGAGATGGACAGGGTAATGAAGAAGAAGGAGGACATGGACAAGGAGATGGAATGGAAGGAGGTGGAGATGGACAAGAAGGAGAAGGAGATGGATAGGGTAATGAAGAAGAAGGAGGACATGGACAAGGAGATGGAGTGGAAGGAGGTGGAGATGCACAAGAAGGAGATAGACAAGAAGGAGAAGGAGATGGACAAGAAGAAGATGAAGAAGGTGTTCCAGTGAATGATCCAGTACAACAAGGGCATTTTGGGAATAATATGAAACAAAGAACAAGGAGACCCTCAGAGAGGATCATTCTTCAGAAGCTGAAAAAGAAGGTGGTTGACCCTCTTGGTATAGGAATGTGTGAAGATAAGGCATTAGTTATAGATTAGTGATAGGGGTTATCATCTTTTGGTTCATATTTTGTAAAAGGTGCTACTATGTAAACTGTTGCATACCATCTTTTGGTTCATATTTTGCATACCACCTTGTGGTTCATATTTTGTAAATGGTGGTACATATCCACTTATATTGGTTCATATTTTGTAAACAATTACTGGTAATTAAGCAAGGGCATTAATCAATGGTCACAATTGATCAATGTCATATTTTATTTCAAGTTTGGTTGTGCAGGTTAGCCTTGGTTATTGACAGTTTTATTATTCATATGTGGTTCATAGTTGTCGTACTTTGATTTCACCATAACTCAATACAACATAAGTAAAATGTTCATTACATTGCAAAAGAAACAACATCGTACATAGTGACTACATATCCCACTACATTATCTTAAAATACAAACCAAAACATAAACCCAAAATAAACCAGAACATTGACCACCTTGGAACAACACCACCTGCACCTTGAACTTGAGCTGGAACAACTTCTACTACTGCTTCTTCCATTTGTTCTACAACATCTCCATTCCACCCATTGTGCAATTGTAAGAGCAAGTCCTTGTACCACTGATTAGGGAGTGGAGGATCCACCCAATCAAAGAATTTGCAATCTTTACTCGAATCCTGGATAATCCAAGATTAAAGAAAGAAAAAAAAACTAAAAGATGAAGAATTTCAACATTAACAACTAACCCTATAATTTGGGCACCCAATGAATCTTCTTCCAGGATTTCTTGTCTTCCATGAAGTCCACCTTCCAACTAAGTCACCGCAGTCGCAATGTGTCCTTTGAGGGGGATTGAACCTTCGCATAACCTTGCTTCCAACAGATGAAGAAGACGACATTCTCGTCTTTTCCTTTGACAAATACGAAGCTAGGGTTCATGGGAATTGACGGTATGGTGCTTAAGTAAGGTCGAAAACTCCACATAAGCCTCTCATTTAATAAATCAGTGGTCCATGTAAGCATTTGGTGCCACTTCACCAAGTAAACCGGATGCACTGGCAGAAAAGGTCAATTGGGTCAATAAATGCCGGTAATTCGGGCTTTTGTGTCAAAAAAAATTAGTTTGGGACTTTCGTGTCAATTGGATGAAAATATCAGGACTTTACTGTATATATCCCTTAAATAAAATCAACATTATTATATATTTATAGACATCCGAACTTAAATACATATTCTTACATAATAATAGTCTTATACATTTTAATATAATTATAAATATTCTAACAGAATGCCATAACAAATGAATAAAATTCTTGTAGTATTCTTACATATACAATACTTGAGCAAATACACTTGATCTTCTTGAATGGTTAAAATAATCGGCTTGATTCCAACTAATCTTACGAAAATATGATGTATTATCGTAATAATGTAATTTTTCGTAAAATACACTTGTTCTTGAACTCAATTCGAAGTCTTTCTCTTGTACATGTTTGTATGTTCTTGAACTCGATTCCACATCAATGACAACCTCTTCAAAACCTAAATTCATAAAAAAATAGATAAATAAATAAATAAATAAATAAACTATGTAAGCAATGCACCACTACAAGAATTTTATAATTAACTTCAATTCTTTTAAAATTTACAAATCTAGCAACCATTACATATAGTTCATTTTGAAAGAACATTTATGGTAGAATTGATCAATTTCCAAGATCTAACATACTTTTAGAGATTGATTTTATAAATATTCTAACAGAATGTGTAACTAACATATTTTTCGGTACTTTAAGAATGATCCGTGTAATGGTCTATATCTATCATTAGTTAATCTACAAAAAATACAATTTAGACTATTGCTAGTTTATATATCACATATAAATTATCTTTTATAGCCGGAAAACGAAATCAATAATTATTGCAAAAAAGTAAATTTAATATAAGCCTCAAATACCATAATCTAGATTTGTGATCAAAAGGCAGCAATATTAAATTGGACAAAACTGCAATATTGGTCCCTGTGGTATTCAAAAACTTTGGATAGGGTCCAAAAAGTTTCCAACTTGCATGGAAGGTCCAAAATCAAAACATTTCCGTGATTTTGGTCCAAAAAAACTTGAAAAGACGATTATGTCTTTTTATTTTCTGTTATATATTTTTTATAATTATTCTTGTACTATTTTAATTAAAAATAAAGAAAAAAGAAAAAAAATTATCCCCCACCCCACCAACCCACCCACCATTCTCTCTCTCTCTCTCTCTCTCTCTCTCTCTTATAGTGACATAACTCCTGAACTTCATCTTATTCGTGAACTACTGGGTTGTTTTGTTGGGTTTCATTATCTTTGAAGAAAACCTGATGAATCACATAGTGAAAGGCACACATCATGACCATCTTCATCAGCACTATCAGATCCTTCTCTCACAGCTTTCGTCCATGTCCCCATCACAAACCCTAACCCTAATTCGTTAAATTTAGCTAAAAGAAAACACAATCTTTATGGTAGCCCAGGTAAACCCTATCAGATGCCCATGACTACACAACTTTAAATCATTATTCTATGATTTCCTCCACCGCCACCATTAAATCAATGACATCGCAGCTTCCCTAGCTCCATCTTCAGTGATTAAATCGACAACCATTTTATGACTTCACTTCAACTTCTGGATTTTATTTGGGGATTCAAGTTCAACAGTAAAACCAAGGCGGTGAATCGACTTAAACAATACAAATCTATCAATCTGTAGCGGAGAAGGGGAGAGGTCGGTGAAGGTGGAGAAAAAGAGATTGACGAAGGCGGAGGTGGAAGCGGAGGCAGAGACGGGCGAATATGAAGATTTGTGTTGGGGTAGGTATATCATTATTCTCGTTTTCTTTACACTACCCACTTGCAATCGTAATACATAAATCACGCAGAGAAGAAGAAGAAAAAGGACCACTTTTCTTGTTTTCTTTACACTCAAACTTGTAAAATTTAGATTCAGAGTAGGAGCTGCGCATATCATTTTTTTTCTTTTGGATTCTAACATGCAACTGCAATTGTGAGAGTAAGAGAACTGAAATTATAAGCATTACTAGTAAAGAGAGGTAGGCTAGATTAGAATGTACAGATCGATCCATCCCAATTGTACAAAGTTATGATATATCAAATAGCTCAGAGGCAAAAGAGAGAATTGTGGATTTGAATTTGTTGATTGAGTTTTTGGTATGGATTTGTAACACTAGTCAAAATAGGTTAATAGACAATCATATGTGATTATGCCAATCATGTAATGTGATTATGTTAACCTAGTAATGTGGTAAGAGTGTTATGTAGTTCATGATAAATTCTAATACAAATATGAACTTTCTTTATGATACAACTCAAAGTATACGTCCATACGATTCAAAAAATATAGAGAACATCTGAATTTGACTTCGCATGAAGAAGTTATGATAAACTGAACACTATAAATCTCTATAATAAGAGGAATTTAAAATAGACTTAGAAATAGCTATCGGAGTCTAAAAGAGAGTTGTAGTGCTCATAAATACCTACGTATGGATATAAAGAACGTCAAAAACAGAGTTCGTATGTGAAAGTTATGACCTTCCGAAGATTCAGCTTTTAGAAACCCTAATCTAACTAAACTCACGACGTAAACAAGGGTTTATTCACGACGTGAGGAGTCATTTTGGCACATTTCGGAATCTAGAAGGTGTGACGAGGCTGCGAGGGATAGGATCCAAACTCACGACGTGAACAAGGAGTTTTTCACGACGTGAGGAGTCACATGGCCACCTTCCGAAGCTAGGGACGCAAATGGCAAGTCTACGAGGTGATCATGCAAGACTCATGACGTGAGCCTTATGAAACTCATGACGTGAGAGTCTAAAATCCTTACTATAAATAGCAGGTCCAACTTCAGCTATTCCTTACACCATTTCCTTATCTCCTCTCTCCCTTGCTGAAGCCATCTTGCATCCCGAGCCCCGACGATCTCGCACGTTGACCGTTTTCCTTAGATAAAATAAAATCACGCTACTAGGGTGAGTTTCACGGCCCCACTTTCTAATATTTCGAGGGAAAACGCATGCTAGTTATTATATATATGTAATTATCATGTCTATATGATAGTATATAGTTATGATAACCGGGATATGATTGTTCTAAATATAACATTTTGAATACATACAACTATTATTAACTTATCAGTATGTTAATTTACTAATGTCGATCTTGAGTTATACTTAGGATTCTATATATATGTTGTGTGCGATATAATACCGAAGTTATATTCGAAAGTTCTAAATGTTAAGTTATATAGTATGTTGCTATTAATAGTTTTATGTCAAGATAAAACTGGATATGTTATATGTTGTTATTGTTAGTTTTATGTCAAGATAAAACTGGATATGTTATATGTTGTTATTGTTAGTTTTATGTCAAGATAAAACTAGATATGTTATATGTTGTTATTGTTAGTTTTATGTCAAGATAAAACTTGGTATTGTTATTGATAGTTTTATGTCAAGATAAAACTAGAAACGTTATATGTTGTTATTATTGGTTTTAGGTCATGATAAAACCTGGTTTTACTTCAAGATATAACTGTTATACTGCCTAAATATTATGAAGTTAGGAGTAATGTTTAAAAGCATAGTCTAGTAACTTAGGGTTTTAGAAATGAAGATGCTTTTGTTGTTAGAGCTATAGGAAGCCGTCAAAGTCTACATGAGTAATTGTATTCATCAACTAAGATTGGGGATCTTAGCGGAATCCTCTGAACTGTAACCATTAATCCCGTGTGAGCGAGGAAGTCGTGTATAATTAGTATACGGGCTGACCACCCCACTTGTGACTGTTAGCGACAGTCAACCAAAAACAAGTGATGAACTATCATTTTATTTGTTATTATTCCGGCGTCGATGAAGCGTACGGTGTTGTTTCTCATGGTAAATCATGAGTGTGTTTGTTTCTCATGGTAAATCATGAGTGTATTGTTTTATCAAAGGTATTATGTCATAGCAGCGGTTACAGGCTCATGGTAGCAAATTGTTAGAAACATTATACCTTGTCGTATACAAGTATTAATGTTAAGTATAAGTTTTCCCCTACTTATACCTTAAGATTAAGAAATGTTTAGGTATAACACTTAATTGATAAGTATACTATTATACCTAATATACATACTAAATGTTGGAGAGTCAAAATGATACTTTCAAAACTATACTTTTGAATGTGTGAAAATGTATTATTTTATGGAGTTAAAGTCTGTGGACTCACCAACTTTATGTTGACGTATTTTTAAAATGCATGTGTTTTCAGGAACTTGAAAAGTTGGTATGTATTCGAATAGGAGAAGTTTTACTATTATCTTTCTGTTTATTAAGAAGTATGCCATAGTCGGATATTATGTAATAAATACTAGGAACACAATAATGTAACTTTCAATCATCAATAAAGATATGTATTTTCTTTAAGTGTTGTTCAATATATGTTATATAACTATGATACGAAAAATGACGTTACACTACCCGGTGTTTCCGCCAATGGCCGGGGTGTGACATGATTTCTATGATTTCTGGTATGGATTTCCATACACACAGTCACACACACAAAGAGAGAGAGTGTGCGCGTGTGTGTGTGTGTGTGAGAGAGAGAGAGAGAGAGAGAGAGAGAGAGAGAGAGAACGATGGGTGGGTGGGGGATACTTTTTTTCTTTTTTCATTATTTTTTAATTAAAATAGTATTAGAATAATTATAAAAAATACAAAAAAGAAAATAAAATGGCATAATCGTCTTTTCAAGTTTTTTTGGACTAAAATCACAGAAATATTTTGATTTTGGACATTCCATGCAAGTTGGAAACTTTTTGAATCCTATCCAAAGTTTTTTAATACCACAGGACCAATCTTGTAGTTTTGTCTATTAAATTGTCCAACTGTGTACATTAAAAGTTTGAAAAATCACTTAATTGCATGTGATTCATAAAAAAACAAAAATAACCGTACAACATAATGAATTATGTGGATGGAGAAAACCAATTCTCAAATCGGAAATGCACCATGAAACTCCAATTACTTTTATTTAGAAACTGAATTATCATTGATTAACAGTTTATGCATTTTTCATATAATTATTACATAAATGACGTATGGACGGTGATTTATAGAATGAACCAACCTTAAATTAGAGAGAAAGTGATCAAAGGTGTGTTGACACATTGTGTGATTGGATTATTTCCCATTTAGATTTGCTAATTCAAAAAGGAGTTGCTACAGCTTCATTTATCATCAAAGAACGTCAACAGAATTGGACTAAGAGACGAATTGTATAGATAGACTGAAGAGGTGATCGATTGACATAAGAGGACGTTGGACTCAGATACAAGGTGAGGTGCAGGAAGAAAACGAGATAAAAATTTTCTTGGTCAATTAGGATTTTAAATTCTTAAAATATTTTGCATAAATTAAAGCTATTAACTAAATATTTATTTAATTACCAAAATTAATTAATTAATAAGAGTTTTGAAATGATTGGTCTATATTATTCCTACATTCACACAATAAATAGTTAGAATACTTGAACCTCTCTCTCTCTCTCTCTCTATATATATATATATATATATATATATATATATATATATATATATATATATATATATATATATATATATATATATATATATATATATATATATATCGCTCGTGTTCATCTGTGGACGTAGACGATCATTCTGATCGTGTGAATAATATAAATTGATTTTTTTTATTACACTATATGATAAATCATCTATCGTTTGTTCAAAAATTCTTAAATTCTAGCATAAAATCTTTTGGTCTCCGAATTAAAGAAGTTATGCATGTTGGAAAAAGAAAAAGAAAGTTTTTGTTAAATGGTTTATTTTGAACAAACTGATCAAAATTTTCAAATGACTAAAAAAATGGTATTATATTGGTAATCAATGAATGGTCATCAAATAAATCTTAAGAGAAATTTTCTTCTCTATATGAAAAGTTTACAAGTCTTATATTTTGATAAAATTAATAATATTTTAAAACATTTGTAATTGTTTCATATGGATAAGAATATAAGTCGAAAAAAAATAGAACAATATTTAATTTCTCAAATTTTAATTTTATTTTTTGTTAAAGTACTTTCAATAAATGTACCATCACACTACGTGCCTAAGTAATGAATGATCATCATTAAAGTTTGTATATTTCTTTCAAAATTTTCCAATATTTGTTTTTTAGTGCATAATTGTTATTTACTAGCCGTTGACGAAAACGTATACTCGTAAGTATACAAGATCGTGCAAGTAATATAATCGTAAGACCAAATATCGTACCCACAAAGACTATCTATCTTAAAGGAATATGAATCATGTAGTTGTTGGTAAAAGTGATTTGTTTTGATTAAATTAAGAAAATTATTTTTAAAAATTAAATTAAAATAAAATATGTCAAGCAACTAATATTTCTAAAACAAACTAAAAGAAAATCAAAAACTCAATACTAAGACCGAAGTGACCGGAGGAAGTAAGAACACAAATTGAGATTTCACAGACAAGAGAAAAGCGAGATTTAGTTGACATTTACGGGTTAATGATTCATCTAATGCAATTAATCAATAACGCAAATGTAGTGGTAATAAATTTGCTAACAACATCTAAAATCATCAATTACCTATCGATCTCAAGATTCAATTTAATTTCACTCACTCATATCTCTATGCAGTTCATGAAATTAAAAAACATAGAGATTTGTGGTTATGTTAAAAGTTCACCAACACACATCTATGTTGATTTTAAATGGGATCACGAAATCACACACTCATGTTCAAATGATTTCCCAAATAAAGTTTCTCTCAAATTCAATAGTTGCAAACAATTACAAAATGAAATCCGAATTAATATTTAACATCTATTACTGGCTAGATAATAAACATCGTCAATTAACCTAAATTCATGAAGCAATTTTGACACTAAACACACATTTAAACATCAAACAATTACGATACATAATATTAATTAAATTAAAGCACTAGAATTACCACTTAATCCAAGTCAACTAAACCCACAAAAAGAAATTACTCCATAACATTGAACAAAATTAAACCTAATAAAATCGGTGTTCAACTTATTTCATTACAATGCTGGGAATAATTCAAAGTTAACTAAGATAAACAAAAATTCCCACAAGAATTACTCTCCTTGACTCTTTTGATGCCTGCATGTGTAGCCCAACAAAGGAATGCAGCAGCCCACAACGAGATGTAGTTAGCCCAACACCCCTCTACCCACTGCATGCGTTTCAGCCAGCAAAAAGAAGAAATCACAGTTTGAATATTCGATCGGCCAGAGTAGATTATCTTCGAGATGATCAAGATTCCTAAAAAAAAACTACCTAATTTTCTAACTTAAAAATAAGTATAATCCCTGGAAATGACACCAAAAACTTGTTAACGAAAACGCGTACTCACACATATACGAGGTCGTGCAAGTAATATGGTCATAAGACCAGATATCGTACCCACATGGATTATTTATCTTAAAGGAAGAATGAGTAGGTAGTTGTTGGTAAAATAATTTGGTTTGATTAAACTAAGAAAACTAATTTTAAAAACTAAAATAAAATAATATTACCTAGAAACAAACTAAAGGAAATTTAGTAACACAATACTAGAACCACACTGACTTAAAGGGGTAGACACACAACTGAGATTTCACAGACAAGAGAAAAACGGGATTTAGTTGACTTTTACGGGTCCATGATTCATCTAATGTAATCAAGTAATTAACAAAAATGTAGTGGTAATAAATTTGCTAACACGATATAAAATCATCAATTACCTCTCGGTCTCATGATTCGATTTAAAATCACTCACTCATATCTCTATGTAGTTCATGAAATTTAAAAGCATTAAGTTTAGTGGTTTTGTTAAAAGAGCTCCAATACATGTCTATGTCGATTTTAAGTGGGATCACGAAATCACACACTCATGTTAAAATGATGTCCCAACTAAAGCTTTTCTCGAAGTCTGAAGTTGCAATTAATTATAAAATGAAATTCAAATTAACATCTAACATCTACAATTAGCTAGATAATAAACATTCAATTAATTAATTAAATTTCGTAAAATAAATTTGGCATTAAACACACATTTAAACATCAAATAATTACCACACAATTTATATCAATTAAATTAAAGCACTAGAATTACCATTTAACCCAAGCCAATTAAACCCACAAAAAGAATTTACTCCATAACAGTTAATTGAAAAAAAATTAAACCTAATAAAATAAGGGTTCAACTTATTTCGTTAAAATGCTAAGAATAATTCAAAGTTAACTAAAACAAACAAAAATTACCACAAGAATTACCCCCTTGAATCTTTTGCTGCCTGCATGTGTAGCCCAACAAAGGAATGCAACAGCCCACACAATGAGATGTAGTCAGCCCAACACACATCTACCCCTTGCAAGCGTTTCAGCCAGCAAAAAGAAGAAATCTGAAATCCCAGCCCCGCTTTTCTGCGACACGTTCATTTTTGTTCTCGAATTGATAGACACCCACCGAGCATCGCAGGTATCAAACTTCTTTCTCAAAATCGATCGCAGGTAGCGGAGTTAGGTTGATCACCACACCCTTCTCTCTTCTTCTCTTTTTTTTTCTGCTGTGATATGGTTATGGTGGCTGGCTAGTGGTCCGACTGGTGGAAGCTGATGTTAGTGGTGATAAATGGATGAAGTCTGATTAGGGAGGTGGTGGTGTTGGGTGATGTTTATGTCAGTTGAAGGCTGGTAAGGTAATGGGTGTTGACAGGTGGAAGAATGGTGATTGTAATGGTTGAAGATGGAGACTGTAATTGAGGTTAATAGAGGTGGGGTTATGGTGAAGGTTGGCTGGAATGGAGCAATAATAGAGATCTTTGGTGATTAAAGGTGCCTGACAGTGGTTTTAGGTGGGAATGGTGGAGGTAAGGGTAGTTTATGGTGGAGGCTGTGAAGGGAATTAGGGAGAAGGGTGGCGTTGGATGGTGGTTCAAGATTGGTTCGATGTAGGGTATGATGGTTTTTCACGGAGGTATAAGGTGGGGATATGTTGGTGGTTGATGGTGAAAATGGTAAGGGGTGAGGGGTGATGGAGAAAGGTTCAGGTTGGAATGGAGGAGGGTTTTGATCAAAAGGATTGTGCAACAACATCTTTATACCAGAAAATCGTCTAAGAAGAGTTTAAGTCAACAAAAATTTTTGTTCTTGAAATCTATGACATCTAAATAGATACATGTTCCAATTTTCTTGACATCGTAAATCTCACAGCAACAAAAAAGGATAAATGAAGTCTTTTCTTTTAGATTATAAACTGGGCAAAAGCCTGACTTGTTGAGCAATCACATCACATTTGGTTGTTTCTTTTTATCCAATTTCTATTTTGTGGTTCTCCAAGAAGCAAAGAATTAAAAATTACTTGAATTGGGCTTCTTAAAATTGCAATTTCGAACTCCCAAAAGTCAAGACATGGATGATAAAAAAATGTTTACCTAAGCACTTTATCTTGCAATTTGATGGGTAAACCATGTATGTGTTTTTGAAATGGTTGCAAAATGTTTTAATCTCTTGATCATATTTCAACCGAACCCGAATATCTCCAAAATGAAAAAGATCATTAATATAATTTTGAGCACTTATGAACCATAACCGTCAATTCCTTGTAAAAATCATATGGACTTCACAAAATGAAGATCATCATATCATCAATTCCTTAAGATTTTTTTTAGAATTATAAAAAAAATCCAACTCATTATCTTGTCGAATAAGAGATGAGGAACCTATCGTACTTGCTTTAACAAGTGAAATAAATTCCACCAATTCATTATAAAAAGAATTTGGACTTCATGAAAAGAAACCAACTCCTACAAAAACCTTTAGAATAGGCGGTAGGGAACCCATGAAACATAGGTTGCACTTGCAATAACAAGTGAAATAAAACCGACAATCCAATTTCAAAGCACAACATTTTATATTTTGTTTTTCATCAAACGAAAACCAACTCCCACCAACGTATTGAATAAGCAGAGAGGAACCCGAAAGACTCAGGTTGCACTTGTGATGACAAGTGGTGATGCAAGTCGTCAATTTATATAAAAAAGCTTGTAAAAAGCTATATTTGGATTTTGTGAAATGAAAACCAACTTCCACCAATACCCGTCGAATAGGCGGTGAGGATCTAAGAAACTTAGGTGAACTTGTAAGAACAAGTTAATGAGCCGTCAATTCGTGTCAAGTAGCTTGTAAAAAACTATATTTGGATTTCATGAGATGAAAACCAACTCCCACAAATACTAGTCGAATAGGCAGATGAGGGACTCACCAAAACAGGTCAATCCCAACTGAATGCGACAAAGAAACATCAACTGAGAGATTGAAATCCATCATGAAATTTAACGTAAATTTGTTTTTTTATGCTCAAAAACCATGTAAAAATTTTTAAAATTATGGCAGGTTTTTTTTAGAGAATTCGGCAAATGACCATAATGTAGGGTGGGTTTGAAGAAAATGACAAAAAAAATGAACATTTCAGAAAATGACCACAGGTTCCGCAGAGGGGGTTCTGCGGAACCATAAACACCTCTACGGAATGTGAACACCTCTGCGGATCTTGGTTTTTTTCATTTTTTTTATTCGTTTTTTTGTTTTTTTTTTCTTTTTTGTTTTCGTTTATCAATATTTTTTATAATCACATAAGGTATTATGTGATTATTATGTAAAAAAAAATTGTTTTCGTTTTTTATTTTCTTATTTAATTACCCGTTTATAAAAGTTATGTGTTTAATAAAAATTATACAAATATACTATGTTTTTTATAAAATTATACACACCGGTATTCTGAATAATAAACAATACTTTAAGTAGGTTTCAAAACATACTTTAAAAAACATAAACATACAACCTTCATAATAAACATACTTTGAAATAAACTTCATTGAAGGCTCTGCGGATCCTCTACAACTCTGCGGAATCTTTGTTTTTTGATTTTAATTTTTTTTTCGTTTTTTCATTTTTTTTGCGTTCATTTTCGTTTATTAATATAATTTTTTTTAAATACACTAATACCTTATGTGATTATTATGTGAAAAATTCTACAAAAAAATGTTAAAAATAATGAAATGTTTTATGTAATACGTTTGCCTCTAAGGAACCGAAACACCTCTGCGGATCTTGAGTTTTTTAATTTTTAATTTTTTGTTTCTTAATTTTTTCTATTTTTTGTTTTCGTTTCTTAATATTAATTTTTTTAATACACTAATACCTTATGTTTTATGTAAAAATTTGACAAAAAGAGGTTAAAAATAATGAACTTATGTTTAATATCAGTCCACATAACTGTTTGGGAATCCACAAAACTGTTATCAGCGGATCAGTGTACACCTCTGCGGATCAGTGTACACCTCTAAGGATCAGTATACACCTTTGCGGATCTGTGTACACCTCTGTGGACCAGTGTACACCTCTGCAGATCTGTGTACACCTCTGTGGACCAGTGTACACCTCTGCAGATCTATGTACACCTCTATGTATTAGTTACAAAAGTTATAGACGTATTTTAATGGGTTTTTGTGAGTTTGTGAGTTTCAATTACCAGTAGAAATTGTTTTTTCATTGTGTTTGTGGAGAATGATTTGTAAATACAAAACAGTAAAAATACATGAAAAACATACATAAGTAGCAAACGTATTATATAAAACATTTCATTATTTTTAACTTTTTTTGTCAAATTTTTTTTTTTATATAATAATCACATAAGGTATTAGTGTATTTAAAAAAAATTAATATTAATAAATGAAAATGAACACAAAAAACGAAAAAACGAAAAAAAAATTATAAAAAAAATCAAAAAACAAAGATTCCACCGAGCTGTAGAGGATCCGTAGAGACTTTAATGAAGTTTATTCCAAAGTATGTTTATTACGAAGGTTGTATGTTTATGTTTTGTAAAGTATCTTTTGTAACCTACTTAAATTATGTTTATTATTTAGAATACCAGTGTATGTAATTTTATAAAAAACATAGAATATTTGTATAATTTTTATTAAACACACAACTTTATAAACGGGTAATTAAATAAGAAAAACATAAAACGAAAAAAAATTTACATAACAATCACATAATACCTTATGTGATTAAAAAAAATATATTAATAAATGAAAACAAAAAAAAACCAAAAAATAAAACAGAAAACGAAAAAAAAATGAAAAAGACCAAGATCCGCAGAGGTGTTCACATTCCGCAGAGGTGTTTATGGTTCCACAGAACCCCCTCTGCGGAACCTGTGGTCATTTTCTGAAATCTTCATTTTTGTGGTCATTTTCTTCAAACTCACCTTACATTTTGGTCATTTGTCGAATTTACTTTTTTAAATCATTTAGTGAACGTAAAACGGGCACTAAACACATCCCCAAACTTTAAACATTGTTCGCCCCGAGCAATAAAAAGAGAATTAAGCATTAAGTGCAGAAAACTCCCTGATGGTGTGTCATCATCAAAATAATCTGATTTTTCTTGAACACACAATGCTATGGTCGATTTCTCATTTGGCTCATCTCGATCACCAACTAACAAATAAGGACTGCACACTCAACAAAATCATCAAAACAAACAAAACATATAAAATTACTAAACTAACAATACATAAATGAAAATAAATGTTCTTTTAGTTTTATTTATTTTTTAAATTTTTAGAAAATTTTCTTATGTTTTTAGGTTTTTAATAATTTTTTTATTTTAGCTTAACCAAAAAAAAACAAGAACAAGAACAAAAAGAAAACAAAAACAAAGACAAACTAAAAAATAAAAACAAAATCAAAACAACTGCATTACTCTTCAATCGGCTTCAGATAGAGAACAACCAGTTCCTCTTTTTCTACTCCAAAATGGCTTTTTACTCATTCCTTTACGCAAAATATTTATTTCTTTTGCTCTTTTCAAAACATTGATGCACCGCCATTTCTCATCCCAAAACTTTTGAATTTTGGTATCTTCAAGATTTTGCTTTTTAAGTTCACCATGTTTGAACAACCGCTTCATTCTTTTCTTCTCAACCTTCTTCAAGGATTCTGGAGGCCGCTTCTGCTCTAAAACATATACTTTTTCAGGGGATGACAAAGTTGATTCAGTCACACTATCATTCAAGTCATGCTTCTCCTTGACCCGACTCATTTCTTTTTTAATCGTCGACTGTCTATTTTCCTCAATGTCACGAGTCACCTTACTCAAGTGGGCTTCGTTCAAATGTACCACTCCGTCTGTGACTCTTATGAATGAGAATTCTTCTAGATTAGAAGGTTGTTTGAAATCCTTAAACATATTAAAAGTCTTTTGCTCATCATTTACTCTCAGTGTAACCTCTTTCTTTTTTACATCAATCAATGCTTCAGTAGTCGCCAAAAATGGCCTTACCAAAGTTATTCCACAATGGTCTTCAACTTCATAATTAAAAATGATGAAATCTGTTGGAATAAAAAGATTATCAACTTTGATGATGTATCGTCAATTTTAACTTCTGGACAAATTATTCATTGGTCAGCCAATTGAAGTGAAACAATGGTTGGTCTAGCTTCACCAAGTCCTAATTATCGAAAAATTGACAAAGGCATCAAATTGATACTTTCACCCAAGTCGCATAACCCTATCTTGTTAAAGTTTCATATTTTGTACGGTAAAATGAAACTACGTGGATCATCATTCTTGACAAGTAATTTGCTTTTGATAATTGATGTGCAACTTTTCGTCATTGCAATGGTCTCAAACTCTCTCCAAACTCTTTTTCTTGTAAGAACTTCCTTCCTGAACTTGACATAGGTAGACATTTGTTTTAAAGCTTCAAAAAAAGGAATGTTGATATGGAGTTGAGAGAGTACCTCAAGAAACTTCTTGAATTTCCCACCATCTTTTTTGGATTTACTTTGCCTAGGTAGGAAAGCCAAAGAAGATGGTGCTATTGGCACACCATTGCAGACCTCTTTTTCTTGGACTCTTTTGATTTTTGATACTTGAACTTGGATTCGTTGGACATTGTTCACTCAGTTTCTTCCGTTTTGTACTCTTCATCGATAACATCTTCTATCTCGATGTATTCTTTCTCATCATCCTTCACTTGTTTCTTTTTCTTATCACCATCAACACTTACAGTTTGTTGGTCATCATTGGTAACTGGCAAATCATAATCCTCTTATTCAATTCATTGCCTGGTCTAAACATGATGGCATTGCATTGCCTCGCATCTTTACCATTTCCATGATTTTGAGTACAACTTGGCAATGCTCTTGGCTCTCTAGAGTTTAGTGCTTGCGCTAATTCCCCTAACTGATTTTGTAAATTTCTCATGGAAATTCCTTGATTTTTGTTAGGTGTGTCAGACCCAACAAATAATAGGGTTACGATATACTCCAAAATAATCCCACTATATTGCACTAAAAGGTAGTGCAAGGCAAGTAGGGTCGATCCACAGAGACACGTGATAATTAGTCTATACCTCTTTGCGCAAGGTACAATGGTCACCAACAGTAAAAATGGGGGTTTAGAGTGCAATGACTAAACAAACAAATTTAAAACACGAGTAGACAACTAAACGAATAAATTAAGTTCAGATTTTGTAAGGACTCTAACTCCATGTATGACAATCCAGTAATGTGAATCAAAGATGACAAGACATTTGTTTCATTCTATCTAAGTTGGTACTTGAAAGTGTTAACAAGCTCTAACAGTTTCCATTCACCACATTAATCAATCAAAACAAGCTCTTTGATTAATCCTAACCTTACTAACCTAATCTAAACAAGCTCTTAGAAGTAGATTAAAAGATTGCATTAAGCTTATTATGAATGTTCCCAACAGCACCCAATACTCCTCACAAGCTCGGGAGCGTAAGGATGTGTGAAAAGATTTACACTAAATTCATTCATAAGAAATCAATTTAATGCTTGTTACTTAGTTCAATTCACAAAACAATTATGGATTTTGCAAAATGAATAACTTGAATGACCTAACCCTAATTCAAATGGCCAATAAGAATCATTATTAGAATCAAACATTCAATTGAAGTAAAATCAGTTTCACTAGATAGAAATTAAACACAAACATCAGGTCATATGATTTGATTCACAACCAAAAAGTCAAAACATGAAATTGGAGAAGTTAGGGTTCTAGCTACACATGGCTAGAACAAGATTAACAAATTCAAAAGATGAAATTAAGTGCTAAAGTGCTTACAAAGAAGAAATTAAATGTTTCCAAATGATTAATGGACAAATACTTGCTAAAACCTTCGACTTCCCCTCTCTTAAAGTGCTCTTCTATGCTCTGACATCCCCCAAAATAAACCAATTCCCGACATATGAAAAATGGAAAAAACTGCCAAAAGGCGGTTTTTAAGTCGGACACGGCCCATGTTAAAATAGAGTAAATCAACACGGGTCGTGTTGACTGACAACATAGCCATCAATCCTCGATTCTAGCTCCAAAGTACGATGCTCAAAAGTCTTCATTTCGACAAACACGCCCCGTGTCCAAATAGGCTAAATGGACACAGGTCGTGTTCAGTGAAGTCAAAATGCCTGGAATGGTCAAACACGCCCCATGTTTGATTTCTTGGCCAAACCCAACTCGCCCTGTGTAGCCCTCCGACTCCAAATTCAAACTTGATTTTCTCAATTCTTCTATTCTACGCCCGATCATCCCGCAATCTTCACCAATGCCCTCCGGCACCTCCAAAAGCGCGCTCCAACCTCCGGTTTACCTGAAAGAGACATGAAAGTGTGCAAATAAGGTCGTTCTAGAGACTAACATGAATATGATAATAATGCAAGAATAATGAAATATAACTAAGCTATTTACATGCATAAAAAGGGACTAAAAGTTATGTAAAAAGGTGCATAAAATACACCTAACAATTTCTCTCACGTTCTTCCGTCTTTTTCTCTTGCTTGATCATGAACTCTATCGTTGCTTTCTCGAAAGCCATCATTTCTTGAGCATGTGCATGGGTTGGCTTTGAACTAGTTCCTGATGTCTGGTGGAATACACCTTCTTATGATCTCATTTGCTGATTTTGGATATGATAAAACCCTAATGGATTTTTAGACCTTTGTGGAAATTGCCCTTGTTGTGGTTGCATTAGTTGTTGTTGTCCTCCCTTCGAAAAATTTGGATGATTTCTCCAACCTGGATTGTACATCTCTAAGTAGGAGCTGTTTTATTTTGGAAAACTTTGTCTTTCCATGAAAAACACAGATTCTGGATTTCATGGGCACTCACTATAATCATATACATCTTGACAAAATGTGCAAAATTCAACCTTATTTTCTTGCAACCCACTGCTAGACATCATATTTTTCATCATGCTCTTGATTTAAGTCAACTCAGCTGCTAATGCGTCATTATGAGCTGCAAGATGAGCCTCAGATGTTGTACTTCCTCTTACATTTCCTGATTTTATTCTCCCTGTTGGCCGTTGGAAGTTGTTAGTTGCTATTCTATCTAAAATCTCCATGCTCTTCGTGTAACTCTTCCTAAGTAACGCTCCTTCGGCAAAAGTATCTACTCTAAGCATCTAATCCTTGGTAGAATGTCTCTAATTTCACATCATCAAGGATTCAATGTGTTGGACATTTTCTCAGCATATTATTCCATATTTCCCAAACTTCCCATAATGATTCTTCATTAAATTGTTGAAAAGACATGATAGCCTTTATTAAATTTGCATTTCTGGTGGGTGGCAAAAATATTTTCAGGATTTTTTCTCTTAATTCCTCCCAAGTGGTGATGGAATATAACAACAAAGAATCAAACTAGTCTCAAGCTTTCCCTTGAATTGTGTACGGAAATAATCTCATTCTAAACACATCAGCTGTCATATCTTTTTGTTTGAAATTATCACACATCTGGTTAAAGGAATGCAGATGGGACGATGGTTCATCGCTAGGCATACCTCCAAAAAGACCATTTTTATTGATCATTTGGAACATCATGGCTTAGAATTCAAAATTTTATGCAGTAACTGCAGGATTGACAATCGGTGGATTGATCCTGTCGAAACCTATTTTTCCATTATCTCCCATTTCTTCTTGAATCAGTAATCTCCTCAACCTTCTCAAATTTTATTCAATTTCCAAATCAAGCGTAAATTCTGGTAGTTTGAATCTTCGATCGGCCAAAGTAAATTATATTCGAGATGATCAAGATTCCTAAAAAAACTACCTAATTTTCTAACTTAAAAATAAAAATAAGAATAATCTCCAAATTGGGCCCAACCCCTTCAATGGGCCTTAATCTAAGGTCCAATATTTTCCCAGCCCAAAAACACAAGAATTCTGTAACACCAGCGAAATTAGGGTCAAAAATTTAACTTTTATAAAACAATAATTGGGATATACCAAGTGGTATATATCGTAACGAGGTTTCCAAAAATATAAAGAGCACTAAAATCTGAGTTATAACGAAGAAGTTATGACCAATCGAAGATCCGCGACAATACCGGTAAATCACTGTTAAATGTAAAACGAAAAATTTCAATAAAATACTTTTTAGCCTTAGGCATCTAAATGAATGTTGTAAATATCTTTAAACCGCGAGCATACATAAAAAGAACGCCCCAATCTGACTTTGTATGAGGAAGTTATGATTTTTCGAAGTTTCTGACCTAGCAGTAGACAGCTAAAAACTCGAAATAGAGATCGAGTGGTCTTTAGCCGACACAACCTAAACAAAAGTTGAAGACCCTGACAATAGGAGTACAACAGTAAAAAGTCTGACCAAAATGGACACCAGATGAAGGAGTTATGGAATTTAAATGGACTTTTCCAGGCCCGGCCTGTTAAAAATAATATAATAAAAATAAATTTAAAATTAGCCAACGAAGTCTAAACGAGAGTTGCAGAGCCTTTTCTTAAATACGTGTGGATATAAAGAACGTCGAAAATGAAGCTTGTATGCGAAAGATATGATTTTCTGAAGTTCAGGACACGAAGGTGTTCACGACGTGAACAGTCTGACCGATGCATTTCAGAGCCACTTGACAGATGACGCATGCCATGACGAATTTGGGACAAACTCACGACGCGAACTTCGATTTTTAGCCTATATATAGAAATCAAAGCCTTTTGAGTTTGGCTACTCATTCCTAACCTCTTTCCTACTTCTACTCTCTGTTAAGCCCCTCTAAACCACCCCGAAGCCCCGGTAACACTCCTGGAACACGACGCAAGGTCCGACGCCCCAAAGTTCCCGAGACACTGCTTCTCTCCAGTCGAAGTACTGCATGCGTGAAGCCCTGGGTTTTATACTCAAGCTTTGAAGGAAGTTCTATACTCCTGAGATCCCCGAGAATCCCGAGATTTCAACAATCTATAGTCAAAGTTCTGCTCGATTCTTCTCTCGAGTACTTCAAAACAACCACTTCAATCAAGTGAGTTCATACCCCTACAAACACACTTTAAATACGTTTTAACCGCTTTTAAACATTTTTAAGGGGGGAATACAAGTAAACACACGGATAAAATCGTGTGAAACATCGATCTTTTGCTATACTTTTTATATTGTTGTTTTAACTATCATATGAATTTGTTATCATGCAAAACACCTCACAACACAACTTTACCGTCTTGGGATACAATATGTTTTATAAATAGAAATATGTTTTATTTATACGTTTGCATACTACATCATATCAAGGGTAACCATTTTCAACTATAACATGATGCTTTTACAAGAAAACTCAACTCATCATCACACCTTTGTAACACGGTAGAAAAGGAAATCATTTCATAGAAATGATTTTTCATCATATTACTTGTGAACTTGTTGGTAGCCATCATGTGAGTTCATACCCCTTTTATACACCTTCAAATACTTTAGAATGTACTTTTTATGCATTTCGGGGGAGAATACAAGTAAACACCCGGTTAATCCCTTGTGAAAATGTGAAAACTCTTGTTATACCTTGCATACACTAGATTTATACAAAATGCATAGTAGCCAGGGTAGCCATCCTTGTTAAAACTTTTTATGCATTCAAAGAACTTATGATTTATGCTTTGTCAAACATTGTTAAAGAGGATAAATATTGTATACAAAACTATCACTTTAATACAAACTTGGTTGAGAATTCGTGAGACAATTACATCTTCAGTGCTACCTTTTTGCGAAAAGGTACAGCCTAAAGTCTTGTCTATTATAACCAGAGTCTCCCGTTTGGAGAGCGTGTCAAATGTGTATAGATCTATACGGGAAGTCATGATCTCGTGCCCTGACTGTTAGCTACAGTCCTTTGGGTGACAGTTTGTCATAAACGTTTCGACGCCTGAAGACCATTGCACATGCATATTATGTTTAGTATGGTTATAAAACTCATTGGAGAGACAATTATTATGGTATTCTGATTTTATGAACGAGTAGCTATTAAAACTATTCTTCATCTAACAAGTGCGATCTTCTTATAGCTTTATTATATAAAACTATGCCTCAACCTTTAAGCATGTCAGTTGCTTGCGATTTTTGGTCTTAGAGACTGCCTGTTACTTTAGGAAAATAAGGGAATTTCCTGTATCTAAAACAATCAACTAATAGGAAAATAAGGAATTTTCCTGGTGCAACTATTTACAATTCACAACACGAACATTCATATGCATTTCATACTTTTATAAGAAAATAAGGGATTTTCTTGGAAAACGCACGAACTTTGGAATGGCATACATTTTCTCAAAACCGCTTATGAACTCACCAACTTAATTGTTGACACTTTTTCTTTGAAATAACTTGTATTCTCGGGGAACCGCTAAGCAGGTTTGGAAATCATCTTTTGGGGATGAACGTTCTGGCGTTAATGACTTCTTTTGAAACATGTTATTGTATTTATATTTTGAATATGTAACAACTACGATTATGTAAACACTTTTAAATATATATATATATATATATATATATATATATATATATATATATTTGGTGGTGTGTACTTTCCTTACTATGCAATTGTTATGATACTGAATATGACGTCCTCCGCCCCCGAACGTTTCCGCCGTTCTGGTTTGGGGGTGTGACAGATTGGTATCAGAGCTTTGTTTATAGTGAATTAAGTATATCAAAACCATTTTTGGTATACAACTATAAACACAAACTGGGCAAAAACACTCTGAGTAAGATTCATACTTTTAAAATAAAATTTATTTAATTTTGTTGTAAAGTAGGCATGCATTCATTTCATATTAATAAAAGGGTCAGTATCATAATTAAAACAATATAGAAGTATTATAGATGTGTTGTATAATACAGGTATGCCTTGAGATATGTAATCGGGACTGGGATGAATATAGCCTGATCAACTATATTTGTCCGAGAGCCGACCAACATATGCCTGGGGATAGCTACAATGGACAACAAATCTAAAACTTACCAAACCTATCAGCCTTATAATCAAACATAACATTTAGAATACTATAGGAGTATTTTATGCATACAATAAGTTTAACTTTGATGTTCAACCTTATGTGCTTAGTTCTAGACAATCCTTATCTCTCTATTCTCGTACAGACACAATGGCTAGATTCCACCTACCAAGAGACCCCTACTGCCCGAACCGAGACAGTGGAGAAGGGATAGAGAATGATCCAGAAGAAGAAATGCAAGAAGAATCAGACTCAGATCCCGAGGACAATAACCTACCCTTAGTGGCTCCAATTCAAAATCCTAATCCTCGACCGGAATTTCATGGCTCGACACCTCTATGGGCAACCGACCTGAATCGGTGGAGTCGCGAACAGGATCAACCCCTTCCATACAATGGAGACCGAAGCTTTTACAATCTAAGCGAGGGAGGCTCAGCAGATAGAGTCCTTCCTATATTGGTTCGTCGAATTGCTCACATTGAGGAACAAGGAAGGACAACCATCCATCGAACTGAGGAGAATGATGCGAACAACGGAGTCAATACAGTTCGCATCCGACAGTTAGGATTAGCTCACGGGAGAATCGTAAATCAAAATGAAGCTTGACAGGGAGAACTAACTGAAACTCAAATTGAAGTCAGGGAACTTAGAGCACGCCAGGCAAGGTATGAAATGCGTTTGCTCGAGATGGAAAGTCAAATGGCAGAACTTAATACTCATCCAACCAGTTCCCGTCGCAAGTAGAAGATACTCTACTCACTCCTCATTTTGGGTTTTGAAATAACCTTAGTATGTACTCTAAGTATCACTCTTTTCATGTAATTATTCCTATCTAGCAAGTACCATCTCGTTAAATCTTTGTACTGTCAGGTTTCCCTATGTGGTAGATTATAGACCTACCCCAAGGTCAAATTTTCCAAATTCTATGTAACTTTATACCAACTAATATGACAGACCTCTTGTTTCCTTTAAGGATTATCTTTATCAATCCGTGCCTTGGCTATGTAGGCAGTTCACGTCCTGAACTGTTATAGCAACTCACTACATTGTCCCTATCGATCTAATCTATTGTAGTTCAATGTTATTGAACTCAACATCACTAGCGAAGTTTTGCCACCATTTCATCGGTAACCCTATAGTTGGAAAATGCCTTCTCACTAATCAAACGGACTAAACCCTTCGATAAACCCAACTTTTCTATCACTTACACCCTTTAGAGAGAGAAACGGTTATCATAGGATAACAAACCTTTATAACTTCAACTAGGGAAATCGAAACAACGACGGAGATAAAAACGTGCCTGAGGAAAAGCAAGGACGCCGTGCTCGTAAGATACAGGATATAACAAATCATTACCACCGAGGAGAGGACAAAGGGAACCACTCGTGAATCATGAGAGGTGGTAGAGAACCTGATGTGTCAGACTAATAAGTAATAATTATTATTACCTAATGAGTTGGTAAGTATAATACTCACGCTTTGAGATGGATACATCACATCCTTCTTCATAACTCGGAAAAGTAAAGGATATACCCTCTCCCAAAACGCATGAAACTAGATCAACTTGAGATTTCAACCCTAAAGTATAAATACATCATAAGGAATGTAAGCCGGAACATTAGAAACCGAATATCAAAGTGAGGAAATTATACGTATAGAATCCAACTAACAACAATCCTAGTTATCTAACCAACTCGTTTCACATCATGTAACAGAATCATGTCTTCACCTGGAAGTAATCAACCAACCAACGACACACCAGTTCTGCATATTGACTCAGCTACTCTTCGTGCTGCAGTCACAATCTCC
The DNA here is from genome assembly GCF_002870075.4 of Lactuca sativa. Taxonomy (NCBI): domain Eukaryota; kingdom Viridiplantae; phylum Streptophyta; class Magnoliopsida; order Asterales; family Asteraceae; genus Lactuca; species Lactuca sativa. The sequence continues at coordinate 2,678,785 of NC_056630.2, read as the reverse complement.
GTATCAGCCATCATGGCTTATATCAATGCAAGTAATGCTAGTAAAAATGGGAATGGTGTCGGCCATTCAAATCTCTGCAATAATCAAGGAAACCAACAAGTGCGAGCCCTAAGAATACTCCAACCCACAAACCTCGTAACAAGAAACGAAAACCATGGATTAGGAAAAGGAACAGTTTGAAACAAGGGCCTCCCAAAATACAACATATAGTGACAACTCACACTGTTACTATTCCTACCACCCCAACACCCCTAAGGCCGTATAACGGCAACCAGCCTAAGTGCAACCGACGCAAATTTCATCATCAAGGACCTTTCCGTGAAAGGTATTGCGCTAGGTGCAACAGGAAGGGGCACACCGTTCGCTACTGCAGAGGACAAATCCAACCACCCGCTCTAACCACAAATGTCGGAGTTGGGCGTACTTGCTATGAGTGTGGAGCAACGGGGCACTTCCGAAGGGACTGCCCGAGAGCAAATAACAAAAATGATGATGGGAGAGGTCGAATTTTTGCAATGGGCCAAGAGGAATCCGTTGCAGATCCCACTGTTGTTACGGGTACATTTCCCCTCGATAACTCCTATACATGCATTTTGGTTATTAGTGGAGCGGAGATGAGTTTCATAAGCCATGGATTTAAAAATCTACTCAATCAAACAACCCAATCATTAAGCAAAACCTTGATAGTAGTAATATCAATAGACTGAAAACACATAAGTAGAATGCACTATCCCACTAACGAACAATTTTACTGATCGTCTTCTCTATTAATACGACAAGAAGTTCCCAAATAGCTACTAGAAATGGATTGGCTTGGTCTTCACAATACCAATTGCATGTGCTATAAAAAGACCCTTCCCTTTCGACGTTGACTAACAAAAACCTTTCGATCTATAACGACAAACCCAACACAATTTCCAAAATCATAGTTAGGTTTCAAAACCCCGAGGTACTCATGTGAGGAGTACTATATATTTACAACCTTCCCGTAGAATTCCCCAACAGATCATTTAGAAATACCATGTGTACAACGAGTCAACTTCAAACACAGAAACTAGGAGTGAATTCAACCATGAACTTCAAAACGAAGCTGCCCTAAGCATCGAGTGAATATGCTAACATTTAGAAGAACATAAGTAAATAAACCCAAAACCATACGATCCCTATCGGTCGAAGCGATAGACGGAATAATGAAGATCCGTCGGAACACCCACGCTAAGAGTTGGATTAAGTAGAGAACAAGAAGATTCAAATGGAATAGAAGTACGCTCACCTTTCCCCAACCATCGATGTCCCATTCTAATGCGAATTTCGGGACGAAATTCTCTCTAACGGGAGGGATAATGTAACACTAGCGAAATTAGGGTCAAAAATTTAACTTTTATAAAACAATAATTGGGATATACCAAGTGGTATATATCGTAATGAGGTTTCCAAAAATATAAAGAACACTAAAATCCGAGTTGTAACGAAGAAGTTTTGACCAATCGAAGATCCGCGACAATACCGGTAAAACACTGTTAAACGTAAAACGAGAAATTTCAATAAAATACTTTTTAGCCTTAGACATCTAAATGAAAGTTGTAAATATCTTTAAACCACGAGCATACATAAAAAAACTCCCAATCTGACTTCGTATGAGGAAGTTATGATTTTTCGAAGTTTCTGACCTAGCAGTAGATAGCTAAAAACTCGAAATAGAGATCGAGCGGTCTTTAGCTAACACAATCTAAACAATAGTTGAAGACCCCGACAATAGGAGTACAACAGTAAAATGTCTGACAAAAATGGACACCCGATGAAGGAGTTATAGAATTTAAATGGACTTTTCCTGGCCCGGCCTATTAAAAATAATATAATAAAAATAAATTCAAAATTAGCCGACGGAGTCTAAACGAGAGTTGTAGATCCTTTTCTTAGCTACGTGTGGATATAAAGAACGTCGAAAACAGAGCTTGTATGCGAGTATGCTAAGCGTAACCCTCGTACGCCCAGCGTACGAGGCCTCACATCCGCGATCCAGCACCACCTTAGTACACTAAGCGTACTAAGTGGCACGCCCCACATACTATCTTCTCAGCTTGTACACTAAGTGTACCAAGTGGCACGCCCCATGTACTACTCCAGGGACGAAAATGCAATAATTTAATATAAAAGAGATAAAAGGAACATACCCCAAATCCAAGTGATACAGAAAACAAACTCCGACCAATACTCGTTGAAAGGCTTATGGAAGAGGTGTCTACAACGGTCATGTTGGCTTGGTTGTTCGATTTTAGAAAGGCTATACGCCGAAATGGTCATGCCTCCCAACTGTCCTACCTGACTGATCTTTACTTGATAGATCATGAAAGTAGACTTTGAGTTGATGATGAATCTAGACTTATAATTAGTCGTAATAAATATTGTAACATCCCACAATATGGTCCCCAAAATTTCATTTTAAAAATAGATAAAATAGTATTTTCAAATATCACCCATACATCTCAACAAATCCAATGTATCAAAAGTCATAAAAATCAGAGTGAAATATCATATGCGAAATCCCAATGGTGTGTGTGATGCAGTTAACCCGAGCTCTTCCCTTTGTAACCAGAAGTACCTGAAAAATAAATAGAAAACAGTAAGCACAAATTTAGTGAGTTCCCCAAACTACTCCATGTTGGATTAGTGTCTAAGTCCATAACTATTTTGGTATGTACTTGACCCGCATCACTCCATACCATACATAGCAAAGCATACATTGGGCCCCCGCCCTAGATTTGTCATTCTTTAGGCCCTGCCTGACATCGAGCCTCACCCAGTATACACATACAATACATAACATATAATCATGATAACATATATAATATCATGAAACAATAGCATACATTCCAGTTATCAGGCCTTACCTGGCATCGAGCCCCGCCCAATATACATAGCAGCACATAACACATGAAAGGGTCATGCAGACTCCTAGCATCCTAACATAAACAAGAAGGGTCGGCATTGGTGCCTTCGAACCACTAAACCCAGTGAGGAAACTCACCTCAAATGCTGAATCTCACAGAAAGAAATCGTTAGTTGCTACCCTGACGATTCCCCTAGCTATATATATATATATATATATATATATATATATATATATATATATATATATATATATATATATAATAACACCCAATCAATACTTGGGTTCTAATCGATATCCAATACTCCATACTTGAGACCATTTTACCCCTGGCCTAATTTGATCCTTGACTAAGGCCCAAATCCACAATATAAAAGGCCCAACACTAACTAATCTTCCAAGGCCCACTTGTAGCCCACTTATGGCCCGATTTTCCAAATTGGGCCCAAAACCCTCCAATGGGCTTTATCCTAAATACCAATAATTTCCTTAGTCCAAAATCCTGCATTCAAATGGCCCACTAAGGCCCAAAGCAACTAGGTCCATGAAATGGCCCAAACCGAGGCACAAAGGTGCGAAGCCCATTCTATTTGAGTACGTAGGGTGTACTCAATGTACGCTGCGCATACACGCTTAATGGCTTGTATGTTGCGTGTAAAGACTGTACGCACAACATACTCCTCTATTAAGCCAACTTTTTCCATTAAGCACTTAATGCTTAACTCAAAGGTCAAAACCACAAATCTGAGTCCTTATCAATGTCTAGACCCATAAAGTCACTGACTTGGTGACTCTGCATGCCCGGAATGAATCTAAACTTAAAATATAAAACTCTAATTTCATGAAAATGGCCCTAACTCATGCATGGATGGATCTAGATCTCAAAAATGGCAACTCTATGACTCAAGGGCCAAAATAACACCAAGAGTGGCAACTTAAAGCTGTAGAAATGATATGAGCTTATAAGATCTCATAAATGGGACCAAAAAAGTCCATAAACCTAAACCAAAAGAGATATAAGCTAAGAAGGATCAAGTTCAAGACTTTATACCTCAAATAAGTGCCAAATGATGATGGGGTTCTGGATCTGTAAGCCTTCACTCCTCTAATGAAGCTTCAAAGATGATCACCTTCCTTCAAAGCACCAAATACACCTCAAAATGGCCTTCTAAGCTCAAAAACACACAAGTATGGAATTAGGGTTCGAGTTTAGGGTAAGGAGGACAAGGAGGCTGATAAAATGAGGGTTTATAAGGATGCTTAAATAGTGGCCAACCCCATAAAATAGGGTTTCCAAAGTCTTAATGTACGCCCCACGTACACTTCTGTACCCTCAGTGTACACCTCCGGATCCCCGATCAATACCCTCGCATGTACGCTAAGCGTACCACTTGGTACCTCCCGCATACTTGCTTCACCGCTTATACACTAAGCATACCTTGTTGTACGCCCCGCGTACAACTCAAGGGTCAAAATGGGACAAATTAAGTAATGTATGGTCAAAAGAGAAACTTACCGAGATTCAAGTGTTGAAAATATTAGACTTAGTGATAATAATACTAGGTTTCGTCAATGGAAAAGAGAATTTTTAGAAGCGAAACGCAACCCAAATTTCGAGTTGTCACTTTAACAAATGAGTGCATAGTTACTTTTATCTTACACATAGATATGAAGCATTTGATATAAATTACATGCTATATGTGCCTGTTATTTGTGTTCCTGATATCTATGTTGGATGAACGATTTATACATAAAAAGAATAAATTCTGCTTTGTCACCTTGTCCCCATGCCTTTTGTGATTGATGGAGAAAGTGATAAATCAGTGTAGTACTCGGTGGATAGGAGATTGAATGCTGCTCTCGGGGGGACACTCCAGAATTGAATATTCCGGAGGCAATATTATGCCAGAAATCAAACCCAGTGACATCATCTGCAAACCATCTAGCTGCATCCCTCAAAAACATGCCAAACTCGGGAGTCATAGCCTCTTGGGGATTATATATCCCCACCCTCCAAGAAAATTCCATAAGGCTGCATTCCCGATACTCACCCCCGAGACGGAATACCAAAGCTTGTTGATAATAGGGGTCTTGGACATTCTCTTGGAACGTCACTGTTGAGAAAAACTCAACACAAAACTCCTTATATACCCGCTCTTGGATGCGAAAAAGGTTGAGCCATCCCGAGCAAGTGAACGAATAACCATTTCCAATAAATATTTTGGTCAGAAACGGGGACAACCTATCCATGAGTCCAACATCCCTCAACCGTGTCCAGTTGATGGTGGATGCGACTGCAATCTCCTGGTTGTACAACCATCCTAGCCGGTTGTTCCAACACGTATAAACATCTCGTGACATACTCGTTGGAAAGACGTAAAACGGGTGGAGACTAGCAACCCCGGTTGGAACTTCTCTTATGGGAGCCATACCTGTAAAAAAACAAACCAACAAAGACATCCCAAAAGATTAGCATTAAACAAAATTTAAAACTGTAAATATCCAGGATTCATGTCGTGAACCCCTAAGGATTCACGTCGTGAGTTCGTAAGCAGAAACTAGAATCAGACATATCAGGACTCAAATCAGGTCAACAATGTCAATGGGGTTCACTCCTAAGGCCATTTCAAACTAATTACAAGAACTTGCAACAACAACTTCACATATACAGGGTAACATTTTTTAAGATTCAAGTGAAATGCAAACCCTAACGCCTAAATCTAGCAAATAAGTCAACAATAAACAATGGGAAGAAGATTAAATTACCTAGGATGATGAATTACGTAAGCACAAGAGGATTAAAGAACATGTGACAGCCGAAATCGAACAAGGGGGGACCAGTTTCCTCTTTCACTTCATGGGAATAAAGAAATGTTTTGGTCAAAGAGGGTTCTGTGTTCTCTAATCTGTGGTCCTCGAGTATTTTAGGATTCACGTCGTGAATCCTAAAAGGTTCACGTCCTGAATTCAGTCTGGGCTTAAAAACTGGGCCATTCAATCTATACCAAAATTGGACTGGACTAAAAATAATGGGCCATTTAATTTTAATCCTCCAAGGACTAAAATGAATAGATAAACTTCGATAGTATATGCCTGTACTAACTATTCCTTGAATTATACACAACAACGCGTTTTATAAAATCGAGTTACCGATGCGTTTTCGTATTATCAATGTACAACCAACTCACATTCAACAACTCATATATCTATATTTGAATACTTATATGATATTATCGTCTCACGATCACTTGAGATAAATTTCATGAAGTGATACAAGTGAGCGCGGGTTGAATCCAATACTCAGGCCTTATGAGCACTCATGAATGTTGCAGCAAACTTTCCTATGTCTAATACCATTCAGACAAATCTACAAACCAAATTCATGACAATCTTGATTCAATACCTACTTCCAACGTATGATCGACTGTGGATAGTTTGAATTATATAATTATTCTGGAAGTCAAAACATGCAAAATGAAACAATAGTAAATGATTGACACAAGACAATACCATACTAGTAAATAAAAAACACCTTTTATTTAAGCATAAAATGTCAATTACATTTCAACTATTACGAGTTTCGAAAGCTATCTAATCATTAAAACTAATATCATCCTTCAGCCCAATGCGCCTCGCATGTTGTAAATGTTTAACCCTACTCAGTCCCTTCGTGAGGGGATCTGTTGGGTTCTCATCTGATGATACCCTCTTTTCCACGAAGAGTCCTTCTTCTATTTGATGTCTAATGAAGTGGTATTTTCTGTCGATGTGCCTGGATCTGTCGTGATCCCTTGGTTCCTTGGCTATGGCAACTGCACTCTTGCTGTCACAGAAAATCTCCATAGGCTCCTTTATAGCTGGTACAACTCCAAGGTCTCCAATGAAGTTCTTCAGCCAAATTGCCTCCTTCGCCGCGTCTCTTGCTGCTATGTACTCTGATTCGCAAGTTGAATCAACTACTGTCTCATGCTTGGAACTTTTCCAAGTTATTCCTCCTCCATTTAGGGTCAAGACCCAGCCCAAATGAGAGCGGAAATTATCCATGTCAGTCTGAAAGCTAGCGTCGCTATACCCCACCACTCTCAAGTCATCACTCTCACCGAGGGTAAGGACCCAGTCCTTAGTCCTTCGCAGGTACTTGAGAATGTTCTTTACCGTAGTCAAGTGAGCCTTACCCGGATTCCCCTGATATCTGCTGACCACGCTAAAAGCAAGGCAACATCAGGGCGAGTACAAGTAATAGCATACATGATTGAGCCAACAACAGAAGCATATGGTATTCGACTCATCTCAGCTATCTCAGCCATTGTACTCAGACTCTGAGCTTTACTCAGTTTGGCATTGCTCTGTATCGGTAAGTCACCTTTCTTGGAATCCTCCATGCTGAATCTTTTCAACACCTTATCCAAGTAGGTACTTTGACTAAGTCCAATTAGTCTCTTACTCACGTCTCTCAATATCCTTATCCTAAGAGTATAGGCAGCTTCTCCAAGGTCCTTCATAGCGAAACACTTCCCAGGCCAGGACTTAACCTCCTGCAAGATTGGGATGCCATTCCTTATGAGTAGTATGTCATCCACATACAATACCAAAAAGCTAACTATGCTCCCACTAGATTTGACATACACAGGACTCATCCTCGCTTCTCGAAAAGCCAAACTCTTTGACTTTCTCATCGAAACAAAGATTCCATCTGCGAGATTCTTTTTTCAACCCATAAATGGATTTCTCAAGCTTACACGCTCCATTAGGATACTTTGCATCGACAAAACCCTTTGGCTTACTCATGTAAACATCCTCAGCCAACTTTCCAATAAGGAAAGCGGTTTTGACATCCATTTGCCATATTTCATAATCATGAAATGCAGCTATGGCTAGCATAACCCTAATAGACTTAATCTTTGCTACTGGCGAGAAGGTTTCATCATAATCAACTCCTGGTGTTTGAGTAAAGCCCTTCACAACCCGTCGCGCCTTGTAAGTATTTACTTTCCCATCCATGCCAGTCTTCTTTTTGAAGATCCATTTGCACCCGACTGTCTTACAACCCGGTACATTGTAAACCAAGTTCCAAACTTGATTTTCATACATGAACTGAATCTCGCTGTCCATGGCCTCTTTCCATTTGGCAGACACGAGGCCCAACATGGCTTCTTTATAGTTATTAGGTTTATCCAAATTTACTAGTGTGCTATCACTGATGAATGTATCACCTTCTGCGGTAATATGGAAACAATAAAACTCAGGTGGAACACTAACTCTACCGGAATGCCTCAGAGGTACAAACTTGTCAATCGGCTCAACAGGATTTTCCTCCTCAGGTTGATCGCTAGTGTTTGAGGTTCCTTCACCGCTTGACTCTTGAAGTTCTTCAAGGTCAATTTGCCTCCCACTGTCTCCTTAGCCTATGAGCTCTTTCTCGCGAAAGACTCCTCTCATCGCAACGAAGAAAAAAATTGCCACTCGGTCTGTAGAAGAGACCTAAGGATTTCTGTTGGTAGCCGATGAAAATACACCGCTCACTTCGAGGTTCGATCTTGTCTTGAGTATCGAATCTCACGAAAGCCTCGCAACCCCAAACCTTGATGTGGTCCAATGTGGGAGCCTTCCCAGTCCACATCTTGTGAGGTGTTTTGGCAACCTTCTTGGTAGGGACTAGATTAAGGGTATGGGTGGCAGTCTCTAAGGCATACCCCTATAATGAGATTAGTAACGAAGCTTAACTCATCATGGAACGAACCATGTCCAACAAGGTTCAATTGCGCCTCTCAGCCACACCATTAATCTGTGGTATCCTAGGTGGCGTCATGAAACATCCCAAAAATACAACCCGAAAATTTCTTTTAAAATTAGTAATAAAACCATATTCATCAAACGTCATATAAGAGTCATAAAGAATTTATCTCGAAATATCTTAACAACTGTCAAATATATCAGAGTATAAACATCTCAGGCTGAACAAACGGTGTGTGCACTGCAATCTTTCCGAGCTCCTCTTTTGAAAACTGAGTACCTGAAACCAAAACTGAAAACCGTAAGCACGAAGCTTAGTGAGTTCCCCCAAACCACCACATACCATACATTACATATAAAGCACATACTAGGCCTTGCCCACTGCATCGGACCGAGGTCCAGACTAACTGAGGCCTTGCCCCCTGCATCGGTCCGAAGTCCGGAAACTGGCTGGGACCCCGTCCCCTGCATCGGACTGAAGTTCGGACTAACTGACTGGGACCCCGTCCCCTGCATCGGACCGAATTCCGGACTAACTGGGGCCTTGCCCCCTACATCGGACCGAAGTCCGGAAACTGACTGGGACCCCGTCCCCTACATTGGACCGAAGTCCGGACTAACTGGGGCCTTCCCCTGCATCAGACCGATGTCCGGAAACTAACTGAACATAGCATAGCATAACATATCAACTAGCATAAACACATATACTGCATACTGCATCGGGCCGTTTCCCGGAACACATAACGCATAACACATAAATCCTGTCTGAGCCACGAAGGCATCAAACATACTAACTACTGCATCGGACCAAAGTCCGGAAACTACTGCTAACTGAACGGGCCGACATTGTGGCCTTAGACCCGTTCCTACTGGAAGGAAACTCACCTCACACTGCTGAAGTCCCGTAGACACAATCCCATACTGCTGAAGTCCCGCAGACTCCACCCCAGCTGTTGGTTGACAAATTCCCGAATTGTCAACACCAAATAACACCCAATTAATAATTGGGTTCTAACACATAACTAAAAAAATACATGCTTTGGATAATTACTACATTACCCCTAGCTTGGCTTACCCAAGCCCAAGGCCCAATCCATAGGCCCAAAGTCAACTAGGGATCAAAGCCCAACATATGGCCCAATTTTCCAAATTGGGCCCAAACCTCTACATGGACATCCCTTAAGGCCCAATTGATCAGTCCAGTCCAACATGTATCATTCTAGGGCCCAATATCATACAACCATCTAGGCCCCAACTATGGCCCATCTATGGCCCAATTTTCCAAATTGGGCCCAATCCTTCATATGGTCCTTACCCTAAAGCCCAACTAATTACTCTAGCCCATTTGATTATTCTCGGATGGCCCAACACAAAGCCCAAGTGAAATTAGGGTTTCACATCAAATGATAACTAGGGTTAAGTGTTTCTTACTTAACTCACTAAGGACTTAACACACTAGGGACTTAATCCATTAAGTCCATTATTGCTTACATTAATTCCTGCCAATGATTATTATTTAATATTCACTTATTAAATAATTCTCGTGTGTGCTGATAATCTCTCAAATATTAGTATTTTCTCAATTAGCTCATTAAGGACTTAGTCCATTAAGTTCTTTACTCTACTAGATAAATGAGATGGAGTGATTGGACTTAATACATAATCCCATCTCAATGGCCCAAAAGTGGGTCCAATAAGTCTAAGGCCTATTACTCATAATTAGGGTTTTCCACCCAAACATGGCCAATTAGGCCCAAAACCAAATCTCTAAGCCCATTAGGGTTTGCTAGCAGGGCACCACCCACTACCACCTCGGGTAGTGGTGGTCGATGGCGGCTCACGGCGGCGGCCACCACCTTACGGTGGTGGTTACTACTATTTTTATTATTAACCAAATTAATTACAATTACAATGTTTGATCAAAACATAACCACACACACACTAACACACTAACTAACACACACACACTGCCACACCATGGTGGCCGACGGTGGCGCTTGGCGGCAGCCACCACCTCATGGTGGTGGTAGTGGCTTCCTTGCTATATCCGGCTAGACTAAACACCCAAACACCACTAAACTGCAATAAACACACCCACATACAATTTCTGCTTGCAAAACGAACTCAACCACCTCCCCTTGGTGGCATACGGCGGCGGCAGCAACACTAAAAAGCAACAGCAACGGCGGTTGTGACGCTAGCCACCACCCAATAGTGGTGGCGGTGGTCTTTCTTGTCCCTCATCCGAGCAAACGAACATCATCCACACGCAACCACGATCCGAAGACTGAAACTTTCCCAACTCAGCCACCATGGGTGGCAAACGATGGTCGGAGCCCAAAAACGACGATTCTCCAACAGCAACATCGTCGGTCGAAGGTTGGCTGTGGTCCGACCAATCTATCTCGTTCACAGCGATGGCTCGAGCTTCGAATCCCACATCTTCGTCGGCCCTAGTCTTGGCGGTCCTCAGCTTCTATATCGGCGGCAATGGAACAGTGGGAGCGTGTCTTCACCGGCAACAAGACCATGATGGCATATCGATGGTGAGGCAGCAGTCGCCGGCGTTCGAGGCTTCATCCGGTGGCTTGCTTGATTAGAGAGGCTCAAGAGAATAAGGAGGCGGCGATTGCATGGAGTATCAATGGTGGCGGCTGGAAGAAGGCATGAGGGTGGAGAAGTTGTCGGCTGGGTATACACTCCTAGGGTTAGGGTTTTAGCCGATAAGAGGCTTATATACCCCTCCAATCTAATTACTTTCCCATAATTGCATAATCGATCCCTCCTTCCTTCTTTTCTTTCAAAATAAGTTCATAATTTACACTTTTAACCCTGCCTTCAGAAATCTTTACAAACTAACTCCAAACTTACATTTTAAGCCTTGATCTCATAAATTTCTTTCATAATAGATCCCTAAATTACCAATAAACCCTTAAGCCTTCAAATGTCTTCAATTTAAGTCTATTAATTACCAAACGCACCCTGACTTCTGTAATTATGACTTGTACTCCTCGAACTAACGCCTCGCTCAATTATTATTCATTTTACGACTTCGATACATTTATTTATTTATTTTATAAACGGGGTGTTACAACTCTCCCCCACTTAAATTAGATTTCGTCCTCAAAATCAATCCTTATCATACCTTACACGCTAACCACTCAAGTAACATGGTCACCATCCTGGGCGCACCCTAACCTTCTCAGGGTAGCTGTGACCAATCATCACAAAGCCCTAACATTTGCAGGCAAACTAATTCCTCATGAAAAGTTTACACCTCCTTCATCTGAATACTACTGTCTCGGGATGGTCTGAATCCCCGGTAGACCACTCTTACTGAATCACTATGGTTGAATCCAATCCACTTGTCTCTCAGCTGCCTGCTCATCTCCTGATAACTCAAGGCTCCTACTAGAAAACTGAATTTCAAATCTACTTATCCCTATGATTCACTTATACTTGGCCAATGCTCCGATAATCTCGCTGAGGGTGACTTGTCACTTCCCATTAAACCAACTATCCTGTCTTGCAACTTAGGGCACAATTACTAACATTGCCCAAAAGCTGTAATTGCCTGAAACACTGAACTTTCTGAACACTGAACTACCTGAACACTGAACTGCCCGAAACACTGAATTGTCTGAACACTGAACTGCTCGAAGCATTGAACTATCTGAACACTGAACTGCTCGGAACACTGAACTGCCTGAATCACTGAATTGCCTGAAACTATATGCTGCCACGTGGCTGCTTCCTGACATCTACCGAGACCTACCTGGTCTCAATTTTCCGCCAGTCATCTAAAATATCGGGTTCCAGCCCAACTGCGGAGTCAAAGGACTCCCTACTTAGCCGCCTCGCACGACTTCTGGACGAAATCCTTCTATGGATCTAGCTGCTACTAGTTATCCTGACACTGTGGCCCTAACGGCCTTCTGCTCTAACTGATTGGTTCCATGCGTCGAATCCTGACGTCACCAAGCCCAAAGCTAAACGCGATTGCTACAGCACCAACTGTAGCCTTATGTCATAAATGACCTTAAGAAGTCCACTGCTTCCTTGATCTCATCTCTATAGTGGCACTTCTACAATCTTATCACTGGTTAACCAGGTCTCATCCGTCTGGGAAATTACGAAATCCAATCCGTGGATTTCCATTTCCTCACTGCTACACCCGAACTGGTGGGTACTACTGTTCTTTCTACATCCTAACAACGCACTCACGCTATCTACCAACCTAGTGAAGGTTGCGCCTACACCCACAGACTCACATCGCTCTAGTACTATCTGCTAATCTTGTGAATGCTACGGCTACACCCGCAGATTTACAACACTCTAATACTATCTGACTGCTAGTGAATGCTACGGCTACACCCGCAGACTTACAACACTCTGATACTATCTGACTGCTAGTGAATGCTACGACTACACCTACAGGCTTACAACACTCTAATACTGGATCGAACACGCGCTTGCCCCGCAATCAGCTGAACTTGTGTCCTAACTGGAATCCCAAACCTGATTTCTTAAGGCTTGCTAGTAACATCACGGGAATGCGATCTCCTTATTGGCAAGCTTTTCCGAACTTCCATCTCACACTATCCTCAAACCATACAACCGCTTGGGCTATCTTCCTTCCGAATAAGGATGCGAAACTTATCCTAGTCTCAAAACTGCTCCTGCTTCTGAATCCTTGGGTGATTCTCCCCCACTTTGATTCATCTAATGCCCTACAGTACACAAAACTGGAAGAATTCCCAATCCTCCTCGCCACCCATGACCAATCTGCTAGAAACCACACTTACCATTGCTAGTGTTTCAACACTAGCTAATCCAAAAGATCACACAACTTCTAAAAATCCGAATGAATCTCCGGTAATAACATGCTAAACCCAGGAAGCTCCGAATCTCAATTGGAGACCTCGGAATCTCCCACTGCATCACGGCCTCTAACTCAGCCGGATCGACTAGAATATCCTTCTGATTGACAAGGTGCCCAAGAAATTGCACCCCGCGCAACCAGAACTCACAATTAAAGAACCTTGCGAAAATTCTCTCCCTCCTTAAAGTCTCTAGCACCTCCCTCAGGTGCTTCTCATGCTACTCCTCAATCTTGGAATAAACCAAAATGACGTTGTACTCCCTACTCCCGCAAGTGCTACACCGAATCTGGTCCTATTGGTCTCTCGAAAGCTAATCCAAAATCTTGGGTCTCCTCTCGAGACCCTTCAATATGAGCAACTGATCTGGTTCCCTGATGTGTGTAGACTCACTTAGTTTTAAACCTACTTTTAATTATCAGATAACACACAAAAGGCAGTGAACCTATCAATTGTGGTATAGCTAAATAAGCAGGGTATCGATCACAGGGAACGACAAATTAAATTAAAAACTAATTTTATCTAAGTTAATTAAGAAGTAGGGTTTTTCTCTAGTTTTACAAGACTAGAAACTTACTAACTATTACTAATTTAAGACTAGAAAATAACGACTTAACTAGATTCAATAATTGGAAAGGAACTTCTGTTTAGTTCAACTTGGTTAACTCTATGGTTGATTTCAAGGTAATGGTGCAATGGATTAATTCTTTTGTTGGTTACCGATTCAAGTGATTAGATTCGTGTTCACTACCCTAATCCTTAGCAAATAAACTAACTTAAACAGTGGACAATTGTCTAATTTAATTATATTCACTAGATTAATTATTCGGGTTAAGTTAGACTTGAGATAGTTAACTAATTTGTTCTTTTAATTAACTCCTTGTTTGATGGTCATCTTACAAGCTTGCACATGAATTTACTCAATTTTCTTATTAATTCTAGTTTCATATTCATTAATCCTAGACATATAGCATAGTGATCACATAGCATATGAGGTCAATAATCAATAGATGTTCATGCTAATCAATTAACTTCCTATTAACAGAAAATTAATTATTATTCACACACAAGGTTCTTTAGCAAGCTAAAATAACAAAAATTCACCAACTTGGAATTAATCCTACCAATCAATCAAACCATATTGTCAACTTTGTATCCCCAAACAGAAGTCTAAAGGTTTTAGCTCATAATGGAAGTAAGTAACAGCAAACAAACAAAGTCAGATTGCTTAATCATAATGATAAAACAAAAGAATAAATGGAATGATGAAATTTTGCCTCAATTACTCTCCGGAATTGAATTCTAGCTCCTTTCATCGTCTTCTAGGGTTTCTCTGGCTTCTCCATCGTAGCAAGGTACTTCTGAATCGTCCCAGAACTCTCCCCTATCGATCTGTGGAATTATCTTTAAATATACGAATCGACTCGTCGAGTCATGTGGTGACTCGTCGAGTCCCTCTCACATTCCCCGTATTGTGATAACTCTCTGGGATCTCGAGTCATTATCTTCTCGATTCTTCGATTGGACTCGCCGAGTAGTCGATCTGACTCGCCGAGTAGGTGCCATTTTTAATGTTTTTTCTTCTTTATTCCATTTTCGATCTTCTAACAGTTTCTCCCGCTTCCTTTTGCTTCCGAGCTTCATCTTTGGACTGAAAAAACATAATTTAACATTTTTAAGTACCTTTTGTCCATAATATGCAATAATTTAGCTAATAAATGAGTAAAAATGTATACTTAATATGAACTAATTATGCACATATCAAAATACCCCACACTTGTCTTTTGCTTGCCCCCAAGCAAAACTGAATTTTAAACATATTAGAATCATATATAACAACTCCAATCTAACCCAACCATTATGCCAAGACCGCAACGCATGCATTTGTGTCTAAAATTTTTCCTAAAGACCTCCCATACTCTAAATACTCACAATCCTCATAAACATTTGCCCACTCATCCCGAACTATGCTCATTTTATGCAACCCTCCGAATCCATCCGCAGAAAACCTCTTACCCTCAAGGTGTTTTTAATTGAGCAACCCGAGCATACATAATCTAAAATTACAAGTTCTTGATACCACTATGGAGCTCTTTTGAATTCATCTCTTCTTTGATATTTGCTTTGATCTCTTTGAATTCACCACCTTTATTGATTGATTTTCGGGTATCTTCGATTTTTTGGATTTCTTGGAATTTTGATCTTTTGATCTTCACTTTAATTGCTCCAAAATTCATACAATTTCTCTTGTAATTCTCTTTTTTTTTAACATGTACCTCTTTTTTTTTCACTCAAATCCCTACATGCTTAAGCAGGGGCGCTCAACCTCAACCTTTATTGGCTAATGATAACAATCTTCCTGGATACATTTCAAGTTTAGGCTGCTAAACATATTGCATCCCTCGGGCCGAGCAGGGTCGTGTTTTTGTCCCACGATTTCACTAGAATAAGGAAGCCACAAATGCACTAGAACGTATATAGGCTCAACTAAACATTTGGGTTTTCATGCAATCATCAACACAACTCTAACATGGAGTCCTAATTTTACTTTTACCAAAATTTTCTAATTTAGATCCTAAGTAATACTTTTGGTATGCAAAATTTTAAAATTAGCCTAAATTAAGACTCTAAATTTTCTAATATGTAACCAACCCCCTACCCCACACTTATTTGATGCAATGCCCTCATTGCATATTATGTATGACAAAAACATAAAAAAAAACTAAAGAGGGAATTGGAACAAACTCCCCTGGGATAGCAGTGGATAGGTTGATCACTTCCTTTTCAGCTCCAACTTCAATTGACTTTAGACATGGTATCCATGCCTTGGGTGTCTCGTCTCGTGTGGGTCACTCCAAATACGCGGATAACAGTGTAAGATCCTCAAGAACAAATATGGAAAGAATATATAGTCAAGTGATACTCTAATCAGCATCAAATCAGCAGTCCCTTTGACATGAAACCAAACGACTCGTCGAGTATATACCAGACTCGTCGAGTTACTTCGGGAAATCTTCGGATTGTTGAGAATTAAGGGCGACTCGTCGAGTCAGTTTAGTGCACTCGACGAGTTGGTCACTGAATGAAAATAATATAATTCTGCATCTGATCCAGCTTCCAATAAATTCTCTATACTTTCTATTCACTTCTAGACTTCCTTGCCAACATCTGTAAGGACCGGACTCAATACTTTAACTCTAACGCTCCTCCTTTCTTGACTCTCTTTCTCACTTTGATTCTATAACTCTAAACCCTTTTTGAAGCTAGCACTCCTAATTCAATTCTGAAAAATTGTCAAAGCATCAAACATCAAAAGCAAGTTTTAAAAACATCAAACAAACCAAATAAAAAAACAAACAGAAAATTAAAAATTGTTCAATAAAAATGCATAAAACATCAATCCTCCTCATCATCATCATCAAGCCCTACTCCACTTCCTCCAGCACCACTTCTTCTAGCACTTATCACTTCTTCCCATGATGGAATGTATGGAAAGTTACCACCATCTATGTGTGGAATGTTAAAGTGTTCAAAAAGTCGGATATGAGATTGGTTGCTAAAATTCAAGCCCCTCGCCATTTGATCCTGTAGTCGCCTCATCTCCACATTGTACCAATCCATTGGTACATCTTCATTCTCAACCGGAATCACCGGCGGCTCCTCCTCAATATCCCGCTCTCTCCTTGAACGAACCCTCCTCCCCGGTGCTTCGGGACCAACAACCGGATCATCATTTGGGATGGCATAGTGGCCACCACCATAATCTTCAATAATCCTCGCTCTCCGGAAAAGAATTGGGTTGAAAGGAGGTGTAGGGATCATCGTCATGAAGTTCCACACACCGCGGTTCATCAACCCGAATGAGTTGGCCAACCGGGTGACAAACATCCCCCCATTAATTCGGGAAGTTTTGCGATCCTTGACCGCACCCTCCGAGAGATATGAAGCTAGGCACCAAGGAATGTTGCAAAAAACGCCGGGTGTAATGATGCTCCATAAATAGAAAACGTCAAGGTTGGAAACCTTGTCATCATCCTTTCGTTGATTGATGGTGGATGAAATGAGGCGGTGTGTTGGGCGGTGTGTTGGGGATCGAATGCTCCCTTCCTGTGCCGACTTTGGAATATAGACCTTGTTACCAATAGTATTCCACCAGCCCGTACTCGTAACTCCTTCGGGAAAGACCATATGGGTTTGTGCCAAAAAGGCCCGAAAGATGGGTGTTGAGACCAAGGGCTGATCATAAACCCCTAATCGACAGGCAAGATCCACCATAGAGCATTGATGAAACTCTCCCCCAAGACAGAAACTGAAGTTGGACGGGTGATACGCATCCACTCCCCCGGTGAAAGATACCGTGGAGAAAAACTCCAAACAAAGCTCCAAATAAACCGGCTCTTCAATACGGAAGACCCGGCTCCACCCGTCACAAACCATTGTTTCGCCTTCATGATGAAACTCCTTCACAAGATAAGGAGCTAACTCCTCCTCATAACAAACATTCTGCAGCCAATCCCAATCTATCCGGTTGGGCACATAGACCTCTTTCTTCTTGATATCAGCCAGCTTCTTCTTCCATTTCCGCAATGTCGAAGCGGACTCGATTTGTGGGAAGTTTAGCCACGGAAAATCCCCTTGGTGGCCACTGGAACTTTGCCCCCTTCTGAACATGATTTCTGCAAAACAAATACACAAAACCTAGAAAACACAGAATATCATTAAAAACATCTCACATATGTTCCCCGACTCGACTCGTCGAGTCCAGGTACGACTTGGCGAGTCGCGCGAACTGCACGAGTCAGTCGACGGGTCGATGAAAATTAGACCATGAAACCTGGAAATTTCGTCAAGGGTTTTGTCTAGGCATACATTATTTAGGTATTAAGGCCAGAATAAGCTTTCAAAACAACATAATTCATGAAAAATCAAAACCCTAAAAATTTACTCCTTTTCAAAAACGGTTTTTTTTCATGCAATTGCTACCATAGATGGCCTTATAATCACGTCTTTAACAGAAAACAAGAAGAAATTTGTTACCTTTTGAGATTGAACTTGAGAAATTTGAAGAAAACTTGAAGAACAAAGATGAATGCTTGAGAGGAAGTTGAGAGAGAGGCGCACGGCGAGTGTGTGTGAGAATAAACTGATTCTTAAGGTTAAAACCCTAGTTACCAGATGTAAAAGTAATTTTGAAATTATTTTTTTTCTGTAAATAATACCGACTCGTCGAGTCGGAGTCAGACTCGGCGAGTCTGGTCGCGAAGTCAAACTTTTTCTGAAATCCATATATACTCGTCGAGTCGTGGTCAGACTCGGCGAGTCTCTTGCAAAAATTCATAATTTTTGAAATTTTGTTATTTATTTAAAATCATTTCACCCCACACTTAGCCCATGCATACTCTCAAGCAGACATGTCCGATGAATTGGAGAATTAACATTTTAAAAACGAAGGAAAAATTAAAAAAAAGTAAAAGAAAGCAAACTCTATATAACGGGTTGCCTCCCGCCAAGCGCTTCTTTTTAAGGAGTCATTAGCTAGACTCCTTCCCGTCTATGTTTCGTCATCTTCGAGCATCGGAATGCACGCCTAGTCCTTTGTGGTTTGTACTTAGTCTTGTAAGCGTGAATCTTCTTCTTGTAAGCCCTTTTCAATGCATCTCTTTTCCTTTTCACAACATCATCCTCAACTGCTTGGGCTTCCCTTTTCCTTTTTTTCTTCTTTTCCCCATTCTTTTTCACCTTCTCTTGCACTTCCTTCTCTTTAAATTTAATTACTTCATATTTCATGATGGTTCGTGCTTTAGGTTTAGTAGTGAATGGTTGATCAGCTTCCACCCTTCTTTCTTTGTCTCTTCATCCTTTTCTGTGATCCACCCATCTTCAAACGGAATCGTATCAAGACATGCTACATCGGCGTATTGAACTTTCCTTCCCTTTCCTCCTTCTGCTGTTTGTTCTTCTAAAGAATCATGAATACTATCTAAATCCAAGGTATGTGAAGAACTAGTAACAAACAGATTTAAGTCGGCCAAGTCTTTGTCAAATTCGACTGGACTCGTCGAGTCCATTAAAGTGACTCGGCGAGTCTGATCGGGTTTCATCACTTCTTGGGTTTTTTCTGAGTTGGCTCCTTCCAGTAGCTTTTCTAACTCTTCCAAGTCCTTGTTAACATCTACATCTTCTTCAGAGTGTATCAAAAATTTGCTTGCATCTTCTTTTAGCAACCGTGCAAGCTCTTCTTGTAATATCTCATCATCCAATTGGATAATTGAGATTTCCTCATTCTTTTCTTCTTCTTGCTTGGCTTCTGGAATAGCTTTAAACATTATAGATTCATCACCCACCCTTAATGTCAATGTAGACTCACATATATCAATTAAAGCACACACGGTGTTCAAGAATGATCTCCCCAAAATAATTGGAATTTCGGGGTCTTATTTCATATCAACTACCACGAAGTCTACTGGGAAAATAAACTTGTCCACTTTTATTAGGAGGTCCTCACAGACGCCTTGTGGATGAATTATTGCCTTGTCCGCCTAATGGATCTTCATATTCACCGGCCTTGGTTCTGGTAAATTCAACTTCTTAAAGAATGACAAAGGCATCAAATTGATGCTTGCCCCCGAATAAGCTAATGCTCGGGTGGAAACTTCATTACCAAATTGGCACGGGATCACAATATTTCCCGGATCACCCTTCTTTTCAGGTAGCTCACTCATCAATATTTCCGCGACTTCAGCCAAATCTTTCCTAGCAGCGAAAAGGCCCTTAAGAAAGTTGAAGTACTTGGGTGTTTGGAGCATTGTTTCCACAAATGGCACATTAACTTGTAAAGCTTTAACATGTGTCATGAAGGTTCTGTATGCTTCTACTTTTTCTGCAGGCATGGCTTTGATTGGGTATGGCAGAGGAGGATTATAAGGCTTCAAAGTACCGACAGTTTTATTATTTACGTATGGACTCGTCGAGTCCATTGGAGTGACTCGGCGAGTCGGATCGGGTTTTGCTGGATCCGATTCTTCTTCCTTTTTTGCCTTCTTCTTGGAGATTTTCAGTGCTTTTGTGAATGTTTCTTCACCGCTGGAGGTTATTACACTTACATTCTCCATTCTTGGATTGGGTTCGGTGTTACTCGGAAGTTGACCCGGTCTTCTATCATTTACTTGATGCGCAAGCTGCCCCAGCTGTTTCTCAATGTTGAGAATTGATGCTTGCTAATTCCTAAGCATGTTTCTGGTCTCGTGTATGGCAGCATCATGATCACTGTGTCTTTTTTCGGACGCGGCTATGAATCTAGTGAATAACTCTTCTAAATCGGCTTTCTTTTCTACCGGTTCTTCCTTTTGGTATAGTCCCCTCTCCTTCTGCTTGTATTTCTCCTCCTTTGCCTTCTTATACTCCTCGTATGGTAGCCAATCCTTCTTAGGTTTCCGCCAATTTTCATCATATCGATCACCACTTGAATAAAAGACGTGAGCTTTCTTATTTCCATTCTCATCCAAATCACAATCCTTTGTGAGATGGGGCCCTATACAATTTTCGCATCCTACCCTAATAGCATGGATTGCTTGATCCATTTTTGTCATTCTTCGATCTAGACTATCAAGCTTAGCTATCACCGCCGCCATGCTATCATTTGCCGCGTTCACTACCCCACGACTTACTTCGTTTCTCGGATTATGGTATTCTCTAGAGTGCTTAGAGAATTCTTCAATTAATTCTTTAATTAACGGGGGTGCCTTCTTTGTGAGCGGGCCTTGAGAATCAAGCAATTGCCTTGTGGTGACATTGACTCCATCATAGAAGATGGAGACCTCTTGTTGGCTATTAAGGTCATGGTGTGGGCAATTTCTAAGTAGGCTCTTGTATCTTTCCCAAGCTTCATAAAGAGATTCTCCGGGTTGTTGCTCGAAGTTGGCAATGGCTTTCTTTAGCTTGGCTATCTTGGAGGGCGGGCAGAAATGGTCTATGAATTCTTCTTTCATCTTGGCCCATGTGGTGACCGATCCGGGAGGAAGTGACTTTAACCAATCTTTTGCAGCTCCTTTATATGTGACAGGAAGCATGCGAAGAAGCTGGGTCTCGCGTGGAACATTCGGGACGTTGAAGTAATCGGCCACATCATTCACTTCGTCCAAGTGCTTGTAAGCGTCTTCATGATCCTTCCCGTAAAAAGGAATCTCCTTGAGTTGTGCGAGAATATGGCCTTTTAGTTCGAATGTAGCGGTCGCGGGAATTGCGGGTTGCACAAGCCCCGACCCGGTGTCATCACACATCCTTTTCTTCCATTCCCCCATGGGGACTTCATCAATGTTAGCCATTGTGATAGCTAACTCTTCTTCGGAATCGGTTTCGTGCTCGTAAGTATGCTCTTCTTCTTCCTCGGTCTCGTACTCGGTATCTTCTTGAATTGGTTTTTCAACTGTCAACGAGGCACTGGATGCTCCTGATTTGCTGCTCTTCTTCTTGCTGAAAACGGATTTTAAGTTTTTGAGTGGTGAGTTCTTTGAAGATGTGGTTTCTCCAACGGCTATTCCTTTGCTTTTTCTTAGTGCGGATCCCGGGTCTTCCAAAGGAGGGACCAGAGGTGTATCAGATCCTTGGGTCATGAAACAACTGTAAACAAACAAAACAAAAGAAACAGAACGCGTAAAAATAACAAAAACGAAATAAAAAAATAAAGTCTGAAACAACGATGTACTCGCCGAGTCGGCACGAGTGCACTCGGCGAGTTCAAGGCAAAAACAGAAAAGAAAATTAATAGTTATTCTAAAAAAAACGAATTTTTTATAAACTAATTCTACTTACTGAGTTATTTTGTAAATAACTTTGTGTAAGATAAATCCCACACAAAGGATCGATTAAACTAGAATTTAATATTAATTTTAGAACTTTTCCCCGGCAACGGCGCCAAAAACTTGATGTGTGTAGACTCACTTAGTTTTAGACCTACTTTTAGTTATCAAATAACACACAAAAGGCAGTGAACCTATCAATTGTGGTATAGCTAAATAAGCAGGGTATCGATCACAGGGAACGGCAAATTAAATTAAAAACTAATTTTATCTAAGTTAATTAAGAAGTAGGGGTTTTCTCTAGTTTTACAAGACTAGAAACTTACTAACTATTACTAATTTAAGACTAGAAAATAACGACTTAACTAGATTAAATAATTGGAAAGGAACTTCTGTTTAGTTCAACTTGGTTAACTCTATGTTTGATTTCAAGGTAATGGTGCAATGGATTAATTCTTTCGTTGGTTACCGATTCAAGTGATTAGATTCGTGTTCACTACCCTAATCCTTAGCAAATAAACTAACTTAAACAGTGGCCAATTGTCTAATTTAATTATATTCACTAGATTAATTATTCGGGTTAAGTTAGACTTGCAATAGTTAACTAATTTATTCTTTTAATTAACTCCTTGTTTGATGGTCATCTTACAAGCTTGCACATGAATTTACTCAATTTTCTTATTAATTCTAGTTTCATATTCATTAATCCTAGACATATAGCATAGTGATCACATAACATATGAGGTCAATAATCAATAGATGTTCATGCTAATCAATTATCTTCCTATTAACAGAAAATTAATTATTATTCACACACAAGGTTCTTTAGCAAGCTAAAATAACAAAAATTCACCAACTTGGAATTAATCCTACCAATCAATCAAACCATATTGTCAACTTTGTATCCCCAAACAGAAGTCTAAAGGTTTTAGCTCATAATTGAAGTAAGTAACAGCAAACAAACAAAGTCAGATTGCTTAATCATAATGTTAAAACAAAAGAATAAATGGAATGATGAAATTTTGCCTCAATTACTCTCCGGAATTGAATTCTAGCTCCTTTCGTCGTCTTCTAGGGTTTCTCTGGCTTCTCAATCGTAGCAAGGTACTTCTGAATCGTCCCAGAACTCTCCCCTATCGATCTGTGGAATTATCTTTAAATATACGAATCGACTCGTCGAGTCATGTGGTGACTCGTCGAGTCCCTCTCACATTCCCCGTATTGTGATAACTCTCTGGGATCCCGAGTCATTATCTTCTCGATTCTTCGATTGGACTCGCCGAGTAGTCGATCTGACTCGCCGAGTAGGTGCCATTTTTAATGTTTTTTCTTCTTTATTCCATTCTCGATCTTCTAACAGTTTCTCCCGCTTCCTTTCGCTTCGGAGCTTCATCTTTGGAATGAAAAAACATAATTTAACACTTTTAAGTACCTTTTGTCCATAATATGCAATAATTTAGCTAATAAATGAGTAAAAATGTATACTTAATATGAACTAATTATGCACATATCATTCCCTCTTACCAATGTGCTCCAAGTCCTTCTCCCGTTCTCAAGCTCTATAAGTCATATCATTCAGGGTCTTGCACCCCGAGATACTCATGATCTATCCGCTATCATTCTACAGTATGTTCTGATAACTTACCTTCTTCATTTCCTCATCTGTTGCATACTGGTACCATATAAGCTCTTTCCTGAGACTTGGCAGTGATCTCTGCCACAGTCTCAGTCTTCTGATGGAGATCTAACAACTCTTGCGCCAACCGCTGCGCCTCAATCGCCTGGGCACACCCTGCTCAGAATCTGTTCTGGAAGTCATCCCATGACATAGCATTAGCCACATCATCCCTCAACTCACTACCAATCTCTTCCTATCAATCTCGTGCTCTATCCCTCAGGAGATAGGAAGTAAGCCAGATCTTTTCTCTTTTCGAGACAACGTCTGGTACAAAAAGTGTTGGTGACATCTGCCAACCATCTGCTGCTAACAATGGGGTCCCTAACCCCCATGACAATCTGAAGCCTCACTAACTCTGAATTCCCGAAACATCAACGTACGGGTTTCCATCATGACTGCTATCTCAGTGCAGAATGCACTCGGCCTCTCATCACAAATCTCTATAATGCCCTCCTTGATCACACTGAGGATCACAGGAGTCTAGCCAGTGATACTGCGCAAAATTCCCAGATGAAATGAACTCTCTCATCTGATCATCAATCTACCCGGCTCCAGAGTCCGAGCCTGATCCCCTGTCGACAACCACAACTACCATCTGGTCTACCACGTAGCGTCACTATACTCGGCAACATGCCATCACTAACATCACAATACTCATCCAAACTCGAGGGATCTCACACACTACAAGTTCCCTGGATTCATCTCAGCCTTCCTTGATTCAAGTACGGATCCTCTGCTTTCAGTAGTATGGACCCATACTACCTTCCACATCTATCCGTACTTTCCTCAAGTACTGCCCCGACTCCACCAAGTCATTTCCACTACTACTGATCTCTGCTACTCTCATCCTAGGCTTGCCCTAGGGAAATCTCTGACTCCACCCAACCAGTCCTCAACTGCTGAAGGCCTCCTTGTAATGCCAATTAGCCACCACCTGAATACCATCACATGCAATGAGGCTCGGATAATCCTTCGAGTAAAAGACTCGTCCCTACAACAGTTGGACTCAGACAAGAGCTACGCAATAAGGCCGAATCCAACACTCTGAGATTATTCAACCCTGATCACATGTGGTGTGACGTATTCACCTAATGGCTAACTCCCATCACTCAGAGTCCCACAAAGCACAAAGCAAACAACATTCAGATAATGGAAACATACTCAGGCAAAACTATTCTCATAACAAGAAACTGTACTAGCATACAATGCTAAGCTTATACTATCAGGCATAACCTACACAGGCTATCCTACTACTGTCTACTCAATACTAGCATGAAATTCTTATCAAGCTGAAACACATAAAGCAGGCACATAAGGCATCCTCCTAGATCCTTAGTCCTATACTAGCATGTTGTTCTACTGAAACTGAAACTGAAACTAATGATCATAAACTTGTATGGGTAATTTGGGAGTACTTACTTGAGCTCGGTTGATTGCATGCACCACACCCTTTTTCTCTTTTCAAAACTCTTTTCGCTTTTTCTAAAACTCTCTTTATACTTTTTCTTAAATTGTTTTCATTTCTCAAAATTCTTTTGTAACCATGGTTTTTCTCTTGAAAACTTTATACCACTTCCTTAGTTTGAGTTCAGACACACTCGTGACTGCGCCCGAATCCCTCAAACCAAGGCTCTGATACCAACTTGAAACATCCCAAAAATACGACCCGAAAATTTCTTTTAAAATTAGTAATAAAACCATATTCATCAAACGTCATATAAGAGTCATAAAGAATTTATCTCAAAATATCTTAACAACTGTCAAATATATCAGAGTATAAACATCTCAGGCTAAACAAACGGTGTGTGCACTGCAATCTTTCCGAGCTCCTCTTTTGAAAACTGAGTACCTGAAACCAAAACTGAAAACCGTAAGCACGAAGCTTAGTGAGCTCCCCCAAACTACCATATACCATACAATACATATAAAGCACATATTGGGCCTTGCCCACTGCATCGGACCGAGGTCCGGACTAACTGGGGCCTTGCCCCCTACATCGGACCGAAGTCCGGAAACTAGCTGGGACCCCGTCCCCTGCATCGGACCGAAGTCCGGAAACTGACTGGGACCCCGTCCCCTGCATCGGACCGAAGTCCGGACTAACTGGGGCCTTGCCCCCTGCATCGGACCGATGTCCGGAAACTGACTGAACATAGCATAGCATAACATATCAACTAGCATAAACACATATACTGCATACTGCATCGGGCCGTTGCCCGGAACACATAATGCATAACACATAAATCCTGTCTGAGCCACGAAGGCATCAAACATACTAACTACTGCATCGGACCAAAGTCCGGAAACTACTGCTAACTGAACGGGCCGACATTGTGGCCTTAGACCCGTTCCTACTGGAAGGAAACTCACCTCACACTGCTGAATTCCCGTAGACACAATCCCACACTGCTGAAGTCCCGCAGACTCCACCCCAGCTGCTGGTTGACAGATTCCCGAATTGTCAACACCAAATAACACCCAATTAATAATTGGGTTCTAACACATAACTAAAAAAATACATGCTTTGGATAATTACTACATTACCCCTAGCTTGGCTTACCCAAGCCCAAGGCCCAATCCATAG